>NC_041406.2:75057068-75424568 GCF_900747795.2 Erpetoichthys calabaricus
TTTGAAATACATCAGTCTGTGTGTAATGAATGAATCTAATATACAAGTTTCACTTTTTGAATGGAATTACTGAAATAAATCAACTTTGTCATGATATTCTAATTTTATGACCAGCACCTGCATGTATATGACTTTATACAGGTATGAACCTTTTGTGTGTAAACACACATATACTCTAATATACTACCAATGTTTTGAGTTTTCTGCTTATTCATGCTTTTATTATTTTTTTTCCAAGTTTAGAATTTGTTTCATTAAAGCTTATGACAAAAGTTAAAAGATGTAGGCTATCTCTGCAACTTAACAAATATCACTTGAAGTTGAAACTTCCATTACAAGTACGTATGTCATTGGCTTACATGTGGTACTCACTGAGGGGTTCCCTTCTGCTGAATAAGCCATGCTAGTTGCAAACAGCTGTCAAAAAGGTTTGATGAATGGACATAACACTCACGACTTCCTCGGGAGAAGCTAGTTTGTGGAGTAGTGTGCTCTTGCAGTTACAAGGAGATAGCAGATGGAATTAATTGTAATTACGGTATATACTTGCGTTTAAGTTCTCCTGTGCATAAGTCGGGGCTTGATTTTACCGTATAATTTCCAGTATTTTATAATGTTTGTCATATAAGTCGAATGTGGAAAACTCACGCTATTGGTCCGAGAGATTACGATATGCTAACGCCTAGCTGAGAGAGTAACCACGGGGCACACTGCCTTTTTTTTCTATGTGAGTGCGGCAATGCAATGTATCAGCACATGCTCCTAACCTTTCTCTCTCTCTATTGTGCCTACGTGACCACAGGGTAATATCCGACTATTCCAAAGCGACGTTTGCACTGTTTTGTGATTTTTGTATCTCACACCATCATATACCTTTATCGTAACAGCATCCCTTATCTACAATGGAGCGTTCGATCAGAAGAAAATCTGAAGCTGGTTTTAAATTAAATGTCGTTGAAGTAGCGAAAGATATTGGTAACTGCGTTGCTGCAACAAAATTCAATGCGTCTGAGAAACTGGTGCGAGATTGGAGGAGGCAAAAAGATGTAAAAAAAATAAATTAAGTGTCGCATTTTTGAACAGGAGTATAAGTCAGGGTCTGATTTTATGATGGATTTTTCAGGTTTCAAGACCTGACTTATACGCGAGTATATACAGTATATTAGCAGTATTTAAAATAGCATTTTGAGTATCTGATGTTTCTGTGCTTAATTTTGTGTTCTGTTTTTCCTGTGGTAAACTGTTATTATTTACATGTGGTATTGCTACCATGTAACCGACAGTAGCGACCAAGTATTGTGTTACGACTGGTATAATTCCTAACATGGCAACACACTGCATAATTCACCCAAGTTTCTGTCTATTCTAATTCAAACAAAGCTTTCCATATTATTAGTTATTTAGAGAAAGGATTAAAATTCAGTTACAAATCCTTTGGCTTTGTTTTCTGACCGTCAACTCTTACCTTTGTGTTTTGTGATTCAGCAATAGTTGCTTTGACTTTGGTGTTTCTGACATTTGTCTTTTTTCCTGAGTATTCGTCGTCTCCCCCTTTCAGTCCCTTTATTTAACTGTCAACTCAGGTCTTTGTTTTTCAGTATTTGATTATGTTCTAATCACAGCAGTATTAGGGAAAAAAAGATCATAAAACAGTTGCATCTAATTAAAACTCTGTTGTAAAGCCATTTTAAAATTAAGAAAACTTAATTTCCCATTGTGTGGCAAAATAGCATAGTGGTTTGTGTTGTTTCCTGACAGATCTCATGTCTATAAAATGTATGACCTTTCTGTGTCTAGGTGGGCTTTCATCAGTGCACTCTGGCTTTTATTCCACACCCCCAAAAATGTGTGATTTAGGTTAACTGGCTATTTCAAATTGCCTGTGAGTGTGGACTGGTGCAGGAGTGGGCCATGTAATGGTCTGGCACTCTGTCCAGGCCTGGTTCCTCCCATGCCACAAAAGCTGCTAGAAATGGCTCTAGCACTCAGTGACATTGAATTGAATGAAATGGGTTTGAGAATGTTATTGTAATCTGCGTCGATACAAGTTGGTCCAACATTAAAGAATATTTCACATTTTTATGGGATTTTTCTAGAGCAAGGTGAGAAACACAAGAGGTAACTTATAATATGTGGAGCAGACACTGGCGAGCTGAGACAGGGCTGCAGTGCTATTCAGGCATGGTGGGAAGCAGAAGAAGATGAATTAGGAAAAACAATAAAAAAAAGCATTCAGAGAGGAGTATATGAAGGAATACTGTACTTGTTTTGTTATGGCCAAAGCTTTTGAGTACTGGAAACAAGGATTCATTTTTACTGGGTTAGACACCATTGTGCAAAGTAAAGAAACAAGTAAGAATAATAATAATAAAACATGTAAAAAAAGGAAAAAAAAAAGAGACTGAACTTTGAGGCGTCTAAAGTATAATTATGAATATGCCCAGAAGAAAAATTAAATACTCTAAATGAAAACTTTATCTTGTAAAAATACTTGCTGCATGTTTAAATATACGTGTGGGTATATAGTGTATGCACTAGTTGTTAAGACACCTGACTGAAAAGACATTACGAAAGAGAGAGAAATAGAGAGAAGCTTCTGAGGTCTTGTGTATAAAGAACGCCACTTGGAATGAAGTGAACTTATGCCATAAGTTGATTAAAAAATAAAAAAGTAATGTATGGAATTTCTGCAATTTAAATGTAATGTACGGAATTTCTACAATTTAGTTGTAATTTAGAATTCATTTGTATGTATTGCATATTGAAAATGCTTTAATACTTCGCTGTTTTGCTGTGACAAGTTCTTGGTTGGCAAGTTAGAATGAGAGGGAAAAAACACGAGGGGATACAAGATCAAATGATGGAGTTTTTCTCCAAGTTGTTTTCAAAATACAGCTACTTGGATGGAAACTAACTTTAAACATAATGAGTTTTAGGGTAATGTTAAGGCAGCGAAACATTAAGAGCAAAGTTTATTTATATTCTTTATGTTCAATCTCAGAATAAAATAAGGACAGCTACAGAAACAGAAAGATACTGAACTGATTTGTGTTGTTTCTCTGTTTTATAATGATTACTTTGTTTAAAAATTGAATGTATATAGTTGCTGCATTTATATTAAGTAAACAAAAATGGTCTATTGTCATTTACTACTAAATGAACTTACTAAGGGATTCCAGAGATGACCTGAAGACCACATTTTAACATTCACAGACAGAAGTGGAGTGACTGTTTAGCAAAGTCAGGGGTGTTGTACCTGGACGCGTACCAAAGACTCCACCATATTAGCGGAATTAGAAGGAGTCAGAGTGGCAAATGTTGCAGAGGTGTTGTATTTTTTATTTGTTTGCCTTGGGACTGTATGAAAAGAGCAACACTTTTAATGAGCACATTTTCAGCATCATGAATTGAAATACTTAAAAATAATTTAGTATAATTTATTTTCTATGAGTTATTACATTTTTTCAAAACAGAAAATTACTCTGTTTCTGTGCAAGTTAGTGGATCATATTAGTGAGCAATCAATACAATGATTAAGAGTTTTTAATAAAAAAGAAAAAAAAATACAGATTTTGATAAAATGTTGTCATAATAAACCTTATTTACATCAATGAAAGCAGATAGTGAAAGAAGTAACAAAGGTAAAAGTGATTATAAACTTATAAGTGATACACTTACTCTAAGAAAAACTTGTAAGAAGAATTAAGAACTTAATATATGTAAATCAATGAAGCTCTTTCTTTGAAGCTCTCTTATTGTTTATTTAATTTATGTATTAATTTTCTTCACAATATGCCTCCTACTCCTTAGCCAAATGAACTCATCTTTATTACTATAAAACATTTGCGTATTTGTCCATTTTACCATTATTAAAGGTAACTGCTGGAATTACAACACTGGCATGTTGTGACTTCCTTTGGTGTATCTGTGAAAAATACATGAAGGACAGAGACTCATCATGAAGTAATATTAAACAAGAAAATACAAATAAGTCATTTGCAAACTCTTCAACTTCTATCTTCTTTAGTTTAAGTGGAATTTCAATTTTTAATTCCTTAAAAACCTGAAAAGGAAAGAAAAAATCTAAGTTAATTTAACATCTTTACTTTTAACCTTGTTTATGGATAAGCTGGTTAAAAATTACTTTTTTCATTATTCAGTGAAGAAGAATATGTATTATCATATGGGTGAGTATCAGGCCTTTCTTTTATTTTACATTATACTGTAGTTCGAAAGGATAAGAAACAGGAACATCAACCAGAGGTGAAAAAAACACCTGCACTTGAGGGCCATATGTAACTAACAAAAGGAGCTCCAAATCTTCTTTGAGCAGTACAAATGACCCAGAAGTCCCTGAGAGATGACATCACTGTGATAGAGTGTCTGCAAACAATAGTATATAATACATAAATATATATATATATATATATATATATTGTCACACACATGCGCATGGGAGGCAGCTAAAGGGCTTGAGGAAGGGTAGTTCTGAATCATACCGGGATGTGGCAGAGTGCACTGACTCTTTTTCTCCCTTGCCTGCAGACCATTCACGGGAGATTCCACCTGGCCCACTTCCGGGACCGAGCCTATGGAAGGATACCTTGACTGCTGCTGGAGTATGTGAATTTCCCCTTGGGGATTAATAAAGTATCTATCTACAGTATCTATCTATCTCTCTATCTACATCTACGGTCCTCATTATTGTCCAGTGTGTGACAATATATATACAGTATATATATATATATATATATATATATATACCAAGTTCCTTCAAAGTGTACCTAGAAGAATCAATGCCATTTTGAAGGCAAAGGGTGGTCACACCAAATATTGGTTTGATTTAGATTTCTCTTATGTTCATTCACTTTACATTGTTAATTGATAAAAATAAACTATTAACTTGTATTGGTTTAAGCATTTTTAGTTTACAGCATTTCTTCATACCTGCCTAAAACTTTTGCACAGTACTATATATATAGTATATATATACTGTGCAGAAGTAGCCAACATTGTGCAGAGTCAATAGCTACAGACCTTTAAAAGCTCAAGAACAGTGCGTAGAGAGCTTCATGGAATGGGTTTCCATGGCCGAGCAACTGCATCCAAGCCTTACATCACCAAGTGCAATGAAAAGCGTTGGATGCAGTGGTGTAAAGCACTCCACCACTGGACTCTAGAGTAGTGGAGACATGTCCTCTGGAGTGACGAATCTCACTTTCCTGTCTGGCAATCCAATGGACGAGTCTGGGTTTGGTGGTTGCCAGGAGAATGGTATTTGCCTGATTGCATTGTGCCAAGTGTAAAGTTTGGTCGAAGGAGGATTATGGTGTGGGGTTGTTTTTCAGGGGTTAGACTTGGCTCCTTTGTTCCAGAGAAAGGAACTCTTAATGCTTCAGCATACAAAGCCATTTTGGACAATTTCATGCTCCCAACTTTGTGAGAAGAGTTTGGGGATGGCCCCTTCCAGTTCCAAAATGACTGTGCACCAGTGCAAAAAGCAAGGCCTATAAAGAAATGGATGAGCAAGTTTAGTGTGGAGGAACTTGACTCGCCTGCACAGAGCTCTGACGTCGACCTGATAGAACACCTTTGGGATGAATTAGAGCAGAGACTGCCACCCAGGCCTACTCGTCCAACATCAGTGTCTGACCTCACAAATGCTCTCCTGGAAGAATGGTCAAAAATTCTCATAAACACACTCCTAAACCTTGTGGGAAGCCTTCCCAGAAGAGTTGAAGCTGCTATAGCTGCAAAGGGTGAGCCAACTCCATATTAAAGCCTATGTACCTATGTATTAAGAATGGGATGTTATATTCTCAATTTTTTTATTTTTAATAAATTTGCAAAAACCTCAAGTAAACTTTTTTCATGTTGTCATTATGGGGTGTTGTGTGTAGAATTCTGAGGAAAAAAATGAATTTAATCCATTTTGGAATAAGGTTGTAACATAACAAAATGTGGAAAAAGTGATGCGCTGTGAATACTTTCCGGATGCACTGTATATACAGTACTGTGCAAAAGTTTTAGGCAGGTGTGAAAAAATGCTGTAAACAAAGAATGCTTTCAAAAATGGAAGTGTTAATCATTTATTTACATCAATCAACAAAATGCAGTGAATGAACAAAAGAGAAATCCAAATCAATATTTGGTGTGACCACCCTTTGCCTTCAAAACAGCATCAATTCTTCTAGGTACACTTGCACACAGTTTTTGAAGGAACTCAGCTGGTAGGTTGTTCTAAACATCTTGGAGAACTAAACACAGATCTTCTGTGGATGTAGGCTTCCTCACATCCTTCTGTCTGTTCATGTAATCCCAGACACACTCGATGATGTTGAGATCAGGGCTCTGTGGGGGCCATACCATCACTTCCAGGACTTCTTGTTCTTCTTTACGCTGAAGATAGTTCTTAATGACTTTGGCTGTATGTTTGGGGTCATTGTCCTGCTGCAGAATAAATTTGGGGCCAATCATACGCCTCCCTGATGGTATTGCATGATGGATACGTATCTGCCTATATTTCTCAGCATTGAGAACACTATTAATTCTGACCAAATCTCCAACTCCATTTGCAGAAATGCAGCCTCAAACGTTCAAGGAACCTCTACCATGCTTCACTGTTGCCTGCAGACACTCATTATTGTACCGCTCTCCAGCCCTTCGATGAACAAACTGCCTTCTGCTACAGCCAAATATTTCAAATTTTGACTCGTCAGTCCAGAGCACCTGCTGCCATTTTTCTGCACCCCAGCTCAAATGTTTTCGTGCATACTTGAGTCGCTTGGCCTTGTTTCCACGTCGGAGGTATGGCTTTTTGGCTGCAACTCTTCCATGAAGACCACTTCTGGCCAGACTTCTCCGGACAGTAGATGGGTGTACCTGGGTCCCACTGGTTTCTGCCAGTTCTGAGCTGATGACACTGCTGGACATCTTCCGATTTCAAAGGGTAATAAGCTTGATGTGTCTTTCATCTGCTGCACTAAGTTTCCTTGGCTGACCACTGCGTCTACGATCCTCAACGTTGCCCGTTTCTTTGTGCTTCTTCAAAAGAGCTTGAACAGCACATCTTGAAACCCCAGTCTGCTTTGAAATCTTTGTCTGGGAGAGACCTTGCTGATGCCGTATAACTACCTTGTGTCTTGTTGCTGTGCTCAATCTTGCCTTCCACAACCTCACCTTGGTAGCAGAGTTTGGCTGTTCCTCACCCAGTTTTAAGCCTCCTACACAGCTGTTTCTGTTTCAGTTAATGACTTTGTTTCAACCTACATGTGACATTGATGATCATTAGCACCTGTTTGGTATAATTGGTTGATCATACACCTGACTAGAATCCTACAAAATCCCTGACTTTGTGCAAGTGTACCTATAAGAATTGATGCTGGTTTGAAGGCAAAAGGTAGTAACACCAAATATTGATTTGATTTAGATTTTTCTTTTGTTCGCTCATTTTGTAAATTGATAACAATAAACAATCATTTATATCTCTGAAAGCATTCTTTGTTTACAGCATTTTTTCACACCTGCCTAAAACTTTTGCACAGTACTGTATATACAGTATATATATATATATATATATATATATATATATATATATATATATATATATATATATTAGGCTTGGGCGGTAATACGGTAATATGGTATCCCGCGGGATCTAAAAATAGCAACGGTATCAGTTTCAATACCGTTATACTGTCATAAAAACAATGCACTTATATGGGAGACAAGGATTAAATATTAAATATAATTTATTTAATGCCTAAAAATGCGTATGCGTGGTTGTCATCACGTGACAGCATGGAGGAGAAAGAGAGAGGTGGGGAAAGATGGCGAGTCGCGCACCAAGTGACCTGGAATCGAAAAAGAACACAACTTCTGCAGTTTGGCAGTATTTCGGGTTTCGACCGAACGAGAAGGGAGAGGCGGTAAATACGGACGAGGCAATTTGCAAATTGTGCAACAAAAAGGTGACCGCGAGAGATGGAAATACCTCGAACCTAAGGTCGCATATATGAAACCACCATCCACTCACTGCTGCGAGGATGGACCCGAGTTCACTCAGTGCAACAGTTTCAACGCCAGGACCAACAACATCTAGGTCCACCGCCAGTACGCAGCCGACGATAATGGGGGCCTTCGGGAAAACAACAATGTACAAAAGGGACAGTGTCCGTTGGAAAACCTGTACTGATGCAGTGACAAAATACTTGGCGAAGGAAATGGTCTCTTTCCACACAGTGGAAAAAAAGTCCTTTACGGACATGGTAAAGGTCCTAGATGCCCAGTACGAGCTGCCTGGACTGAAATATTTCTCACAAACAGCCGTCCCAAATTTATATAGTAAAGTTAGAGACAATGTTCAAGTGCTGCTGTCAACGGCAGACAGTTATTCCTTAACAACTGACATGTGGTCGTCAGTTAACATGACACCATATATGTCTCTGACTGTCCATACTATAACACCTGACTGGAAACTTGAATCCAAATGCCTCCAAACTACGTATTTTCCTGAGAGTCATACATGTTTTAATGTTAGATGCGATTAATTAATACAATGATGCAATTAATCAGTATATAATATACTGTGGGATATGTGGCTGGCCGTTCATCCCGGCCAATACCCCTAGGCCGCCAGGTGGAGCTCTCCCTGCAGCATGGAGGTGCCCCGAATGCCAGCAGGGAATCCTGGACAATGCAGTTTTTATCCCCAACCCTGCTGGATGCCGTGGGGGCCGCTAGGGGATGCTGCAGAGAGGAACAAGGATTATTTGCCCTACGCCCTGGAAGTACATCCACGTTACATGGACAGGAGGAATGACGTGCTTCTGGGGTGAAGAAAAAGGATTTTTATCTGACCCGGAAGTGTTCCTAGTCACGTGGACAGAGAGGGCAAAACACTTCTGGGTCAAGGACTATAAAAAGACTGTGGGAAATACCAGACGTCAAGCTGAGCTGGGTGGAAGGGTGGCAACGCGTCTGGGAGTGGAGGATTGTTTTTTGTAGTGATTGATTATTGATTATTTGATTATTATATGAGTATTGGGGAGTGTAGGTGCTTTGTGCACTTTAGTATTGTCCAAATAAATAATTATTGGACTTTTACCTGGTGTCTGAAGAGTGGTCAGAGGGTTCAAGGGGTCGAGAGGACCGCAATCTGTCACAACTGATAATATATATATACAGTATATAATTAAGTGAGCAGAAGATGAACTGATCACCAAAAGGCATAAAGTTAAAGGTGAGACATTTCAGCATTTTTTGCAAGATTACTTTATTGCTTTTGTTTTGCACAATTGTACAGGGAAAAAATGAATAGAATGAAATGCTCAACATTGCTCAATTGAACAATTCTTGCGATTGACAGTACCTACATTTATGATTAAGGGATAATAATAAGAAGAGTAGGCTCTATTTAAAGCCTCCCTATATGTAAGCATGCATTAATTGTAATCTCCAGAGTAGACAGTGTAGCAGAAAAACAAGAAAGTGTATCCCTGTATATGTTTCATTACTACTTTGTGAACTTATGAGTGTCCTGGGTGTGTCTTTTCTATAAAACAAACATATTCAGTACCTACTATGTCCTAAGCTCAAAAAGTCTTGATGGATTTGATTGAAGTTTGCTGACTTTATAGAAAAAAGAAAGTTTTTTTGTCATTACATTTTTTTATTTGTCAAAATTAATATTATGCTAACCTACATGCTCTTCACTGCACTGAGAGTGTGCTTTATGCAAATTAAGGATGCAGCAGAAGTGACTGATTGGCACATGAATAGTACCTGTAACCAATAGGGCGGATGGATGACTGAAGACGGGACCGTGTCCAAGGCATGAAAAAAGACAAGTGATCACATTAGAAAGAAAACGTTCAGAAAAGCTGAAGGAAGCTGCAAAGCTCAATGGTTAGAACATGTTGTTTTTTGTTGTTGCTGTTGACTACTGCTGGTTATCTGTTTCACTCTGTCAACCTCCAGCCCCTGATTGTGGTGCTGAAAACCAACCCCCTTCCCACTCCCACTCTTCGATTTCATATATGGCTGCAAGCAAACACCATTCTTCAAGGGGAGCCCCCCAGGGAAGTCGAGATTCCCCATCCCAACTCCCCCCCAAACTCTTCAATTTCATATGGTAGCTGCTAGTGCTCTCCAATCTCTATGGAGTCTTTGATTTCAAATGTGGTTTCAAACACGCTTCAGTCTCCAAAAGGGAACACCATGCTCTTTGATGTCATCTACTAATTGGAGAAACTTACATACAGCAGTGCCTAGGCGCTTCATATACCCTTGAACGGCCCCATCTTCAAACACTAGTTTGCATATACATTCACATCTGCAGACTTTAAAGGGGAACTATATACAGCTGACACACAGCACTTCTAGAGCCTGTTCCAGAAAGTGCGATTAGATAATCCTAGATATCAGAATGAAGTCTGGCTTGCATTAGCACAATTTTACACAAGGAAATTAGCCTGTTCTAGAGCACCGGATTTCAATCGGCTCACGCAATTCTGGATAGGTTGATCTGGAGTAACACGCGTTAATGGCGAAATCTACAAGCACTTATTGGTCAAGTATTGAACAGCCAATCATCCCTGGAATATAAATTGAGAAACAGATGGAACATCCTTCATTCCAACAAAGCAAGAGGTGCTACTGGCAGTGAGTGAAGATTATTAGCAGACCAGAATGTCTAATCGTGGAGGGATTACTTTTTATTGGGTAGAATTTGGAGAAAGAGTTGTTCTTTTGTGTTGACTGTTCCTTCAGGAAGGGCATGACATTTTCAACATTTAGTCTCTTTTTCTGCTTCCTAAATAGTACAGCTGGGATAAGCATTTCTGTACTCAAATCTGTAGTACTAGGGTGTTGTACCGTGTTAGCCATTATGAATGTAGAGAAAAGCCAAGCAAAATGACACCTTTTATTGGCTAACTAAAAAGATTACAATATGCAAGCTTTCGAGGCAACTCAGGCCCCTTCTTCAGGCAAGATGTAATCATAACAGAGGCCTGCAAAGTCTGAACAGGACAATGTTTTTTAAAAGATGCACAGATGTTGTGAGTTCCATGTGGATTTTTTTAATGAGGGTGAAGTGTTTTATTGTTGTGTGTGTGCATCAAAATATGTTTCTAAAGATTAATTTTACAGAATTTAATAAAAACAGTTAATATCTATATTTGTTTTGATTATATAGCTACTTAACTGTACTGAATTATTAGTCTTTATATCTGTTTATTTGAATAAGTCACATGAAAGTTTGACTTGGCACCTAATGGAGAGTAGTTTCTGTCATTTAAATATCATGTAAGTTAATCAGTGCATGGGAATGTAACTGAGCATTGGGTGTGTTTGTGGGCCAAAAACTTAAATATATATGTTTGTATGGAAAAGACTGTAGCAGCGCTACTTAAAATTCCCTACATTACCTAGCAGCCCTATCAGAATAATTCTATTGGGAAGGTTCAGAGGGCACAGGTGTTGTTGGGAATAAGATAAATCAAGTGGGCTCTTTAAAAAGGAGCCAAAAAGACGCCAAGTGGATCACAAATCAACTGTCTGATTTTTGTTTCTACTCATCACACATGCCATTGAATTACAACCATAACTACAACTACTATTGATTACAGTTTCAACTGTTTGGATGTTTTGTCATGTGTCTGATTGTCTGTGTGATTTCGTCTTGGTTGGATATGTGTTCATCTGGGGAGGGCTCCCAATCACGCCAAATCACGGTAGAACTGGAACCTGGTAGGACAAAAGTTTACATTCCTTTTAAAGGGCTGTTCACATGTTGTTTTATGCCACACACCACCATCATCTGCTGCTGCTGTACTGAACTGTGTTGGACTTTATTATAAGTGGTAATTGTTTACTAAGTAATGTCTGTTGTTTTGTTTGGTTAGTGTATGTGAATAATTATCACCAGCAGGGAATCGGGGAGGGCTTTTATGGCAGTGGTTTTGTTTAAAATTTTCTTTCACTTCATTCGTTGATTAATATATACTTTATTACCTTTATTATTGATTGATTCATTTTGACCCTTATCAGTGTCACTGTGTGTGTGTGCATGCTGGATAAAGGCTGGGTGTGTTCCTGGGATCCCTGCAATAAAATAAACAAACCACCGTGAATCACAACCACTACAAGATGCATAATACTTGCAACACTTATACTAATGGGGATACCACCAAGTATGAAATAGTTTTTTAGTAGCATTTTCATTTTCATGAAGTAACAGGAACATGTGCATGTGAATTATTGTAGTGAACAAGCCAACAACAGATTTCGGAATCTGGGCCATGCCCTCTTGATGCTTAGAGTATAAATGTAAGTAAATGAGGACAAGGGTGTTACATCCAGAACTCACTTCATTAGACTGTTGTAACTGTGTGAATTTTACTGCTGGTTTTATACTCTTGACTGTTGCTGTAGTGGATATGCTTGGCCTTCAAAACACCTGATCATTTGACTTGCTTCCTTTTCCTACATTACAGACCGTTCCTGTTATAGTTCATTATCCTGCAGGTAAAATACTCAGGAAATATTCATTCCAACATATGCCAACACTTAGTAGCAACTTTGGCTGTGCTTCTTCATCTTTGTTGCTCATGCTATATTTACCAACACAATACTAGCTGTAATATTAATTTCATTTGGTTAAATTCCCACTTGCATTTTTACAATACCATACCTTGATGTCTGTATTTCCTTTATAAAAGATTTCTCATGTCCAAGTTCCAAAACCGCCTTAAAAGTAGTTTTTCTTATTGTGTAATCTTTAAATACTAAACCTTATTTATCTGTAAATTCATCCAAGAAAAAAAATCTTGAGGGTGAGGGACAGTGTTCTCATGCCCAACAGGCTGAGCGGTTTAAGATGTCAGTAATGGACTAAAAACAAGATAACAGTGCAGATGCTTCCCACTTATAGGATGGGGCTGCTTGGGACTTAGTTTGATCAAATATTTAAATAATAGTTGCCTGATTTTTTCTTTTTTTTTGCTGCGAGATTTGTTCTTGCTGTGGCCACTGTTGCAGCTGTTACCATTATAGTAAAATATAAAAATAAAGCACATACATACATGTAACGCCTGGAATCGTTAACATAAGTTAAAATAAATATGAATATTTACTTATTTTTGATTTGAATATTCAAACCTTATTTTGGGTAATTTGACAGACCTGCTGTGTTCTGCTAATTCTATCTCCTGGGGAACTGGCTTCATCTACTGCTCACATAATTACATGACTATCTGACCACAGCTCAGCTGTATTTAAAATATACATTCATTAGTAACGGTGGACTGCACAATAACATGCAGTGAATACACTTGACTTGAGCATTCATAGTTTTCATACTCTTTCTCTGTATGTTTAGCATTTATTTGCTCAGAGGTTGATGTGCCTGCTGCTTCCTGAGTAGCTCTTCTCTTCTCTACCCTAACAGCCCGCTTCTTCTCTTCTTTCGTCGGCATCTTTTCACATTAAAACTGATTAAGTCAGTTTTTGTGTTGCAATTGCTTAGTACAATTTTCTTAATTTTTCACTTAAGCTGGCACTGAAGTGTTCATTCTGCCTCAAGAATGATTAAAGATATGAAGACGTAGAGGAAGTGACAGCAAAGGCGGTAGGGATGAGAACAGCGCCCGTACTCATGCACCGCACGGCCACCCTGCTGCTAAGAGTTGATTCTACAATAAAATAAAAATAAAAAAAGTAGTAAAAATCATCCCTCCGAAAGCAGACAGTAGAGGTTACATGGTACTGTATATGTGTACCAAATTCCAGGTGAATTGGTGAAACGGTTTGCGAACTACAGGTGATTGAAAATCCTGGACAGAAACGGACAGCCCGGTAGCATATTACATAAGAAGATTTTGAGTAATCTGCATGATAAATTTTACAGCCAAACCATCTAGTAAGTTTATTACCAAACTGTAATCTTTTCTTAACTCCAGACGCTGTCCTTTCCCCAAATGTTTTGAAAATATTGCTGATTTTACGATTTACCTTTACTCTCCAGAGTGTGCCTGTCCTGCTGATTTTTAATTTTTTAATCACTCTTACAATGCCATAGTAACTCTTTACTCACCTAAAGATAATGGACACATACAGTACTTGATCTGGTGTGGTCCTCTGGATTAGCACATTTCAATTTTATTACACTTGCTTTTCCTTGCCACTTTTCACATGAATAATTGTTTTAACATTTTGGTTCAATTAAATAGCATAAAATATAACATTTTTTTCATTTGGCTATCTGAAATATCTTTAACCTCCCAACTTGTTTCTAATATTAATATTAATCTTTTTTCTGACTTCATTCATTAGTTGACTGTTATAACAAATATTTATTTTACTGCCTGGAAACACTTGCTCCACTTAAAACACAGACTTTCTTTATTCAAAGATCACCTTGCTATATGTCAGAGCTCCATATTAAGAAAATTGCAGAAAGTCACTTGGAACACATCCAAAAGAACTTTGTTTTCTTGTGTGTTCATAACTTTCTTAGAGTGAAGGCCTAGATCATAACTAGGGTTTGGAGGGTTATCTATTTTGGAACCATATGGGTTGCATCTCTGCAGTTTATGTTGTCCTTACGGCATCATCAAACTATGACAAAATTTATGCACTGGAATATTCTTCAGTTGTGTGTGATGCAGTTAGGAAGATAATTAGCACCGTTAAATGTTATAGAAAATTGCCTAGAACATAGTTGTTTGTTCACGAAAAGTATGGGATGAGTAATTCAAAGTCTTATTCATGAATAATGGTGGAGTGCAGTGGTAGAAATTCTCCAAATGTTACTCTGGATGAAGTTATTGATTTGCCAGTCCATCTACATCCCCATTTTCACTCATGTTTAAGATCTCTGGGTAATAAAACAATGAAAGTACAAGTAAAAGTCGTTGAATAGAAATACCTGTGCAGAGTTGTCACTCTCCATGCGACAGTGAAGAGTTCATCAATATCGGAGGTCCTTGAGGCTGAATCGCTGCTTCTCCATTTTAAGAAGAGCCAGCCGACATGCAGTTAGGATGACCTCTGGGTACCTCTTAAGCAGGTATTGCCCAATAAGAAAGGACTGAGGGGCAGACACAGAATATGCTGAGGAGTTATACTGTACCTTTTGACTGGACTGTCTGGATAGGAAGTGCTGCTCAGCTTAGCCCAGTGTGTTGTTACCCAAACTGTTACCAAGTACATGTAAAGCAAAATTACGATGATGTTACAAGCTCAAAAATATTTTCTAAATTGTATGAAACATGGAAATTAATTTACATCTTCCAATGCCCTTGTAGATTCAGCTCTTAAATCCTCACTTTGCTCAAGGAGTTTTGATCGAAGTAATTTTTTGTATTTCAGAACCTAAGGAAAATGTTGATTTTTCTAAAAAAACAATTATAGCTTTTTAAGATTAAACAATGAATTGCATTGTTCAAATGCTAATAAGTAAATTATAAGAATAAAGAAAACAAATATTTTACATTGAAAAGGCAGTCATAGCCTTCTGGATTAATACATCACTAAAGAATATTCATTTGTAGACAAATAAACTAAAACAAATTCAATTACATCCAGTATTTTTAAGGAAAAGGTTGCTTCAGTGGAAAACAAAATTTCTTTGCACTCCCTAAAACTATCAAATTAATGCATGCATTTTACATAAAAAATTCCAAATATGTCTGAGTAGTAATAATAAAGGCACAGCACAATTGCCCTGTAAGATACAGTACTTTGCAATTCTGAAATAATTCATATCCCATTTATTTCTGCTCTGCCGTTTGAGTTTTTTTTATGAAATAAATTATGTGACATAATGTATCAACAATCTAAACAACTAGCTAAAGATACCATGTGCCAAACACAAAACGTACCTGAATTAAAAACAAGCTTTTTTATCTACCGCAGACAATAAAAACGCAGTCAATCTATGATGAGGTGATAGAGTGGATGTTATATAAATAAAGCAATTAATGTACTAAATCTACCAAAATAATGTCTATGCAAAAAGCCAACTCTATATTCTCAATCTAACAAATAAACATGCTGACACCCCCTTTCTGAAATGGAACTGAAAAGTTCTATTTTCTCATTGATCTTCTTGGTATATCTATTATTGCCTTGTTTGTGTTTTACTGACTTTAAAAAACAAGATGTTTAAATAAAACACTGGTACGAACAATATTAAACTGAGCCTTTGCCAAAAAAGCTGAAGCATACCAATATAGTTCTGAGAACTAAAACTCTCCAAAAAATATGTACATACTATAGTAGTTTGAAAATAATGCTTTGTTACAAATTTTTCCTAAATTCACAAAAAAGGAAGAAATAAGGGAACACAAAGAATTACTATTCACAAAGGTGGACAGATTTACTGCTGAACTGAAATTCAATTTCATATTTACTTTAACATGTTTTGGAATTATTTTTCTGGTTTTAAACGTTAACTGAGCAACACATAGTGTCTAAAGCATTTTTTTGTGGAGGAAAGAAAATGGAAACATTGGTTTTCTGTGGAGTGGGAGCAAGTTCTAATATGCACTGAAATGGAGTACAACCCTTAAAAATCGGTTAGAATGTGTTTATTTCTGCAGAATGACATGATGACTATAAGCACACTTTAGTATAAAATGACATATTCAAGTCTTTACAGATTGCTATTCAATTAATATCACTTTTTGATTATATTAAAACTGTTATGAAGGATTTATAGTCCTCACAGTATAAATACCATATTTAAAAGTTCACATTGTTTAAATAACAGAATTATAGCAAAATAATTCTGTCTGTTCACTTATTTTATCTTTAAAACCATCTAACAACATTTCTCCCATTCAGTTTTTTCTATAGGGAGATGTTTTGTCTATACTTCAATCCTGGGTATGTAATTTGTGATTTTCCAAATTCAAATCAAATTTTATTTATTCAAAGCAAATCAAATTTATTTATAAAACAGATTTACAACAGTGAACAGCTGCACCAAAAGAGCTGTGCAAAGTAAGACAAAAATAAACTGACATAAAAACTATACTAAGAAAGACAATGCAATTTGGCATTCAAACCCCAACACTTACAGAACATAATGACTTTTAAGCCAAACCAAAGCAAAAACATTATTTAGCGTCTCCAGAAAAAGCTCAAGAAAAAAGATACATCTTTAAAGAGAATTAAAAAGGTCAGGCCCATGGAAGCTATTCTGACAAATAAAGGAAACTCATTCCAGAGTTTTGGAGCAGACACTGTAAAAACTCGATCACCTTTCCTTATGAGGTGAGAACTAACACTGATAAAAGAAACTGAGAATATGATCTCAGTGCCCTGATGGAAGAATGTTGAATGAGGAGATCTAAACTATATGAAGGAATCAGATTATTTAGTGCTTTAAAAGCAAAACAAAGCACTTTATATATTATTCTGAACCTAACAGACAGCCAATGATAAGAGTAATATGTTTCCTTTTGTGGGATCCTGTTACCAACCCGGCAGCTACATTTTGAACTAGCTAAAGATGAGATAGGGAAGCCTGACTGACTCCAAGGCATAGAAAATTACAATTATACAACCTATAGGAGACCAAGACATGGATAATGGTCTCCAGGGGCCCCATGCATAATGGCGTGCGTAGAATTCACACTAAAACATGGCATACAGACAAAAGCGGAAATGTGCGTATGCACAAAAAAATCCAGATGCATAACTCTGCATTCGCCAACTTTCACGTTCTTCCGCTACATAAATCCTGGTCAGTGTGAAAAGTAACGCACGTGCATGCACCTACCTCCACTCCCAAACTCCTCCCAGAATTACGCCTCTTTGAATATGCAAATCAATACAAATTGCATTTAAGCTCAGCGTTCTCTGAAAAGGCAATGGCAAAAACACGGGGGAAAATAGAAGAATTTCAGCGAATTCCAAGTGTGGGTAAGGAAAAACTTACTATTTGTTGGTTTAAAGAGTGGTGTAAACAACAAAAGGAAGTTGATCGAGAGACACAGAGTGTCAGAGCACCTTGAAAGCTCAAGTTCACAAAGTCGCACAGTGCCCAAAATAAAAAAGAAGTTGTCAGATATCAAAGTCGCCGTGAAAAGGCGAGTTGTAGTCCACCATCTGAGTGTCATATGAAAGTTTATTAGGGTACAGAGAAAAGACAAAAAATAGGCAAACAGTGGGGAAAAAATCTCGAAATGTCAACTTTAATCTCAAAATTTCCACTTTAATTACGTAGTTTATTTTGTCATTAAAGTAAAAATCATAAACTTCATCTTTAAATCATTTAATTTACTAGTTTCTCAAATCCCTTCGTAACTAAATTAGCACGTTAAATGCTTTGTTTTGTATATGTTCTTCTATGTGCTCTATGTGTTTGAATCACTACGTGCTTCTTAAACGGCCTTTCTCTTCCTCCGACAGGACACAGAACCCATTACATTCGTGATATTACAGCTCTCTGAATAATTAAAATACTGAGATGTATACTTGATATCATTTTCATGATGATAGGAGTTAAAGCATGTTATTTGTGAATTTCCCCTTGGGATTAATAAAGAATCTATCTATCTATCTATCTATCTATCTATCTATCTATCTATCTATCTATCTATCTATCTATCTATCTATCTATCTATCTATCTATCTATCTATCTATCTATCTATCTATCTATCTATCTATCTATCTATCTATTAAACATGGGAACACAGTGGTGCAGTTATTGCTCCTGCCTCACGCAAGATGCTTGCTGCGCCGTGCGCGACCTTTGATGAAATAATTTATTGCAGCAGTATTGTCTCTTTCAAACGTGCTAACCCCCACTTCCTGTCCTTCCTTTTCTTTCTCCAAGTAACCAATCGCCGCACAATCAGATCTATAATATATGTTAAGCCATCTGTAAGCTTAGAACTCCGATTCTTCAAAACTTTTAAGGAACACTGAAATATCTTCGTAGTACATGTTTAATTATTCTATCCATCTATCCTTCTAGTGTCGCACCAGCCCCAGCAAGAATACCGCGCGAGACAGAAACAATCCCTCAACGGGGTGCCAGCTCCTTGCTAGCGCTGTGACACTGTGTTCTCACATGTTTAATTATTAACAATATAGATTATTTAAATGATGTTAACATTTTATCTGTATAATGTAATAAACATGTTTTGCTGCATTTCGTCTTAAAAATGATATTGTCATCATATGTAAATACGTGCTTTATAAAGTGGCTCAGGCTGTGCAATATTATAACTGTAGTGTAAGTTTACAGTGAGGTAATTGTACTTCTAAGTACAAACAGTTCTACAAGGAGCACTTGATGGACTGATTGAGTGCGTTTATAGTTCTTGGGATGAAACTGTTTCTGAACCGCGAGGTCAGTACAGGAAAGGCTCTGAAGCATTGTCGTATGAGAGCAGAGTTCAAATAGACAGCATGGCTGAGGCAGTCTGTGCTTGATGCTGTATCCTGATAATTCTCTTTCCGATCAGCTGCTGTTGATCTATGATTCCACACTCAGATACAGTGATATAAATACTCCATCTGGTGCAGTGAGAATAATATGGAAAAGGATGATCCGCTCTGGCAACCCCTAACGGGACCAGCTGAAAGAAGAAGAAGAAGGTGCAGTGAGAGTAACAACGTTAAAGCAGCTATGGTATTTGAAATAGTTTGGCCATTCCGTGGACCATTATATTGTTACAGGTTAATTACAATCAGATGCCTTAAACTAATAAACAATATGCGGTTAATTTCAGTGTATATAATAAAGCCGCGTCAGGGATGTGGATCTAAAAAAGAAAGGGAAACCACACTGGAGCAAAAGCACTGATTTGACGCTGGGTGGCGCCAGTTTGCAAAACTGAGTGGAGAACTTGTGTATGCCAAGGATTTAGCTGACGGTAAAATGTGCGTGGCTTTATGCTAAGTTTAGTTTTTATACATCACGATGTGAGCGTGGAAACGAGTGTACGCAACATTTTTGTGCTTACACACAATTTATACATGAGGCTCCAGGACTTTGGCCGATAAAAAGGGCTCGATTTTCTCTAGGTTTCAGAGATGATAGAAACTACCCTTGACCACAGCATTTATCTAATTGTCAAAACAGGGGAAATAATCAAAAATCACCCCTAAGTTTTTTACATACATTTTTATTATGGGGAGACAGAAGGCCAAAGTTATTGGCAAGGCCACTGATGTAAACATGAAAGCAAAAAAGTAGCCCCTCTGTTTTATTCTCATTTAACTGAAGGAAGTTATAAGCCACCCAGCACTTAACCTAAGGCAGTGGAGCAGATTGATAAATAAACCTTATTAGTTGTCTTCAGGGGTGGAAACAACTATGTGTCATCTACATAGTAATGAAATGCATTATGATATTGAATAACTGATCCTAAAAGAAGCAGGTATAGGGCAAAGAGTGCTGGAGCCAAAATGGGTTCTTGGGGAATTCAACAAGATATAGTAGCAGAGGAGGAGAAAAAAGCATCAATGGTGACAAAAGATCTGTTATTAAAATATGATTTGAATCAGGTTAGAGCTGCGCCTTTAATGCCTACCAAATACCCCAAACAATTCAGCAGAATAATATGGTCAATCGTATCAAAAGCAGCACAAAGTTAGACAGGCACAACCACAGAAAATAACATGTTTTCTTAGTTTCCTCAAAAACTAAGATCTCTACTAATAAAGTGCTGTGCTCAGATTTCATTTCTATAAAATCATATTCTGTGAATATTAATATTAGTTCAATTTGAATTACTCAGTTCTAAAATTTCATAAGTGCTATAATTTTAAAATACCTTTTTCTGAATTACGTTTTCAGAAGAAGTGAGACTGACTGCCACCACTCTCTGAAGTTTTGCTTTGGCCTTTTCTTTGGCTTCTTGGTATTTTTGACCTACCATAACCTTTAATGTGTGAGGATGCTGAAAAAAAGTTTAATATTCATTTTAATTAGTTAAGCTAAACTGACCTACTGTATACATTGTCACACACGCACGCATTGGGGAGCAGTTTAAGGACCTGACACGCAACGCGACAAGTCGTGCCAGGGGACAATGGCAGCGTACTAACCTCTCTTTATTCCTTCAGAAAGAAAGAGGCTGCCTCTGCCGCCGTAATACCACCCAGACGATCCAAAGAGCCACAGCACTTCCGGGTTCCTTTATTTCCTCTGGTTCCCCTGTGATGACATCAGTTACCCATCCAGCACCACGATTTTCCCAGCATCCTACTGCTTAATTTCCGGTCCGTCCCCATAAAATGTCCGTCTACCCTTCCTTCTATGTCTTTGAGTTATTTTGAACTACTGACCGTAAGAAATTTGTTACAGTATATGGGGCTAAAAACTCCAAACCTTTACACGACTCTGTTTATTTATTATAACATATACAGTACATGTTCCTAGTAGGGAGAATTTAGGTGGGATCCAAAACATTCATGAGCTCCCTATATACCACTTCTTCCACTATTGAAAATGGCTGAGTGTCCTTGATGACCATGTTCAGCAAGACCTCATTTATCATTTGCTTTTTGGAATCCACAGTACAAGGATGGTATATTTTCGTTAACATGTAGCATGATTTTGATAATAAAGACTATTGTATGTGGAATATTCAAGAGTAAGGAGGTCTAGTGAACTAATAATGTTAGCGCATGGGGGATATACATACACTACATATATAAATTAAATATATATGTATATACTAGGGGACTCTGCCCCCTGCTCGCTTCGCCCACCCACCCCCAGGTTTGGTTAACTGGATATACAACTTAAAGAGATTGTTATTTTCATTTCATTCATTTTTTATTTCTTGATATTTGCCAGTAATAAAGTTGTAGTGAATGAGTTATTGCACCACCATCTCTGGGGCTGCTAGTGCTGTTCTGCATGTCACGCTTCACAACGATCATTAAAATCTTGTACAGCAGCTGTCCTTTAAGTCAGCTGCAGCTTGTTCCGTGCTGCGTGATCTGCATGTCGCACTGCACGTTGATCATTTAAAAGTCTGCACAGTAGTTGCTGCTACTTGTGATGTGCTGCGTGATCTGCATGTCGCGCTGCACGTTGATCATTTAAAAGTCTGTACAGTAGCTGCTGCTACTTGTGATGTGCTGCGTGATCTGCATGTTGCGCTGTGCGACGGTCATTTAAAAGCCTGTACAGCAGCTGTCCTTTTATCTCACTGCTTTGTCTCGCGTGACGTCAAAGTGTCTTTCAAGAAGATCACATCTCGTCTCCCTCCCAAGATGTTTTTTATAATACAGATATATTAGTATACAGAAAATACTTACATTGTATTAACCCTTAACATCACTGAGGCCCATTGTCTTAGGAAATTTCCTGGGTGGAGAAGGATGACACAGCTACTATAGTTTTAATATAAAATTTAGCCCTTAATCCATGTTGGTCCACTTTATGTCCCTGACAACTTTTTATTTTCTGCTTTTACCTTTTTTTCTGTTTTTTTTTTGCTCTGTGCTCTATGTGCCTTTTGCTAAAAGGTTGATCCCCTTGGCAGAGTGAAAACTGGAATTGCATGGTTTCTTATGAATGCTGATTAGTGATCAGCGATACTGAATGATCAGAATATTCCTGGTTCACAGATAAATGATATTTAGATCGGTATATAGTTAAACTGGACTCTCCAGGCCAAACCAACCACACACACACACACACCATCGGATACACACACTAGTAAATAAGCATCCGATTTCTTGTTTTAGGATGAAAAAGGACTAATCAGTACCCAGAGAATTTACTGTCCATCTTTACTTGCGGGGCAGGAGATTACGGTGTCCTAAAATGGGGAGACCATGTATAAAAATGTCATTTCTGCATAGTGTGACCAAAATGTATGCAAATACCCTTAAATGAAAGTCTACCATATGCACTTTAATCACATCTAAATTAGTTTGATTTGTAATTTTAAACTGTGGAACAGAGGAGTAAATAAAAGAAACATGTGTC
This sequence comes from Erpetoichthys calabaricus, assembly GCF_900747795.2. Lineage (NCBI taxonomy): Eukaryota > Metazoa > Chordata > Cladistia > Polypteriformes > Polypteridae > Erpetoichthys > Erpetoichthys calabaricus. The sequence continues at coordinate 75,080,036 of NC_041406.2, forward strand.
TTTGTCCAGGATTGTCTTAACAGCATTATAGGCCCCCGGGTAAAGCAGTGTACTGGTGCCCCTACCTACACAACCACTCAGCAAGTCACAACATACTTAGATTAGAATGGGGCCCCTATGCTCGTGAGGAACCCTGGGCACCTGCCCAGTGTGCCCATGTGTTAAGGCAGCCCTAGGTTTGTCCCAAACATTACAGAGGGCTCTGTATATTCAAACCAATGTGTATTATATCTAAACTGACATATCTAAACCAATAAAACAAAATACTGTAAAGAAAAATATCAAAATGATGGTTACTAAAAGGCAATGAGTTCCTTGTATACTACACTCAAAAAGAATTATGAGAAGTAACAACCTTTTGCATTTTCTCATTCACGTAAGCGCTTAAGTTAAGACGTTGCTGTAATTGTAGCACACAAACTAAAGCTGAGTTTTTAATGAGATTGAATTCTTTCATAATCTCATGCCTTTGAAGTAAAGGACCCTCTGGGTATTTACTCATTTCTACTCTCCTAGCACAAGAGATCGCTCATGTAATCATTGCTATATGTGCGTCCAGTAGCGCTTGCATTTTGTGGGGTGGTAGTTTATGCTGTAATATACAGAGATAAACATCAGTTATTTGAGAAGCAGTAATACAGTATTCTGATCATTTTGTATTTCTAACTACTGATCAGCATTCTGAAACAAACACACAGCCCCAGTTTTCCTTACAAAAGGAGGATCCATTTTACCCCTTCCTGATATGGTTTGCTCTTAAATGAAACACTGCCATTAAGGAATAACAGAAATCATTGTTAGATGATTTGTACTCACTGAATACACCAGTTCAGCATCTGACCTTCCAAATATCTTGATCGCAGGCTGATTTTTTGCTTTATTCTGACTTTTTAAGAGACACATCACCCTGTATGTTGTTTGTATTTTTTCCTTTGACATTTGTATCTGTCAGAGGTGATCACTTATTCTCCCCATGAAACATAGTTTTATCATTTACTGAAAGTCGCATGGTGATTTGTTATTCATTATTGGTAGCATTTTATTTCATTGTGATTCAGATTAGGAAGGAGTAAAGGATAGACCGTCTTTGTGTTTCTTGTGAATGCTGATCAGGAAAATAAGCTCAAGACTTTGCCTCCTCAAACTCTGAAAGCAGGCACTTGAAAAATATTGCTGTCTCCTTTTTTGGACCATCCTTTATCTTGCTACAGTCTCATCTGCTCATCTAGAGGTTCTACCGTATCTTGTTGAGCCTGATTGATATTCATCCAGTTTACTTTAGGGCTTTGCCTACTAGAGCCGAATCTGTTATTTTCACTATTTAAAGACGGGGCTGGTGAGTTGTATACCAGATATCACATATCTGTCTCATACAGTATGTTCAACCTAACTTGCATATTATATTTTAGATCAAAACATAGCAGTGGATTATCCTCATTTAATATTTTGCACCTCCTTACTCAATTATTGTTCTTGCAGGAGGGTAAGTGGAATGCACTTTACATCTTTCTGCTCCATCTATTACTTTTTCTCCCAGATTACGTATTTTCTGTTTTTGTCTGTAATACTGCATTAAAAAAAAAAAAAAAACTAGAACCAAATTGTTTCCTTTGCTGATGTCGCCCTCTTCTGGCTAACTATATGTATTTTCTGTGTTAGGGTTGTTTCCACATATTTCACTCTGCATTTATCTTTTTCCTGCAAGAAACTCGCTCAAAGCATTTTGCAATAATAATAGTTAAACACAGTTACAAAAAGAAAGTAAAAACTAAATTGTATATATATATATATAAATAAAAGTGAAACTAATGAAATAGCAACAATTCAAAGAAAAAAAAAATCTTAAAAGTGTGTATCCGGAAAAACAAAAATGGGGGTTGGCAAGCGAAGCGAGCAGGGGGCGAAACCCCCTAGTAAGAAGATAAAGATAAATACTTTGTGAACCAGACTGTGAGCCTTGTATGACAGGCAGATGTTGGAAAGGAATCAAATTCAAAAACAATGAAAAAATGACAGCAAGGGCTGCTGCTGCTGCTGAGTATTGTCTTATAAAGACAAATATCATCGGACTAGTTTCTTCTGGCAGTGGGGTCTTAATTATGTTGATCCAGGAGGAAAGGCAGGTTTAACCCCTTATGCACTAAGGGTTTTTGGTTTTATTGCACGTAAATTACATACTCAAAAATAAACAGCTATTACTCTGCTTGTGTAATAAAGGAGCTGCAAATGGCTGAAGAATAAACACTTCAAATAAAAAAGTAATTATATGATTAAAAATCTCTGTTTACACTAATATCAGCTAAATAAAAAAACAACAAAATGTGGTACTTTAGGAATTTATCTCCAAAAAATTATTTTACAGTGTATAACCAAGACACAACCCTGGAATCAATCTATCTGCCAGCTATCATTATACCAAGTTTAGATGTCATATTCAATACTGTTCCAAAATTATTGTATAAGGTGTTCCCCTCTTTGGAAACATTGTGCCCCTTTGTTGAAAACATGTAGTCTCTTACACCAAGACAGTTTCTCCAAACAAGTATTGTAGTAGCAGTTTTTTTTACACTAGATTGGGTTTTTTGAGTTGCAATTAACCCATCTTCTTCTGCTCTCTGTTGTAGTTCAGTGTGTTTTAATTTATTTATGTTTCTAGTTGTTGTTGCTTTTCTTTTGCATTTCAAATCTGGACTAAACTTAGTACATACATACATTCTCATACCAGCGTCTTCCAGTGCTGGGTTATGGGAATGGAGACAATGCTTTTTCTGGTAGCTCTGGGCACAGGGTAGGAAACAGGCAGCCTTGAGTGCAGAGCTAGTCATATAGACATGTACACCTGAATCTGTGTTTCCCTGCCACTTTTGAGTCACAGGTGGCAGTTACTGGATAGTGAGCACATAAGGTTTATTCACAGTACAATCCACTCCACCCCCATCATCACAACTGAAGGGATCTACAGAAGTCTTCAAGATTTTTATATCCCTTTCCAAGTGCTTGTTTCATAGGTAGTACTTACAAATCAAGTATAGCATCAAGCCCTTCATCAAACGCATCATTCTCAAAACTGTGATCAGAATCTGACTCAAGCTTTAGGGTAACAATGCGTAAAGATAGGCTTTCACAGTAACCATTTATCTCCTGTTTTGTTATGCATATCTGTGACATATAATATAAATGACAAATCATTGACAACCATACAGTACATCATTAGAATGGACTGAAACTCAGCTATCCAGTGGTAATGTGTCTTTCAGTATATGTGGCTTGAAGTAGGAAAGAGCCTCTCAGGTACTTGTTCTGCTGTGACTCAAAGTTGACAAAGAGGTATATTTGCTCATCTTTGACCTTGTATCTACACGCCAACACTGGCTGCAACAGAAAGGGGCACAGATCATTGCACCTTTTCTCAACTTGCATATTATGATCAGCAATGGGAAGAACCTCCTGCTACCTCTGGGGTGGGAAGATCACTCTTTGCAAATTCCCTGTTCCTTAATTTTGTGAATTATCTAACAACCTGCCACATGAGTCAACTGGAGTCTGCCAGTTAAATAGTTAGTGAATATCAACCCAGGTCTGACTTCATTAGTTGCCCATGACATTGTGACTGATCTAGGGGTTGTGATTTGTGAATGATCCTATCGCCTGCCAGAGGTGATGAAGGCAGAGGTGTAGATGGAAATAAAACATGTGCTGAATTTAGAGTTTGTTTAAGAAAGTTTCAACCCCTAGTTAAGCCCAGTTGTATTAGTGTACAAATCTGATGGTGGTTGGCACTACTGCAATGATGTTCACCACTTGAACCAAGTCTCTTGGGTTGATGCTCATCCTATGCAGTGAGTGGATGACTTCCTTGAGCATCTAGGAAAAGCTCAGTATTTATCCATGCTTGACGTGGATAAAAAGGCTACTGGCAAATTCTCTTAATGGAAGAATGAAGAAAACTTGGTTTAAAATGGTTTGTGGACACTAGCTGTACCATGCACTGAGATTTTTGGGGCACAGGTGACATTCCAACATCTGGTGGATATATTGCAACACCCTCATAATGCTTCTAGTGCTGCCTACTTGGATGATACAGTCATCTATTCCATGAAGGATCCTGTGAAGCACATTTAGGCAGTCCTTCAAGCTATCCACAGGGCAGGGATCTGCATCAGTCCAAGAAATTGGTATTTTGGGCTGACTAGGCTACGTGGCCAGAAAGGGTATGGACAAACCATTGTGCTTCAGGGTTGCAGCCATTTGTGACTGGCACCAACCATTTGTGACTGGCACCAACCAAAAACTCAAACAGCAAATGTAGGCTTTTCTGGGACTCATAGGATATCACTGACGTATTGTGCCTCAGTTCTCAGTAAAGGCTGTGCCTTTGATTAAACTTGCCTGGAAATGAGACCTGGGCACTTGGTGTGAACTTCTGAAGCTGACACAGCATTTGTTGACCTTAAGAAAGCTCTGATGTTGGTGCCTATTTCAACTGCTTATAACTGTTCCCTTTTGTCTCCAGGTGGATGTGTGTTTGACACCAAACTGGGAGCTGTGTCAAGTCAGAACATCCACAGCACCAAACACCCTGTGATTTACCTAAGCCAGAAATGTCTTGATTAGAAGAGCCTTATGCAGTGATAGAGCACGAGGTGCTCGCCATTAAGTGGGTAGTATCCCAGTTAAGGTAATATCTCCCCACATGGGAGTTTATTTTGGTTATTTATCATGTCCCCATCAAGTCACTAGCATCTCATAAGGAGACCAACAATGAGAGTTAGGCCTTGTCCACACATTCCTGGTTATTTTTTAAAATGGGAGTTTCCCTCCTTTGTTTTTAAAAAAATCCAGTCCACATGAAAATGTAAAAATCCACTGTCAAAAGCAAGAATAAAGCATAGATAACAAAAGGAATGTCATTTAAATTAATGTCCATTGCCCTTTTTTTCAAATGTGTGTTCATCATGAAATTTGCAACTGTAAGAAATGGCCGGGACGATGCCCTGGATATGGAAGGAGGGGGGAAGGCAGCTTTTTTTAGGGCACTGTAACCCCCAAGACGAAAGAGGGCAGCTCACCTGGTTTACAGCGGTGCCCTGGATTCCCACACGGCACCCTGGGACTTGGAGTTCTGTATTTCAACCATGTTGGGTGCCACCAGGGGGTGCTGTGAATATACAGTAGCCATTGGAGATAAGGTTTTTTCCCAACAAGCGCTGGTAGGCCACGTGAGCGGAAGCCCAAAAGTACTTCCAGATTGACTAATATAAAAGGAATGGACTGACCTCACAGACGCGAGCCAGAGTCAGGTGAAAGGTGGACAATGCTTGCTGGGAGGTGTGGAGGAAAAAAGAGAGAAAAGGAGAAAAAAGAGAGAAAATGAGAGTGCTTGTGGGCTGTATTGCCTGTTTACTTGTGGCTGTGGTGCTAGAGGGCATTGTGAAGAGCCTGACAAAAATAAACATGCTCTTGGTGCTTTTAACTTGTGTCCTCGGTGTCTGTCTGTTAGGTTTGAGGAGCGACAGTGCCCTCTAGTGTTCACAAACAATATGGCCGTCACGAACACTACCTGGCTATTTCACTACAATGTCAATAAATGAACACTTGTAATCACAGGTGGCTTGTATGTTATGAGAAAACCTCCCCTATCTGTTCAAATAATCAATGGAATTTGTGGATGGCTGCTTTACTTCTGCATGAGTCCCGATGAAACCCTTTGGTCTCTGGGACAGGTAATTGTATATACACAGGCCCCAAGTGGACTGTAATTGCTTCAAACACTTGCCTTACTATTTTAGAAACCACCTGCCTTGACAACACAAAGGCATTTGCTGTCTTGCATAATCTCCCCTCATGGAGTGTGCAGGCAACTTTCGGCGATCTCATTACAGTTGTCTTTCCCTCAATGTGGTGAAGCAGCTTACTCAAAGACAACAGCTCGGTAAACAGGCAGGGAACAGCATAGCTGGAGTGTGCAACTTGCCACCAGCCAAATATGAGCACAGTTGTTACAGAGTGGTGCCATCTCTGAAGACTTGTAAAACATTCTTGGAAAATCAAAATCAGTATTTACCCACACCGTCATGATCCCCGCTACCCATCATTTTTATAATTTCTTTTTTGCAGTCAGAACAGGAAGATGCTGGTGCGGACGCAGAGCTGTGTGAGTACAGCCACATTACGGTTAGAGCATGTTCAACCGTCCAGGAGGTAATTAGTATGCTGCAGTCGGTATATCTCAAGTAAACATAGGAATCAGAGGGTGAATGCTGCAATGGTGATCTGCCTCTGTGGACTGAACTTTCTGATTGTGGATATAAGTGATCATATAACATCAGTGGCAGAAGCACTATCTCACTTGAAGTGGAGATTAGAGAAAGTATTAACACTATCCAGGAGGAGCTAAAAGATTATATGAACAGCTGAAATCCCTGGGAGGCAAGATAGTGCAATGTCTGAAGAGATGGGATCATTGCTAGCTTGAAAAGCTCCTTTGGTAAGGCATTGGTATCTGCCTTCCTCCCTGAAGATTAATAATAATAATAACAATAAATTTTATTTAAATAGCACCTTTCTCATGTTCAAGGTGCTTCATAGTGTCTCAGAAAGAACAGCAGGGTATATGTCACATTGGATACAAATATTTTCTGCATAAAATACTAAAACATATAAATAAAGGATATACAAAGTATTAAACAAAAGAAAAGACAATAAAACAGAGTAAAATACTACATTCAGTACTAGAAGAAAAGCCTGAACAAATAACCTGATTTGTGATATAAAACACACACAAATTACTTTGAGCGTCTGGACAGAGAGGTAAACTGAAAGAAGGAGCAGAATGTCAGGTTAAGTTAAAATCCTTCCTGAACAGATGAGCTTTAAGTTGTTCTTCAAAAGAATGAATGGAGTAAGCTGATTTAATTAATTTAGGGAGGACGGTCCAAAGTCTGGGTGCCATACTGCTAAGGGCCCTGTCACCCACAGAGTGCAGGTTAGTGTGGGTCACAACAAGATTCCCAGAATCAGAGGACCTTAGTGGGCGAACAAGAGCACGGTGATGGAGAAGGAGGAGCTTTGTAGGTTAATACAGTGGAACCTCGAGATACGATCACCTCTGTATACGAGAAATTCAAAATACGAGGAAAGTATGAGCGAAAAATTCAGATCTAAATGCGAGCATTGGCTCGCATAACGAGCTACAAGCCAGGCTGTGGGTATAGCTCGCGGCTTCGCGAGGGGGCGTGGTAGCAGTTGCGAGCCGCGATCTGCGGTGTCTGCGTTTCTCACTTAAGTGCATAGGTGGGAAACTGCCCACATCCATGATTGTTCCTGTGGCTGCTGGGCTGCAGCTGCCATGTCCTCCCCGCATATATAGAGAAGCGCGAGCCGGTTAAGGGGGAGAAGAAGTAAAAGAAAAGAGAGGAGAGAGAGCGGAGGTTGCGGCAGGCAGGCGTAGGAAGTCGGTGCGGGAGAGCAAGCGAGTGCAGGCTCGTGTGTAGCTGAACAGTGAGCTGAACAGGCGAGCCAAACAGCTGAAGCAGGACGGTGTAGAGAAGGTCAGCTGCATTAAGAGTGTCTCGCCTGTTGCAGAGCCCGCAGGTGAGACGCTAACAGAGAAGAAGCACCGGGGATTGTCATCTGTTTTTTAAAGACTGCTTCCTGTTGACGTTTTAACCTCGTGTTAAAGGATTGTTATTCTTGTGTATTTTAAACCTCCACTTCACAACTGTTTTAAGGATTATTTATTTAAAGATTTATTGAATGCTCTACTGCACTTTGGACACCTGTTTTGATTCTTTTAATAATCAGTTATATTATTTACCAGTGTTATTTATTAAAGGTAGACTACAGTACATATAATTTATCAGTGTTATTTGTTAGGAAAATTGATTTTTATGTTAATATATTTGGGTTGCGGAACGGATTAACTGGATTTCCATTATTTTCAATGGGGAAGTTTGTTCTAGATACGAGAAATTCGCTATACAAGCTCAGTGCTGGAACGAATTAAACTCGTATCTAGAGGTTCCACTGTAATAGAATTTTTATTCAATCCTCTTAGACAAAGGTAGCCACTGAAGGTGAAGCAGGATGTAAGGACACTTGCAGCAGAGGTTTGAATCAACTGGAGCTGAGATATAAGATTAGAAGTGGCAACTGCCACGATATGTGACGTAATAAAAGCATGGACAAGTTTCTCGGTATTTGAAAGGGAGATATTACAGAGGTGGACAAGAATGGGAGGAATTGAAAATGACACCAAGATTCCTTAAGTTAGAAGAATGTCTGATGAAATCACTATCAAGAGTGACCGAGAAGGAGCTCATTTTCTTAAGTTGTGCTTGAGTGCCAATTTGTAGGAGTTCAGTTTTGTTTTAATTTAGTTTTAAAGAGTTTTGCTCCAGCCAGGTTTTAATTTCACTGAGGCAAGTTGTGAGCTGAGAAAGCTCTGGTGAAGTTTCAATTTTAACATGGAAATAGAGTTGAGTATCATCTCCATATAAATGATAACCCAGTCAAAAGCTATGAATAATATGGGCAAGGGGAAGCATATAGATAAAGAAGAGCAGAGGGATGAGGACAGATCTCTGAGAAACTCCTTGTGTGACTGGCACTGAACTGGACCAGCTGTTTCCAAGATTAACAAACTCTTACCCATCAGTCAGATAGGACTTGAACCACTGGAGGGCAGTGCCAGAGATACCCCAATGCTCTCCATTATGGACAGTAGAATGTCATGTCTGTCAGTGTCAAATGCTGCACTGAGGTCTAACAGAATTAATATTCTGGTCTTTCTAGAGTCTGCTGCCATAAGCAAACCATTAGTTACCAGAAGCAGAGCAGTTTCATAGCTGTGCTGCACTCTGAAACCAGACTGAAAGGGTTCCATCAAATTATTAGAAGTTTCTGTAAGTAATTGGTGAGTTTGCAGGCTACAACATGCTCAAGAACTTTTGAATGTTGAGAAATGGGCTGAAAATTGTTAAGACTGTCAACATCAAGACCAGACTTTTTTAACATTGGTGTTACAGAAGCGATTTTAAAAGTGGCTGACACAAAGCTGGTGTGAAGGGATGTATTTATTATTGTTGTAACAGTCTGGATTATGGCATGAAGGCAGGATTTAAAAAGTGTGGTGGGAATGGTATCCAGTACACAGGTAGTGGGCCTCATCTTACAAAACAGGTCATTAACAAATGCAGATGCAACTGGTAAAAATTTAGTAAAGGAGCTGGATGGAGTGGGAATGCAGGGAAAGATATAAATGGATGGTGGATTTGTGTTACTTGAATTATTTAGATTTTTAATTTTATGATAACAAAAGATGAGAAATTTTTCACAGACTTCCGGAAAGGAGGTAATTGGGCTAGATGCAGGTTGAAGTAGTTTATTAACTACAGAGAACAAAACCCTCTGGTTATCATGGCCACTTTCTATTATTCTGCCATAATGTGTGCACTTGGCTGCAGTTAGTGCATCCCTGTAAGCACTTTATTGGTCAGAGAAAGTCTGGACGTGACAAGTGAGGCCCGTCTCATATGACATTATCTTAAGCGTCTGCCAGCTGCTTTCATAGACCATAAATCTGAGTTGTACCATGGAGCTGAACACTCAAAGGAACCTTCCTTATGTTTTATGGGAGCTATTTTATCTAGTGCTGAATGAAAGGCTGATTTGCAGTCAACAAGACTATCTACTGTGGATGGAATAGGAGAAGACAGAAAAAGATCAGAAATTGATCCAGCAAGGATAGAAGAACAGGCATTTTTAGGATGTCTGAAAGAAATTTGACTTTTACAGGTAAGAGGAGGGAGAGGTAAAGGGACAGTGAAAAGTACAGCTTTATGGTGAATGAGTCCTAAATCACTGCTGTGTAAGTGTTGTGCCAAATATACAGAGCATATCTAATATCCGACCACCAGAGGAAATTAATATGTTGCACCAAGTCAAGACAGTCTAGCGAGGACAGGAATTCATTTCTCAGTTTACATGTAGGAATGTCAATATGGATGTTGAAAAATGACTGTTTGGGAAAGGGAATTTAAGTGGGTTAAAAATTCAGTCAGATCAGATAAGAAAGTCACATTGTATTTTGGGAGACGATAGAGAACAACAAGTAAGATAAGACCAGATTTTGTTATTAGTTTAAGAGCCAGACACTTGAAAGACAATGGACAGTGTGGTCACCAGGAGGCACTGTAGCTCCCCAGACTCCCAATACACAGAGGCTCAGACACTAGTTCAGCAAACACAAAGATTTTTGTATTGTGTGAAACTCTTATAGGAAGAGTTTCTCACACCACAATCATAGTCACAGTCCCAATATACACCATTTTCTGTTCTTTCTTCTTCTTCTCTCCTCTGCTCCTCCAGCAAGCTTCATCCTTTTCCTCTCGACTCTGGCTCCCCAACAACCAGGACTTGCTAGTCCTTTCCACACCCCCTGGAGGCACCCACGGACCCCAGCAGGGCTGAGCTGATGAACTCCAATTTTCAAGATGCTCTGTGGGAATCTGTGACAATATTGCAAGCCAGGGGGACTACCACCTAGGGCTCCAGGGGAGACAGTATCTTGCACAAACTGTCACCCCATCATTCCCTGCCATGGATATCTCAGCCGGGTAAGGTTCCCAGTACAACCCGGCCGAGAAGCCGGTCCACTAATGGCATCCATTACAGCAAACAATTGGGATTCTTTTGATGTTTAACTCAGATCTAACAGTTACTCTGACCCCTCAACCTTGTTTTGAGCTGCCAGCCTCTATTAAGTAAACGTATCCAGATGGAGACGCCTCTGTAAGAGACATAAACTTGTTTGGTTTTTGACAAGTTACTGTTAAGTGTAGTACATCAAGTTTGGAGACTGTAATGAATTCTGATAGCACCAATGCTCTACAATTAAGAGATCTTGAGTAAAACAATGCAATATTAGCTATGAGGGTTTATCGTGCACAGATCCATTATTATTTTTTTTTAGCATATTGCAAATTTGGCACAGTGGCACTCTTATTTCCAAAGCCATGAGTAGGATGGGGTATTCCTGAGCAAATTCTGCCAGTGAACTTTCCATTCCCAACACAGCAGTGGGGGCAACCTGAACCACGATGTAAATATTCCAGGTGCTGCACAATACCAGTGTCTTTTACGACATTCTAGCTTGACCATTTGCTCTGGACAAACTGCATAGCAGAGAGCCACTAATTATGTGAGAGTACTAGAGAGCATACTTAAGCATTGCAGCACAGCAGAGAAGGTGAGATGGGTGGGGTGGGTTGGTGCAAATGAGCATTGAAATCCAGTAGAAGCACAGACTGATGCCGCTGGGGGATCGATCTATTAAAAAAGCAGAGATATTATAAGATTCATATGAAGATAATTACCAGAATTTGGGGGTTCCAACAAATAACTATTGTGGGAGATGGCCGGCTGTTTATCCTGGCCAGTACCCCCAGGCCGCTAGATGGAACCCTCCCTGCAGCATGGGAGTGCCCCAAAGACCAGCAGGGAATTATGGACAGTGGAGTTTTTATTCCCAACCCTGCTGGACACCGTGGGGCCCACCAGAGGACGCTACAGGGAGGCTCAAGGACTTATGCATGCCCTATAACCCGGATGCATGTCATGATCATATGACCAGAAGGAACGACGTGTCTCCGGGTTGAAGAAAAGGACTTTTAATCTGACCCGGAAGTGATAAGGACTCATGGACTGCTGGGCTGGAGCCACTTCCTTGTCGAAGAGTATAAAAGGACTATGGGAGAGCCCAGACGCTGAGCTGAGCTGAGCTGGGAGGAAGGGTGGCAACGCATCTGGGAGAGGAGGATTGGTTTGATTATTGATTATTGGATAAATAATAGTATTGTATGTGTAGTGTGGAGTGGAGGGTGCTTAGTGCACATTATTATAAAATAAATAATAATTATAGTTTTACCTGGTGTTTGGAGTGGTATCTGAGGGTTCAATGGAGCTCTAGCGACCCCAACTGCTACACCATATAAATATACAGTTACTGTGGGTATTACAGGTGTGATCACTTTAGCGCCACAAGTCCAGTGGGTATGAACAGCAGATCATTTCTCTAGCTGAAGCATGTACAGAAGGCATTGACAGCAATCCAGTATATCCATTTTAGTTATAAAGACAGAACATTCCCAGTTCCTAGATCTCCACGATGCAAAGAACAATGTTCAGAATTCAGGCACCAGGCAGGAGTTGGCAATCGAAAGAAAGCTTTGTCCAGTGAACCAGAAATGGATTCAAATCAGTTGTCACTGAGGCTGCGAACTCAGTCAAGGCAAAGTCTATAAAAAAATCCAAATTCAATACAAAAAGTAATCAATTGCATCCATGAACTATATATACAGTAAGAGAAAGTGAAAGAAGTGCAAAAAGTACAAAGTTCAACCTGAATTTTAACAAAATGTATTGTTAACAGGGAGTAGAAGCAGCAACATGCACACATCAGCGTTCCCTCATCTGTCCACTATGAAGTGGAACTTGCAGAAAAGCTCTGGTCCATGGTACAAGAGACATCCATCCATCCATCGATTTTCCAACCTGCTGAATCCAAACACAGGGTCACAGGGGTCTGCTGGAGCCAATCCCAGCCAACACAGGGCCCAAGGCAAGAACCAATCCCGGGCAGGGTGCCAGCCCACTGCGGGTACAAGAGACATCACAATCCATAAAGGATTTTGCTTTTAAATATTAGACTTTGAATCTAAAGTGTCAGCTGGACATGACAGAGGATGAAATTATCTGCTGCATTCTTAATTACTTCAACCCTTGCTTGGCTAGTGAGTCTTTGGAGAACCTAGTGAGCGTGGGGTCACAAGTGGAAGGAGACAGGATAGGGTCCAAAGGTTACTGAGCTAAAGTAAAGGCCAGTAAAAAAAAAGACACACAGACATGACACAAGCCAAAACACACCGGAGTGAAGCAGACCTCACAGTCATACAAACTAAGACTCACTTCCTGGAGGTCCCTGTGCAATTGAGGGACTGGGAGGTGTATGTGGTAATTGATACAGGTAGACATTATATTCTGATTAAGAAGAGTAAAGGCAGAAGATGGTCCATCCACTCAAAGAATTAACATCAGCCATGTCATTCAGGTTTATCCTGGCTGATGGGAGGGAGCACATGGCCATTAGCAGAATACCTAAGGAAAACAGCAACACTCTGGAAGACTGATACATATGTCCTTGAGGATATCTGTTTATCCCATTGCTCCTCAGGTTGGATTTCCTCACCAGAATAGGGATGACAATACAGATCCAATTGAGGAAGTATTTGTTTCCTGGAAGTTGAGTTTTTAAGATTCTGCAGAAAGACTGCGGGGACGTACACAAGGCATATCTTGGATTCTGTGCTGCTGAAGAGGTGACTGACAGAGACTTGGCTTGGGAGCAAGCAGCTGAGGTGATGCCTTTCTTACACTGATGGCTGGATGAATGGACCAAAAAATTTGGCTGGGATCACCTATGTCATATACACCAGAGATAAAGTCCCCATTCTGCATCATGTGTACCAGGTCTCACCTCAAAAGAGAGCTATTATTAAAAAGAATGTGAACAAGATGCTTGCTGAGGGCTTACTGTAATCATTTCCTTCATTCTGGCCTACACCATATTTTTGTTAAAAAAGGAGGATGAGTCCTGTGTCTGTGGACTATCAGGGTCTGAACAACAAGACTCCTCAAGATGTGCACTCCATGCTCCTGATACACAACATTCTAGAGTCACTACATTAAGTGTCCATTTTCACCACCTTGGATCTCTATAGTGGCTACTGACAAGTGCTAATGGAGGAGGGGAGCAAGCAAAAGACAACAGAAATAACCCCGGAAGGCTTGTTTCATTTCGACGTCATAACTTTAACTTTTGGTTTAAAGATGATAAAAGAACAAATCATAAAGGGGTTCTTGGGGCAGTTCTGCTTTGTCTATATTGATGATGTCATCATTTTCTCACCTTCTACAGAACAGCATCTTCAGGACCTTGAAGAAGTCTTCCAGAGGCTGCACCAGACATTGAACATGGATAAGTGTCACTCCCTTAAACCCCAAATCACCTTTTTGGGGCATGCGTTGTTAGGCTGAGAAGTGGAAGTAGATCCAGATCCAGAAAGTTAAGACCATCCAGGAGTACCCCACACCCACTGACCTAAAGAAACTGGAACAATTTCTTCTGTTAGAGGGTTGGTATCACAAATTAATTCCTAGACTGAATGACATCACAGCCACTCTCAATCATATAAAAAAGAAAGATTTTTCCTGTGAGTGGACTGCCAAATGCCAGGACGCAGTTGAACAACTCATTACAGTCTAATGTAACCTCTCTGATGCTGCATGCAAATCCTCTGACAAGCTAATGCCTAAATAACAAGGACAAACAAAAGTTATTAAATGCACTGGACCAGTTAACTACCTTATTCAAAAAAGGACATAACCAGACACCAAAACTGACACAATGCATGTGGCTAACGTCAAACCGTACTGAGGGCCTCCCTCTTCCACAAATGGGGGTGTGGTCTGTAATAAGGCTACATAAAATGTCAATTGTGTTTGTTAAATGTTTATGTTTAGTATTGTATTTGTCTGACCTTTTTCTCATATACAGGGGGGTGCAGGGAAATGGGACATTTTGGAAGTAGGTGTTGGTGACCCTGGAGCATTGGCAGTTGTTTGGGACCAATGTAACCTTGTTTAGAACCCCTTGCTATTAGTTATAATGGAGCAGTGGAGTGGTGCTCAATGAGCGTTCGCTGTGAAAGCCTTTTAAAAAGCATGTGCAAAGGGAATTTCTGCGTCATTACCAGTTAGGATGTCATGATCGTGTCCCGTCTGCTCATGCGATTACAACATGGGTTGTTTTTAATTTCGAAGAAACGGGTTCAGGTGGAGCAACTCTGCATACTGCCCGACAATGGATGCCAGCTATTCGACAATTGTTTGGAAAGCGCATCATTTCATGCAACAGTGATATTTCATGGCCTCCTAGATCCCCAGATCTCACTGTTTGTGATTTTTTTCTGTGGGGACCTCTCAAAAGCCAAGTGTACCGCACACGTCCTACAACCATTGCTGAACTAAAAAAGAAGGATTGAAGAGGAAATCGCTGGCATTCCTCTTGACATGTCTAGCAATGCAAAATCTCCATAACAGACTGTCAGAATGTGTATGGAAAAATGGACAATACCTTCATGATGTTTTCTTCAAAACATAAAATGAATATTGAATTAATTGCATATCCTGCACAATACATTTCAAAATTAAATGTATTTTGTAATGTGTCTATTTGTGTATTGAACATCAATTGAAAATTTCCTGTTTCCCTGCACCACCCTGTATTTAAAAAATACCTGAAGAAGCATTTCCCACAGCAAACCATCACCAATTACAATGCCTGACATTTTTTGGAAGTGGGTGGGGGGGGGTTTGTTGTCAGGTTTCAGGTTGCATACATTACAAGAAAAGACCATGCATTTCAAAAAGGAGAGAAAAGGAGGCATCGAAACAGACTGTGACTGAACATAGGAAACATTGCTATCATTTATATGAAAGGAGCAACAAATCACCACTTTCATCCAGTTACACAAGGCAGTAAGATTGTTTGGATTTTTTGTCATCCACTACCCACGGCTGTCAGATTATTATCTGTACTCGCTTGTGAGATTATTTTGGTTCACATTTTGGAATAGGTCTCTATGACCTGGGTTTCTTCTGTCCTTTCATCATTTGCATTTTTCCAGCTTGCATTTGTTTTTCAGTCTCTACAGTTACAGTTTTTTCATATTGGACTTTGTGTTTATGTGGATGTTCGTTCTTTATTTCATAATTAGTTATGTTTCATATTTAGGACATGGACGGTCAGTGTCCATTTTGTGCATTTCTTTTCTATCGCTGTAAATGTCTGCATTTACATCAGGATCAGGGTACGTGTAATATTTCATCTTTTTCTAACATACTCAGTTTACATTTACTTAACTTTTATCTTTGACTTATTTATCTGTTTTTGTCTATTGACACGGAAACTTGAGTGTGGGACTGGTGAGAAAAAAGGGTAAATACACTTTGGCGTGACTGACTCCAGACTTCACTCCAGCACTGACGAAGTGTGTAACTTGCTGCCATCCAAGGCAAGCAATACCATCCACCTTGAGTCGAGAGGGTCACTGTTAGTAACACCTTCTGCCTTTTCACCTGCAGTTAAGAGGGATGTCAGACAAGTGACACTGCTTCCACATCCTCCACCAATGCTCAGTCATTCTGATGGGTTACTATAAAGATTCAGCGGCTACTGAAAGTGGGTGTTAATTATTGAACCTGCATCTCAAGAGTGCAGACCTTTGAGAAGTGCTTTTTGTTATCTGGGTTGAACCTTTTGTCTTTTGCAACCTCATGTACCAATTATTCTTCATCCTTTTTTGAATTCATTAAATGGGATTACTCTTCTGATACCCCAACTCTTTTTGCTGACTTCATTCATGTATATATTTGGCCAGCATAGATTAACATTACTGTTACACAAGAAAGCTAAAAGAAAAAAACAAAATAGCAAACTATAGCATAGTAAGACATCTGATACTAAGTCTACAATCATGCAGCACTCACATCTTTCCAAAATATTAAACCATTTAATTCTAAGAGGGAATCATGTTCTCACATGCCATGTCTAATCTAATAATCTCAAGAGCACAACTAATTTTCTTATGAGCAGTACAAGAAGGAACATGTGTGGTATGTGTTCATTCTTATACATATGCTTTGACAATTTTGGGATTTTTATACACTTATTTTTTAACTTAGTTTTAAATATTGATTTCATTTTGTGAATGTAGCTTTTCAATTCTATCTTCCATGTGGAGGTCTGTGCCACTCTCCAAGGATATGCCTCCCAAGACCATAACAGACCCACCGCCAAACTGGTCATGCTGGATGATGTTACATGCTGCATAATATTCACCAGACCCTTTCACGTCTGTGACATCATCGGGGTCACCAATGGCGGAGCTTCCAATTGTGGTATTCATTGACTATGAGTTCATTGTTGTCCAGCATTTCCACAACTTTCAGACTTTCCTGAGATGTTCATGTCAATCTCTGCCTGAATGCCATCTTCTGTGTTAGGACAGCTCATGATCTCTCTCTTAAATCCTGGTGAAATTAAGAGTAGATATTTAACTTTGTGAAATTTACAGAATGCTTTTATTTCTATTCCTAAGAGTAGGACCAAATTTGTGTCACTCTGAGATTTTTGAGCAACTTAGGACTGTGTTCTTATTCTAAGATACTTGATAAATATGGTCTCTTTTTTTCTGGCCTCCAATTTTTACCTAGCCCTCTGCTTTGCCTTTGACCCTGAATCTCCTTTCGCCTCATATATAACATCATCTTCCTGAAGTTACTTTCACTTTCGCTCTGGAACTTTTAACTCTCTTATGGCTGTTTTGCATGCCCAGCATACATGCTTCTTGTTAGTAGCTGGTTACCCTGCCACAAAACTAACTTCTTCAGGTGTCCTACTCCGGCATTGTGAAGATGTCAGCATGCCGGCACTCAAGGGTCTAAGGGGGTGATAGGCCTCCTCACCTGTATTGAACTGCCAGCAGATTGACAGAAGTGTCTCCACCTTTGACATGTCTACATACTACCACCACAGCCACTTCTCCTGGAGCCTTTTCACCCACCTCACAGATAAGTGTACCTTTTTTAACTAACTATAAAGAAAAAGCAAAGCTATTATTAGTTATATTCACCATTGAAAATGATTCTGTGATATGGCCTACAACATCTCAAGGACATGCCCAAAGGGTAACCCGAAAAGCAAAACAAAGATCTAATATAGAATCCACAGAGAGTGGTCAAAAATAGGGCAGAGACCATAAATCCAGAGAATCAAATAAGCAATAATATTCCAAAAACACAAGAGAACTCACCAACTGCAAGAACAGATGAATGAAGCACATTTGAACAGTATTAGAATTTATAGGTCTGAGTGTGTTTAAAAGACAAAGACAGACAGTTGTCCTCACCTGGAATCACCCACAAAGCACAAGAGACCTGACGAAACACGTGACCATACACACATATACAAATATGATAAACATATGACAAATACTTTAAACCAAACAGATAAGACATAAAAAAGAAACATAGATGGAAAATTAAAAAAAAAACATACATGTACAGCAGTGTACCGCCTGAGTCCAAACACCGCCATCTACCTTTTAATGAACCACTGGTCTGTTCTGTTACTGATCATGTGTAGGAGCGCCTTTCATTATATTTCTTTTTCTAGTGAACCCTTATCACCTGAAAGAAAAATGATACATGTTTTCTGGAATGTACTAAACCTAACTGCAATCCTATAGGCGTATCTCGCCATTGTTATTCAGGGAGATTCTCACGTTCTAGTATTATCCGTGTATAGACCTCCTAAATTCAACGCGTCTTTCTTTGAGGAATTCTCTGACTTGATGTCAATCTTAATTACGAACTATGATGCACTCTTAATAGTCTGCGACTTTAATTTTCATGTAGATAATCAATGTGACCAAAAAGTAAAAGAATTTATGAACCTCCTGGACTCTTTTGATTTGAGACAGCTCGTT
The DNA here is from genome assembly GCF_900747795.2 of Erpetoichthys calabaricus. Classification (NCBI taxonomy): domain Eukaryota; kingdom Metazoa; phylum Chordata; class Cladistia; order Polypteriformes; family Polypteridae; genus Erpetoichthys; species Erpetoichthys calabaricus. The sequence continues at coordinate 75,098,644 of NC_041406.2, forward strand.
AATCAGCCTACACATAAAGCAGGTCATACGTTAGACTTAGTAATTACTAAAGGACTAAAAGTTGATATAAAGCAGGTCATTGATACGGGTCTTTCAGACCATTTTCTTCTACTTTTTAATATAGAAATAATGATAGAAAACACTCATGAGAAGCATATTGTTAAAAAACGCTTCTTTGACTCATCAGCAACTTTAAAACTTACAAACATTCTAACCAATCAGTCCGTTTATAGTGCCAACTATAATAGCAAGGAGAATGTAAATAGTAAGGTGGAAAGATTTAATACTAAAGTGAGGGCTGCTGTTGACTTAGTTGCACCTGAAAAGACAGTTAAAAAATCTTCTAGCATTGTTATACCTTGGAAAACCCAAAGAGTGTCTGATTTAAAGAGAACATGCCGTAGAGCTGAGCGTAAATGGAGGAAGACTAAACTAACTATTGACTATGAGATATTAAAAGTTAAAATAACAGAATACAATAACACAGTCCGTCTTGAGAGGCGCTGCTATTTCTCTAAGATTATAAATAACAATGCTAGTAATCCCAGAGTCTTATTTTCGACAATTGATCATCTGTTAAACCCAGGTAACTCAAAGGAATGCCTCCTAAGTACTTCCAGTAAAACCTGTGAGGCTATCGCTGTATTTTTTAATCAAAAAATTAATGATATTAGAAATAACATAGTATATCTCCCCAACACTAAGGATCCCCCGAAACCCCAATACTCCATAATAAATAAATTAGAGTCTTTCACTAGGATAGATTTACCTGATTTACATAAAATAATTTCTCAAATGAAACCATCCACCTGTGCCCTTGACCCAATACCAACAAATTTTTTCAAAGAAGTATCGGGTGTGCTTATTGATAATGTTCTTGACATAGTAAATTCGTCATTAGATACGGGGGTCTTCCCGGACTGTCTTAAGACTGCGGTAGTTAAACCCCTACTTAAGAAAAATAATCTCGACCCCTCTGCTCTTGAAAATTATAGACCCATCTCTAACCTGCCTTTCTTAAGTAAAATTCTAGAGAAGGCAGTCATTATGCAGTTAAATGAGCACCTCAATAAACATGCTATTCTTGATAAATTTCAGTCAGGTTTTAGAACAAATCACAGCACAGAAACTGCACTCGTTAAAGTAGTAAATGACTTGCGGGTAAATGCAGACAGAGGCCATTTATCTGTTCTCATCCTCTTAGATTTGAGTGCCGCATTTGACACCATTGATCATAATATTCTTAAGAATCGCCTTAGTCAATGGGTGGGCCTCTCTGGCAGTGTCTTAAACTGGTTTGAATCCTACCTGGCAGGGAGAAAATTCTTTGTTAGTTGTGGTAATTATAACTCAAAGACACATGATATTCTATATGGTGTTCCACAAGGCTCTATCCTGGGTCCGCTGCTCTTCTCAATCTACATGCTTCCATTAGGTCAGATTATCTCGGGACATAACGTGAGCTACCACAGCTATGCTGATGACACACAGCTGTATTTATCAATAGCACCTGATGACCCCAAATCTCTTGATTCGCTAACACAATGTCTAACCTGTATCTCAGAATGGATGAATAGTAACTTTCTCAAATTAAATAAAGAAAAAACCGAAATCTTAGTGATTGGCAATAATGGATACAATGAGGCTATTAGAAATAAACTGGATGCATTAGGATTAAAAGTCAAATCGGAGGTAAAAAGCTTAGGGGTAACCGTTGATTGTAATCTGAATTTTAAATCGCATATTAATAAGATCACTAGGACAGCATTTTTTCACCTAAGGAACATAGCAGAAGTTAGACCTCTTATATCATCGAAAGATGCAGAGAAATTAGTTCATGCGTTTGTCTTTAGTCGGCTAGATTACTGTAATGCACTCCTCTCAGGACTACCCAAAAAAGACATCAATCGTTTGCAGTTAGTGCAGAATGCAGCTGCTAGAATCCTTACCAGGAAAAGAAAATCCGAACACATTTCTCCAGTTTTGATGTCACTACACTGGTTACCTGTGTCATTCAGAATTGACTTTAAAATTCTGCTTATGGTTTATAAAGCTTTAAATAATCTTGCCCCGTCTTATATATCGGAATGTCTGACACCTTATATTCCAAATCGCAACCTCAGATCCTCAACTGAGTGTCTCCTTAGAATTCCAAGAGCAAAACTTAAAAGAAGTGGTGAGGCGGCCTTCTGCTGTTATGCACCTAAAATCTGGAATAGCCTGCCAGTAGGAATTCGCCAGGCTAATACAGTGGAGCACTTTAAAAAACTACTGAAAATACATTACTTTAACATGGCCTTCTCATAACTTCACTGTAATTTAATCCTGACACTCTGTATATTCAATTCATTATAATAACTATTCATTCAAAATTTGTACTAACCCCTACTCTCTCTTCTGTTTCCTTTTCCGGTGTCCTATTGGTGGTGGCTTGTGCCACCACCATCTACCCAAAGCACCATGATGTTCCAACAATGATGGATGGATTAAAAGCCAGAAGTCTGTATAACCATCAGCATCAAGTGATTCCGTGAGAACCCTAACTGCAAAGAGGACTATTTCATTTATGTTAGGTAGAATGCCCAAAGGGGACTGGGCGGTCTCGTGGCCTGGAACCCCTACAGATTTTATTTTTTTCTCCAGCCTTCTGGAGTTTTTTTTTGTTTTTTCTGTCCACCCTGGCCATCGGACCTTACTCCTTTTTATGTTAACTAAGGTTGTCTTATTTTAATTTCTTATTTGTCTTTTATTCTTCTTTTCTTCATTATGTAAAGCACTTTGAGCTACTTTTTGTATGAAAATGTGCTATATAAATAAATGTTGTTGTTGTTGTTGTTGTTGTTGTATTTACCAAGAAGCCAACCATCACCCACAGCATGACCCTGGAGCCTGCTTCTTAGAATACTATTTGATAAAATAAAGGAATTGTGGGTTGAGCTGCACAACAACATTAATAAGACACATTTGAGCACATTTAATTGTATATTAATTAAATGAATGTGCTTTCTGGTTACAAAAGCAAATTCATTCTGTGATGGAGCCTTTATCACAACATGTGTGCAGTAAATTGTGTTCATTATATTAGGAAAATCTCGGCTTTCTCATCATGACTGTAAGGATATTGCATGTATATGGGTATCATCATAAGCATACCAACTCCTACAGATGGCATGACGCCACTCAAGGTGACTCCAGATTCCTGACTGGTCAGCCAGTTCACGCTGATAAGGGCCTGTCTCCAAATAGGATATGGTTGTTAAAACTTATAAGGGAAAAGAGATCATCTCATTTCTGAGTTATGGTCATGTAATGTAGATATCAATTCAGCGCACAACTCAAAGAGCTGATAAAAAGTTGATATGACTATAATAACATTCAAAAGATGACCTACAAATGGCAGAATTATAAAGAACATTTCTGAACAATTCTGCCAAAAGTAAGGTTATAACCCGTACTTTTTAAAAACTATTGATTTACCGGTTCTGTTTTCCCATTGCACTCAAGATAATAGCTACAGTAAATGTGAGGTTCTGCGGTGGGTTGGCACCCTGCCCAGGATTGTTTCCTGCCTTGTGCCCTGTGTTGGCTGGGATTGGCTCCAGCAGACCCACGTGACCCTGTGTTCGGATTCAGCGGGTTTGAAAATGGATGGATGGATGGAAATGTGAGGTTATTTTTACATCTCATTTACACCAATCAGAAATTATGGTTTTAGGAAAGCCATGTAATCAGAAGATTTCCAAAATAAAGATATCAGCCAAACGGCAGTGGGTAATGTTCCGCTGAAGATGTGACAAACAGAATTTTTAAAATAAGGGACCAGAAGATCAGATGTATAACAAGAAAACTAATTACAAACACATTAGACAGGTACCAAAACAAAAGGGCTCGGTATTTGACGCTGTATAATTCAATTGTATATTTTGTTTTGTTGGTTCCTGAAAAATGTGTTATTTACTTATTTAAAATATACTCCACTATTTTGTTGCAGTTGGTGCTGGTTAATAATGCAGCGGGTTTCTTTACTGAGATGGATAGTGGTATATTAATAAGAAAACTTGCCAAGTTCATAATCAAGAAGTCTGATAAATCTGTTATCAAAACCAAAATCAGAAACCAAACTCGAGTAAAAAAAATCACTGAACTAAGGTTGTTTGCTAGAAATCACAAAAATAATACAAAAGCTAAAGTCTGTGAGGATTTATCTGTAATTACAGATAACTCGGTCATCCCTGGGTACAATTGCCTTAGGAACAAGTATACAAAATACACAAAATGCAACACTGATAATAAACAATAATCGCATTGCAAGACAATGGGAATGACTTTCAAAATGTAAATTATATTTTGAATTGTAAAATAAAGGTAACTATTGTGTTCTACACAATTAAATACCAACAATAAAGTGCCTTCCTGGGAATGCAAAATACAAATGAAATAAAAAGATATCAAATCATAACAGGTAGCTTCTATAAGGGGATATAGTAGATACATTTTTAAAAATAATCTATCCCCATACAAATTGTGGAATGTTCATAATAAGGTCAGTTGTTATATTATCCTATGATTAATTTGCAAAGAAAATGGGCTGAAGTAACCTGAAGGAAAATCCAAAGATGTTGTCTAACTTGCAGATTTGAGAAATACCAGAATGACCAAAAGATTTTGAAGTATCAGTCCAAGATAATACTTCACTCCTAAGGTGTATCCACCTTAATTACAGGATAAGTGTCTGTGTGTCCGTTCAGTTGCTATGTCTCTGTCATTCCAAAAGATGGTGCATCACAAACATTTTTAGTAATAAAATGTTTTGCAAGTGCCATTCCAATAGAAACATTAACACTGCTTTTACAATACTTATACCAAGTGGCATATAACAGAGATACATGCAATGCATGATGCACTACAAATGTTAATACTGTGGTTTACATTGATTACTTAGGGTGAACATCAAAGAGCTTCAGTAATAAAAAATGAAACCACAGTAAATCCTGTCAGAACGTATTCCACCTTTATTGCAAAATTGCAATCTATGCAATGAAAATGAAAAAAAATCAGAAACTGTTTAGTGAAAAAGGAAAATAAAAGAGAAACATACAAAAACCTGGTTGAGTTAGAGTGCACACCCCCTAAACTAATAGTTGAAGCACCTTTTGATTTTATTATAGCACTCAATCTTTTTGGGTAAAAGTCTATCATTTAGGCACATCTGGGCTTGGTCATTTTTGCCCACTGCTCCTTGCAAAAAAATTCCCAGATCTGTCAAATTATGAGGTCATCTCCTGTGCACAGCTCTCTTCAGGTTACCCCACAGATTTTCCATTGGATTAAGGTCTGGGCTCTGGGTAGGCCATTCCAGAACATTGATCCTCCTTTGAAGAAGCCATTGCTTTATTAATTTTGATGTATGCTTTGGGTTGTTGCCATGCTGAAAGGTGACGTTTCAGCTTCATCTTCAGCTTCCTAGCAGATGCTTGAAGGTTTTGTGCCAAAATAGACTGATACTTGGAGCTATTCATGATTCCATCTACCTTGACTAACGCCCCAGTTCCAGCTTAAGAAAAGCAGCACCAAAACATGATACTGCCTCCACCCTACTTCAGTGTGGGTATGGTGTTCTTTTGATGATGTGCGGTGTAATTTTCATGGCAGACATACCTTTTGGAATTATGGCCATATAGTTCAACCTCTGTATCCTCAGACCATAGTACATTTTTCCACATGACTGTGGGAGACTGGGTATACCTTTCTGCAAAGCCTAGCTGGGCTATGGATGTTTTTCTTTGTGAGAAAATGCTTCTTTCATCTGGCTTCATTACCTCACAACCCAGACTGATTCTTGTAACATATAGGGAACAACCAGTACTTGCCAGTAAATCCTGCAGGTCCTTCAATGTTGCTGTAGGCCTCTTGGTGGCCTCCCTAACCAGTTTTTTCCTTGTCTTCCCATCAATCTTGGAGGGATGTCCTGATCTTTGCACAGTCACTGCTGAACCATATTTCCTCTACTTGTTGATGACTGTACTGTATTCACTGTGCTCCATGGCATGTTTAATGCTTTCGATACTTTTTTGTACCCCTGTCCTTATTGATACCTTTCAATGAAGAGATCCTGTTCATGTTTTAAAAGCTTTTTGCAAACCATGACTTTTGGAGTATGTTGCAACCAAGAATAATCCTACATGAATAGCCAAACTTTAACTGAGCTCAGTGAGAGCAACATTAATTGACGTCAGGCATATACTAACTACTATTTGAGATGAGACTTATTGCACTTGGCTGATTATGAATGCAGCCACATTCTTGTTTATTAAAGGGTGTGCACACCAATGCAACGAGGTTTTTGTATGAGCTTTTTCCCCTTTTTTCACTAAACAGTTTCTGATTTGTTTTCACCTTGTTTGTAATGATTGCAATTTTGCAATAAAGGTGGAATAAGTTCTGACAGGATCTAAGTTGGTTTCTGCAATTTTGGAAGGGGTGTGTAGACTATTCATATCCACTGTAGATTTCAGCCCATCTCAGGCAGGCAGCACAGCCAGTTGAACATAAGACTGTTCTGACTGTGTTGTTTTTAATTTTTGATTCCCATTATTGAAACAAAGTTTCTACATGAAATGTACATATTGCATGGTTTGCTAAATTGATTGTATGGTTACGAACATATGGCTTAGTTACTGATTCATGTTTCTTCTTCTGGTCCCTATTGTAATCCTATCTTCTGGTCCCTATTGTAATCCTATCTACCTTGTAGGACAAAAACCTGCCTTCAGGAAAAGATCTGAATATGTCCAAAGATCTCTGCACAATGACAATTATCCAATTTATGTCTCCAAAACATCCACACATCAGCCATCTGCTGCCCAGGAATTACTCTTGTTCATCTTATTGTTTCTTCATGCTTCAACTCAAGCCATCAGTAAATTGGCCACCTGAAGTATCATTTAGACAGTTTTCTTGTGGTTTGCTGCATATTCAGTAAAAACATGGTGAAATCGTTCTGATTTTCTTTCCTGGGGATTGTGCTGTCTACCTTTTACTTCTCAACCAGTTACAATCGTGTCAGCTATAGTCAGGTTCTTGCCAGCATTATAATCAAATCAACTATACTGTTTAAGAACTGGACAGTTTCTGCTTACACAGCCTTTATAGAATTTGTCCTTGTGTTTTATTCATTTTATATGTGTATAGGTCATGGGATTATGTTGGGGAATACAGTTTGTTTTGAATGTTGCTTATGGTCTCTTACAGTCTGTTTATATGAATTCTTGTTTGTTTATAAATGTACTGTAGGTGCCAGGAAGGAAGGATAGGTATCCTGGTTCGGATAAAGTAAGGATTCATACCCAGCTAGGGGGGGCATAACAGAAGGAGCAGGAAAACAAGCCAACCAGGAGCAGTTCATTCCTCCGTACAACAAATGACAGTGTTCCTCAAGGCTGGATCACTTTAGGACATCCGTAAGGTGGCATGGGAGTTGGAATCTGGTGACTCAACCCTGTCAGGGTCTTTGGGAACAGCCAGAGGGCACTGCCAGGGGAAACCTTTTGCATTGGCTAAGTCCAAAATAAAACACTTAGATTTCTGTTTCAGCTGTGCAGCGTGGCATCTCATTTTAGTTTTTTTTGAGTGAATTGTTACAACCTGACCCAATGGATCCACCATCAATTGATGGGCATGTAATTTAAAGATTTTTGTGGTTTTTGCCTGAGATTCTCAGCGGCCCCAAAATCAATAAGGGCAATAATAATATTTAATTTGAATGCTCATAGGAACCAATAGGTAATTTTCAAGAACAGTTTGACTACAAATTGCCAACCCACCATCCTTAGCTTGAAATAGGTTTTTCACTTTTGCTGAAGTTTTGAGCAAACTGCTACCATGTGTCTAGAATTGCATCAATTAAAATCAGTTTTTCTTCCACTTGTGTCTTACAGTCTTGCAAAGTAATGCTAGATTTCTCTAAGTTCATGGCTATTGGTGCTTCTTTAACTAGCAATTTTGGATCCAGAGGGGCAATAGCCTCCACGAACAGGATTTGTTTCTGGAAGTCTTTTTTCCATTTTTAATACTAGAAAATTCAAGATCATTATTACAAACGAATCCAAAGATGGATATCTTTTATTTCAATTCTGCTATCAGAACAGCATGACAAAACTGAAGAACATAATAAAGTAACAATCCTTACTAAGCTGTATTCATTTGCGCAACAGAGTCAAGAGCCACATTAGTTTGCATCAAACTGCACAGAGATAAATGGTACAATTTTTAACACACTATTTCTAAATATTATCTTATAGTCACATAATAGTTAAACAGATTAAAGACTTTGTTATTCATAGAACAGAACTTCTTATGTAGGTAAGTTCTCATAGAGAACAGAACAGGACATTAGGTGTCATATCTCATCACTCTCTTGGTAATATACTGGGTAGAAATGTTACAGAATGCCTGAGTTAAACAGGCAGTTAAAGTCAGAAGCATTTTACAAATTCACACAAAAAATGTTAAACACACTTAAACAGTTTTGTGGAAGATCTACATTCAGCTAGCTCTTAATAAACTTGGAGGAGCTATAGAGAGTATTGTAGATACTAACTAAATGTGACAATATAACAGTACATATTGTACATTGCTTGCTAATAAATGTGTTTTGAGATTTTAAAGTAAAGACAGAGGCTTCAAGACATAATAGTTATACTCACTAATCATAGCTCCCAAGAATGGTGACATAGTACTGTACATGTCGATTAGCCTTTGCAAGTAAGAATTTATGTTTGTGCATTTGTGTGTGTGTGAAAATAATAACCCTGTAACAATATTTGCTGAAAATGATAACTGAATCCATATAAGCATAATTCAATAGTAGACAAAGGGCAAACTACTCCAGTGTCTGAGTAATATACACTTGTGGACATGTCAAGATAAAGAAATTCAAGCAAAGAATATTGCGAACTGAATTCATTTCCCAGTGAAGGTGTTTTTCCCATGAAAAGTGCAGGGGGCCACATGGGCCTGGTAGATAGACAATAAAAGGGTATTTGTGGTCTGTGAGAACAGGCAGAGTCATCCTGAGGGTATGTGTAACTGTGAGAGTGTGTGTGAGAGAGAGACAGGGAGCAAGAAGCAGAGGAAGAGAGATATAGATGGAGATGATCAATTACTTAAAGAGCACTAATTATGAGAATTATTTCACTGCATGAGTCCATTGGCCTAAAGGTGTGTCACTAGCAAGTTTCAGGAAGGACTTGCAGAGTTGGGAAAAGTGAGTGCAGAGGGTGTTGCCTCTGACCTCAAGTGAATAATATGAGATGGAGAGGTGGTTATAATGTGATGGAATTTAATATGGCAGCAAAAAGATCATATTAGCCACATGGAAGGAGCTATGGAAGATTGTAGGGGTGGAAGGAGGTGATTTCCAGTAAACCTTGAATGAGGGAGCAAGGGAGAGACACTGCATTTAAAAATGTGTTAGGCTATCAGCACTAGCGACAATAAAATGTCAGCAGAAATAATGCCAAAAAAACAAACAAAAAAATCACACAGAACCACCAAATGATAATATGAAAAGATATCTCAACATCAATATCAAATACTCAGCACCAAAACCAGAAATGAAAATCAATATTCCCAAATTTCCAATTTTACCCAATGTGCAAAATGCTAAGTTATACTGTATATACAGTAAGTTGCTGGTGTAATGTATGAGGATGATAAGTACTTCAAAATACTGGCATGTACAACTTCACACACCCTATGAATTGTTTTAAACAATCAATAGGTTGTTTAAATAATGTGCAGTTTTCAAATCCCAAAACAGAACTGAAAAGATCAGGCTGCAAGATATGCTAGAATACAGACTAGTGGCAAAGCCTCAAAAAAAATTACGTATACTCCAAAAAAGAATGTTGTTTCTAGATAAGTATATCATTTAGTGCATCATAGAAAGTTGAAAGAATTTGATTGTGACATTTAGCATGGTGGCTCAGTGGTAGTGCTGCTGCCTCGCAGTAAGGAGACCAGGGTTCGCTTCCCGGGTCCTCCCTGTGTGGAGTTTGCATGTTCTCCCCGTGTCTACATGGGTTTCCTCCGGGTGTTCTGGTTTCCTCCCACAGTCCAAAGACATGCAGGTTAGGTGGACTGGCGATTCTAAATTGGCCCTAGTGTGTGTGTTTGGTGTGTCCTGTGGTGGGTTGCCGCCCTGCCCAGGATTGGTTCCTGCCTTGTGCCCTGTGTTGGCTGGGATTGGCTCCAGCAGTCCCCCGTGACCGTGTTCGGATTCAGCGGGTTGGAAAATGGATGGATGGATGGATTATAGCTTGCAACTGCAAGTGCATAAGAGAAGAAGCTGTTTAGCTCTGTGGGGGCTTGGAGATTGTAGGTTCTCTCCTTCTCGATATGGGTTTTTCTCTGGGTAATGTAGTTTACTCACACATCTTAAAGATGTGCAGGACTGGTCAACTGGCAACTCTAAATTGACTATCGATGAGTACGAGTTGGGATGTACGTGTGTGCCCTGCAATGGACTGGTGACCTTTCTGCCTTATGCCTTGACTGAGCCTTAGCAACCATTTAACCAGTTAAATAGATAGAGTGATAGGTAACATAGGTCTTGGAGGAAATACGGATCAAGAGGTCCCAGTTTTCTTTTTTTTTAATTAAATGTAATCCTTGATGATCCATGACAGCTGGTTTCCTGGCACCTCCACTAGCAGTACTGAGCACTGTCATAAAAGCTAGTGATTAAAGCTGAAGCACACACTGTGACACTAAGGTGTGCCCGTGGCGATACCATTTTTTCTCATTTAAAGTGAAGTACTATTCTAAGGACAAGAGGTCACCTGACAGTTCAGCACCTTTACGTTACAATGATACGAATCACTCTGATGCCATCTTAGATGACAGCCCCACTTCGAATGCGCACCCAGCACTAGCTCCCAATGTTAAGAATTACGGAGCCATGTTTGAATGGTGCCAGTCCAGGTATGATCCTTCTGGCCATATCTGAGTTAAATTAAAAATAATATAAATAAACAAACAATCAGAACATAATCATTATTGCGTGGAGTTACCGTAAGAATGTCCCTCCCGATCCGCAAACTGCTCGAGCAGCACTACAGCTCCCAGCATGCCCCGTGCCGGCGCTCCTGTTTATGCACACTTGGCTTCTGCAGTGCCAGTGAGGCAGCTCGCTTGCTGCGATCTGCTGGCTCTGAGGAGGCGCTTGAGGACTTGGCGGAGCCTGCAAGCGCTCAGATGCACTTAGCGTTTTAACGAGCATCCCAATGCAGTGGCTATACCATCACCCCGATGGCAATCCGCAAGGAGGAATTTGCCTTTAATATCGCGGAACTCTCGCCGCTGTGTTTTGTGCAGGCTTTCCTAGAATAATCAGTAAAAGCAAGGGAGAAAGAAGATTCGCCTTGGATTAGTTTACATTTTTGGCACATACAGAAGCAACCGCTATGATGTTTCTGCATCGAGGGATTTTCTTTCTGTGTGTCTATGGAGCTATGTGCACCGTCTTTTCCACCGATTCCCCCAATCAGCTAGGTAGGTACATTGAGAAGAAATAGCTTCTGTTGTCTTCATTTACCATGCTGCGAGTGTGCGAACACCAAAAATAGTAATAATTGTAACGCAAGTGTATTCTGTCTATTGCTTTCCTCGGTTTAACTATAGTAACGAATGCATAAAGCCGTACGTAATGTGAACAGCAGGTAATGTAAGCTGTAGTGTTTGTGATTGCGGGTTCCCATCTTCATGCCTTTTGTTGTTTACGTTACACCTTTTTGTATTTTCTTTGTATATAATACAATGCGCAACGTGTTTTTGTTTTGCAAAGGAGACGCCTTATTGAATGGAAAGTCGAGTCGGAATGAAAGCAGGTTCATCGGCAAAGAGAATACCCTCCCTCTTCGTTTGATTTACCGCATGGACAATGGCAACCAAACGGCGCATGGCATCCTCAACACCCGGATTAAAAGCAGCGCCGATGTGAATCAGGTACCGTGAATGTGTTGCCTTCAGGTATAATCCGAGGCGTGCAAGGAAAGCACATTGTAGCCAACACAAGCGCATTTGCTGCCTGTTGCCCTTGGAGACTTTTTATCATCCAAATGCTAGTCATGTCTAAGGCACTACAGAATTAAAGCGACAGGCAATCCTTCAGGGCTGTCAGGCAAAAACACTTTTGGCCTTGCTGCTAGACTGGCACACAACACCCCACTTACTTCACCATAAACAAACTAGTGGTGGATGCAAGTAGCTTTGTTGACCCATGAGGTTCAGAAGGATGCATATTTCCAATAATGTGTAATTTGCTTCACCTTTATTATACAAGAATGTTGACAGTGAAGGGGTGGCACGGTGGCGCAGTGGTAGCGCTGCTGCCTCGCAGTAAGGAGACCTGGGTTCGCTTTCCAGGTCCTCCCTGTGTGGAGTTTGCATGTTCTCCCAGTGTCTGGGTGCGTTTCCTCCCACAGTCCAAAGACATGCAGGTTAGGTGCATTGATGATACTAAATTGACCCTAGTGTGTGTGTGTGTGTGGGCTGGGGTCTTGCCCGGGGTTTGTTCCTGCCTTGTGCCCTGGGATTGGCTCCTGCAGACCCCTGTGTTAGGATATAGCTGGTTGGATACTGACTGACAGTGAAGACTTTACCATTTTAGTGCACAGCCACCACTACATCATGGTATGTTTAGAAGAACACAGTGTACTTGCAGATTTTTCTTTCAGTCAACTCATTTTAGACATGCCCCATAATTATTACACAGAGATAAAGTTTGTTGTTTTTTGTCATTTGTGTCAGGTATACCTTAAAGCTCCTCCTGGTGTCTTAACAGTGTTGCATTTCTGAAATGTGCTTTAACTGTTATACAGTACAGAGAAGTTGATAAGTCTGACAGCTTGTCGTAATTGTACAAAACGTGCAAAAGAGCGGATGATATTTTATTTATATATATATATATAGCATTTTGCTTGCTATTAGTCCATGGTGGAATTTTTGTGTTATATGAAAAAAACACTCTTTTTACAATATTTCACACAGGGAGGAAGGACCCTTCTACAATACAGCAGTGCTACAATTGCGCCACCTGCATAGCTTATTGACAGCTAACACACAACTGAACCACTACTGTTATTAACAGAGTGGATGAATATAATGCATTTTGTTTAACATATGCACATTGATTTGGTTGTATTGACATGAGAGTATCATTGTTATATTCTCCTAATGAATATGAGAAAAATGAAATATAGATGTATAATATACTGTATGACATATGGTTTTGAAAAAAAAGAGTGTATATTATATATAATCTCATTGTAAGTTTTCTTCATCCTGCAGTAGGACAGTCAGTAAAACGTTCCAAGGGCACTTAACTGACTTTCCTCCCCTTCCAGAGCCTATAGCACCATGGTCAGCACTTGCCACTAGGTACAAATAAACTTGGCTGTGCCAGAAGTGATCTTTTAATTTAAATACTCTGGTCTCAGTTTCTGCTTCTCTTCTTCAAATTAAAGTTTTTCTTATTCTACACTGGATTCCTTTGGAGTTCCGTGAACTAAGTAGTAAATGCTGAATTTTGGACAAACTGATCATTAGAATCATGTAAACCCACCTCAGTTATTATAAATATACCTTATTCAGGAAATATGTCAGACACTTTGATAAATACCTTTTCTACACTCATTACAAAATGATACAGAGTGTTTCAAAGATGACTGGAGGCAGCACAATAAATTTAATAACGGGCTATTTATTTATTAAATATTTGCATTTCAGGATTAGTATATAGAAAAAGCAAGGAAGCATTTCTATAAGCAAGTCACCCTGTGTTTTACCCAGAAATCTTGCACCTACGGAATAGGCTCATTTCTGTAATAAATGGAATGCAATAATGCCATATCAAACCATAATGGAATAATACCATACAATACCATTTTCCAAGCCTGCTTCACCCTGAGCAGGGTTATGGGGGTCTGGAGCCTATCCCACTGTATCCCATCAAACACAGTGAGCATGAAATTGTGTGAGCATACACACTGAAAAGAGCTATGTGTAATTATCATCCTACTAGAAAATATCTCATTGAGTTATGGAGCCAAAGAGAGAGATATGCAGAAAAACTTACATTCAAAACATTTTTGTCTCTCCCTTTAATGTGTTATTATTGCTGATATTTTTACTATTCCGAGAAAGCCCTGTGATGCAGTTAAACAGCAAAGACAGCACTTAAGTGGTTTCTAGAAGGGTGTGTTTATAGGCTTAGTTAGAAACTTGATCTCACAAATTACCAGATAATACAAAAATCAATGTGATTCAAGGCCATATTTATTTTCGATACCTCAAATGTATTTATCCTTCACACACACTGCTTTGTTATAACAGCATCACATTGTGACCATTTTAATATAATATCAAAGTTTTAGTTTTGTACAGTCTTTAGGGTTAGAGCAGTGGGACACTGATCAGTTAGCTTCATCATAGGCCCGGTGTTCATTTCCCAAGCCAGTCACTTATTTACAGTGTGGAGTCCCCAGAATTTGCCTGTGCCCATAGGGTTTATCCCAAGTAATCCACACATTCAGAGGACATTAAGAAAGTGTACGTGACATATTTTCATTGGTAGCTCTAAATCCGCCCAGTTGGAATGAGTCTGGGTGTGCCATGTGATGAACTGCTGTCTCATCCTAAGTTGGTTCCTTCCATACTTAATTTCCAAAGCTAAAGAGACAGGCTTCATTTAATTAAATGAAAATCCTTAAAATTAGTTTATTTTGATGTTCTGTATTATAAATGTGACTCAGATACACAGTGGCAACTATTCTGTGTGTCTGTGGGGTTTCTCTTCAAATAAATATGTCAGAAGCAATAATTTCCTGAGTTATTTTGCCCTTTCATGAACTGGCATCCTGACGAGGGTTTGCACCAGCCTTGTACCCGTGTTGCTATGCTAGGATTTGCACACCTTGTAGTTTTGTAATACTGTATAATAAGGCATTTCAGCAAATGAATGGATTAAAGATTTTGGAATTTTTTTGCAAATAGTTATGTTAGATGCACTTGATTGATGTCTTATTGTTCACTTTTCTTGATTTTCCAGAATTTTAGGTTGATTAATTGATTAGCTTACTTAAGAAAGAAAAAAAGCATCTTTCTATATAATACGCTACCATGGCTGTTCGTTTTCTGTCCAGGATTTTAAATCACCTGTAGCTCGCAAACCGTTTGAACTATTGACCTGAAATTTGGTGCACATATACTACAAGATGTGTACTATCCGCTTTTGGGATGATGATTGACCTCCAAGTTATTCCTCTTTTTATTTTTATTTTATTTTATTGTAGAATCAACTCTTGGCAGCAGCCAGCAGGGCAGCTGTACGACGCATGTATATGGGCATCGTTCTCATCCCTACCACCTTCGCCGTCACTTCCCCTACCTCTTCATCTCTTAAATAATTCTTGAGGCAGATTGAAGACTTAAGTGCCAGCTTAAGTGAAAAACTAAAGAAAAAATACTAAGTAATTGCAACACAAACACTGACTTAATCAGTTTTAACATGAAATGATGCTGCTGAAAGAAGATAAGAAGCGGGCCGCTACGGTTGAGAAAAGAAGATCTGCTGCAGGAAGCAGCAAGCACATCAACCTCTGAGCAAACGAATGCTAAACTTTCAGAGAAAGAGGATGAACACTATGAAAGCACAAGTCAAGTGTATTCACTGCATATTATCGTGCTGTGCACCATTACTGGTTGTTAAATAATTATGGTAAATACACAACAAGTATTCATTTTAGGTAAACTCAATATATCAAGCAATTTCGGTCTTTATCTTCCTGGGCAGTCTGGAATAAATAACAGGAATCAAAGACACTCAATTTTTAATCATATTTACTTACACGTATCCTATATATTCTATAATACACTGTTTTTAATTCAATATGTATCATCAGTATCAGTAGTTGTATGAAAAAATGCACACATATGCACCAGAATCCACATGAATAGTCTTATTAATTGCATGGATTTGGAGCACAAAAGTGAAAGTGTTCTTTGAAAGTACAGCACCTACAAAATACATCTTATTTTTCTGCAATTTATCTGTAAAGGAAAAAAAAAGCAAAACAAAACAAACCAAACACTGTGTACATGACAGGCTGTGTTTTGCTCATTTTTACCTGACATGGACATAGAGGGTTCTGCCTTATAAACATCATTACCACAGCTGTAAACAGCTCATGTGTTAAATCAGAGTTATGCTTGGTAATTATGGACTAACCTAAGAACATTCTTTGGCCTAATTCCCTGGCATGCCAGTGTCATGTGGAAGATGTGCAAACCTTTAGCAGGATATAGTGTAATTTAAAAATATGAAGTATGTTCACTTTGTTTCCATACAAAATACATTTAAATAACTGAAGAAATTTAAGGAGTCAGTCAAACCACACTCGCTTGGCTATAGTCACTGAATTGGCTGCTTTTACTATATGCTAACCCTAACTTTTTATATCTGCATTATTTCATATTACTGGCAACCTTTTATCTGGTAAGTTTTAAGTATGTGGAATCATCATACATTGGCTGTTTATTATTGTTGTAAAGTAGAAATGCACAATTGTAGGACAATGCATAAGCTGATGGGTAAAGGGAAATGTGAATAGTTTATAAGAAAGAACTTTGGTGCTCCTTTGTGCACTTGAAAAGTTACAAGTTAAAGAAAATGTTAATTAAGGATCAGCTAAGTGGTATTGGTGGGTGGGTGGGTTAGGATTCTTCCAGTTGAGCAAGACAAGTCTACGGGCTAGTAGTGAGGTAAAGGCAATCACAGTTTGTTTGTCCTTCTCCACTTTAAGCCCATCTGGGAGTCCACCAAACCCAGTTGTTAATGGGTTAGGAGGGAGTGTGACACCAAGGCTGCCTGGAAGGCATTTAAAGATTTTGGTCCAAAATGATGTTAATTTGGTACACGCCCAAAACCTGTGGCCAAATGAAGCTGGAGCTCGATTGTAGTGTTCACAGGTTGGATCTTGCCCTGGAAACATTTTGGACAATTTCAAGTGAGATAGATGTGCTCAATAAAAGATTTTAAGTTGAATAATTCAATGTTTTGCACATATGGAGCGAGAGTGAATTCTGTGCGTGGCTGCCTTCCACTCCGTTTCTGAAATGTTGAGTAAGAGATTCTTTTCCCACTGTACTCTGGGATCTTTAAAAGGAAGGGACTTTAAAATGGTTTTATATATTATAGAAATGTTGTCTGAGTTCCCAAGACTGATCAATATCTCTTCTGGAATAGAAATAGATGGGAGGTGAGGAAAATTGGGCAGATTTCATTTAACAAAGTTTGTAAATTGGAGATAGTGGAAAAATTTTGTTGATGGGAGACTACATTTGGAGTGTAATTGTTCATAGGACATACTTTGAACACTTATTGGTGTACCACCTACCTCAGATGTAGTAATGCCTTATTGGAATAGGTCTGCATAGTGACATACTTTTTTATTAGTTCTGATCTCTATTTATTATGTCATTCCTCTTTTTCCATCTATACTGTCTTAAGAAATTAGTAATGCTTTAAAGTTTTCTAATGTTTCTTGTTCAGTTGTGAGGTGTTTTGGTGTCCCACATTCTCATCATTTTATTATTCCATTTTAATACATTTTCGAAAGCACACATTTAATACATTTCCATAAAATTTTCTGCTAATTATTCCCAAAGGCCAAAATAATACTCCTCCAGCTTCTGCATCCAAATCAGAAGTCTCACACTTTTTCACCTACATGGACCTTTAGTCTTTTTTTTCTGCATTTTCTTAAAGCTCAGTTTTATGGTTGTGATCCCTCAGAGTATTAATTCTGTAGGAAGAGAAATCTTTCCCTGCATTCCAGAAAAAAGAGAGAGAGAGATTACGCAAAAACAAAACAACAAATCTATTAGTTTAGAACAGCTTCTGGGCTTCCTTTGTCTTCCTGGGTTTGGCAGCAGTAGCTGGTTTAACATAGAACAATTTGCTTTAGGGTTTTCTCTTTGATTTTCTTGTGAATTGGCTGAATACAGAAATGTAAAAAATAATAAATAAAGGGAAGTCAGTTATTTTAACTTGCGAAACAAGTGTAATGCAATATTCAGATTAGGATATCATAAAATGATTTAGACTATCACATGATAGTTGTGGCACACTTGTTCATTTAAGCACACACTGCAATTCAGGAGTGGACAAACTCAGTCCTGGAAGGCTTAAATGGGTGCCTATTTTTGCAGTCAATCTCACAGTTCACTGCTATTTTTAGCCTCTAATGGAACTTGTGACAAATCCACAACAAAGCACTCTATATTTCATCTTTCATCTGTTTTTCTTTACTAATCTTTCCCGGTCTTTCTGCCAGTCTGAATGACTTTATGCAGCTCACCCACTGATAGTGGCTTCCTTGTAGTCATCACATGGACTTGCCTTTAATCCTGATCCTGGTTGAGCCAGGGGTGTTCTTTACAACTTAGAGGCTGCCAGCTCATTATGGCATCCATGATAGCCAATGTGGGAACTCTACTCGTTGCCTTGATCAGGCATTTCAAGTTCCCTTTACAATAAGTTATCAGCCAGATGTGTGTGTGTGTGTGTGTGTGTAAGAATGTATGTATGCTTATGGGGTTTTAGTTGCCTCCTGCCAGTTCTCCATGGCCTATTTCCTCACTCTGTTGCCCTCACAAATTCACTTCCAGTACATAGTACCCAAAGCACACACACAGCTTCCCATCTACTGGAAGTCTCCTCCTGTGCATAATGGAGTGCACAAAAGCATTTTGATAGCCATTATGAAATGATTTGTGCTACTTTGTCTGTCTCTTGCAATTCCTTAGTGAACTCATTGTCTGTAGAAATCTTTAAAAAAAAATGGACCACTCTTGCTTCTCCACATATAGCGAATGAACCAAATCAAGGCTTATCGGAATGCTTTTATTAGAGTCAACAGAAAAAATAAAAAAACTCAGCATGGTTCTAGTTAGCAGAATGGGTCTTCTTCTAAAGGCCTTTTAACAGCTTGCCTTCAAAGAGTGCACAGTTCCATAGGTTTCTGCCACCGTTCTTGGGTTAGTTTCTGTTTGTTCCTGTTCAACAGAGATGGAAAATATATGCTATCTGAATTATTCCTATAACAGTTCCCGAAGCAAAAGGGCATCAATCAAAATTGTCTCATTTTCATAGACTTAGGACCACCCTTCTTCTGTGTCTCTCAGCGTCTTTTAAATAGACCTGAAGTTCTTTGACCAGAAGTGGCAGTCTCCCTTTTGACCCTCCAATGGCAGGCTGGGCATCATTCCTCTGAGGACCTTTCTGGGCATCTCCACAGTGATGTGGTTTGGGTTCTTCTTAAAGGGGAAACAGAGGAAACTCAAGGTGTTCTCTCTGATTTGGAGGTGCATGTCACATAAGGTGGAACGGCAGACTGTGATTATATACTGTATATATTTACATACTCTTAGTAAGTATCCAGAAAGCTAGGAATTATACAACTGTAATAGTAAATAACAATACAGCATAGTTTTATTGAAGTGAAAGCTATAACTAATCAAATTTATGAAACAAATAATTATTTTTTTCTTCTGTTTTTCAGCAAACAACACATGTTGCACAAGCAAGCTTCCAAATTGATGTTTTTGGGGAAACATTTATTCTGGATGTGGAAATAAATCAGTAAGTATACTATCTGATTAAAAACGTTTTACAGAGAATTCCGTAGTTTTCACTTTATTGGAATATATCTGATTGTTATTTTGTTGTATTGAAAAAACATGTGACATATGGTTTTCTAAAAAGGTTTGGTTACATAGCAGTGCAATGCAATTGCAAGAGTTATTTTCCATTCCCTATTATTACACATTGATCAATGGGTACCACATTATGAATGCAGTGCAGTGGTTGTATGTGTGTGACTCAAAGGGATGTTGCTGGGAGAATGGCTTTAATATAAAGGTTGTGCTTTACATGGGCTTCTGCAAACAGTTTTATCCTTACCCACTCATGCACATTAAACAATGTAGGTGACATAATGATAAAATAATAAATATAATTGAAAAATAGAAATTAGTTTAACGTTGAGCATTGGTTTTAATATCTTGAAACAAAGGTTCAAGGAGGTAGTGTATTACCATTAGAACAAGAGTGTTTGGTCCAGCGGTGAAAAGAGGAACATGAAAACGTTTTTTGTCTGTTATAGCCTTTGGCTGTTCACCAGATGATTTGGTTTGAAGAAAAAAGTTGAAAAACGTGATCAAATGAGATGTTAATAGTGTGGCATTCTGATTTTAAATTATTGAGAAAAAGAGCATACTGTATAAACATTTACAAAATTAGGTAGACTGACAATCTTATCTGACTCCACACACCTGTTTGTCCCCTTTTCTTTCCATATCTAGAACATTCTGATGAATTCTTGGAAAAACATCTTTTGCTTATCCTTCAGTGCTGTCTTTGTTCTTGTAATCTGTCTCTGTTTGGATATTTACACTTAAAAATGTTCTTGTGTTACAGTCTAAAAATCATTTAAGATCATTCTTATGCAACATCTAACTTTAAGCAAAATGTCATTTCTATTGTTTTATTTCTGTATATTAATTTGACGTAAATCTATATGTAAACTTGTAAAGATGGCAAAAAGGACATTATACAGTACATGACACCGTATAAAGCACAAGTAACATTGACAATAACTACTGATTATATTTAACTACTCACTGCAAGTATGACCTGTGACTTTTACCATTTTAACCAAAGGTCAGTAAAGTTATCACAGAATAAAGAAATCAGTCCTAGACTAAGCTGTCATGCAGATAATTGAGTCATTTACTTGAAGTACTGTATTGGAGGTAGGAGTTGAGCAAAAAGAACAAAAGAGCTATTTTTTGTCTCTGCTACCTAGTTGTGTTGAACAGTAGAACTTTGACACATTTTTGCTTACCTCATTAGAATGCAAGCTATTGTTCTACCTTTAGAAGGATGATCAATAATGGGATTCTGAATGAAATAATTCTTAAGTTTTCAGATCAGTCCACCATGGAACAAAGCCCAGAAAGAGAAAATGAGGAGACAAAATTCAGTTCACTCAGAACGGCACTTTGTTGGCTTTCCAGTTATGTTCAGTCCTAAGAGATTATGTTCTCCCTCTCATCCTGAAGAACACTAATTCTTACATTCACGGACCTGCACATTATGCTACAGCACTTAAATTATTGTTTTAGAATTCATTTCTACAGTTTGCATTTTGAAAGGAAGCTATTGATCTTTTAGATTCCTTCTTGGTATATTTTATGTGATTAAGTGATCACTTAATGGCTCTAACTAATTACAGTAGTTCAATGCAAGACAGTCTGATTTTTTCTTCTACTTCTTTCGGTTGCTTCTGCTAGAGGTCGCCACTGAGGATCATCTTTTTCAATATCTTCCTCTCCTCTGCATCCTGCTCCATTACACCCTCTACCTTCATGTCCTTTCTCACCACATCTATAAGCCTTCTCTTAGGCCTTCCTCTTTTCCTCTTGCCTGGCAGCTCCATCCTTAATTAGCATCACTTTCCCAATATACCTAGCAGCTGTCCTTTGCACATTTCCAAACGAATGCAATCTTGCCTCTCTGGCTTTGTCTCCAAACCATCCAGCCTGAGTTGACCCTCTAATTTACTTATTTCTAATCCCGTCCATCCTTCTCACACCCAATGCAAATCTTGGCATCTTTAAATCTGTCACCTCCAGCTCAGTCTCCTATTTTTTGGTTGGTGCCATCATCTCCAACCCATATAACATAGAGAGAGTGAGAGTCTGTGTTCAGGGGTGGATTTACCATCAGGGCGTTCTTTGTGCATGCCTAGGAGCCCGTGACAGCAATGGGCCTTTTCTCCAACATACCACTTCAGCTCGATGAAATGATAATGTCTTGTAGACCTTCCCTTTCACTCTTGCTGGTACCCGTCTGTCACAAACCCTAACTCCTGACACTCTCCTCCACCCACTCCACCCTGCCTGCACTCTCTTCTTCACCTTTCTTCCACGCTCCCTGTTACTCTATAATGTTGATCCCAAGTATTTAAACTCACCCATCTTCGCCAGCTCTTCTCCCTGCATCCTCACTATTCCTCTGACCTCCCTCTCATTCACAACGATGTATTCTGTCTTGATCCTACTGACCTTCATTCCACTCCAGAGCATATCTCATCCTCTGCAGGGTCTTCTTGACCTGCTCCCTACTCTTGCTGCAGATCCTAATGTCATTCACAAACATCATAGTCCATGGGGACTCCTGTCTGATCTCTTCTGTCATCCTGGCCATCATCATTGCAAATACGAAAGGGCTCAGAGCTGATCCCTGATGTAATCCCACCTCTACCCTGAATGCATCCGTCACTCCTACCGCAGACCTCACCACTGTCGCACTTCCCTCGTACATATCTTGTACCACTCTTACATACTTCTCTGCCACTCCCAACGTCCTTATATAATACCACAGCTCCTCTTTAGGCACCCTTTCATATGCTTTCTCTTAAGTCCTCAAAGACACAATGCAACTCCTTTTGGCCTTTTCTATACTTTTCAGTCAGCACCCTCAGATCAAACATAACATCTGTAGTTCTGTTTCCTGGCATGAAACCATACTGTTGCTCACTAATCATCACCACTCTTCTTAACCTAGCTTCCACTACTCTTTCCCATAACTTCATGCTGTGGCTCATCAATTTTATCAATATTTTTAGCACTAAGCCAATTTTGGTAACATCTCCAAAATGTACATTGTTTTTCAACATGTATTCTTAGTAGTGTCCTAGATTTCCTTTTTTAAAAAATTGTTGCCCTACTTAGACTTGCCATCTTCCTCAACTTTGTTGGTTTCTGATTAATGTGTTTTAATATCTCATTCATTGAAGTACTCTACTTATTAATGCAATAGTTAATGCATCACTTTGTCTAACTTGCCAAAAACCATTGAGTATTTTATTTTATAGAAATTACTAGACTTTCTGTATTTACTTATAGAAGGGTTGATGAAATATTTTGTTTAGTTTTATTAATTAAAAACAATAAAGCAGGACATTGTTCCATTAGCTATGATGATTAGGTGAAGAACACATGAGAAATCAATTTGTTTGCTATATGTAATTCACAGACTTTTATCTTTTCGTAAACATACCGTAAATGTATTTATGAAGTTTTTAATACATTTCTGTAACTATTTTTAAGCAATCAAAATCATAGCACAGAACACAAGTAATATTTTTGTCTAATTAAAGTGAATGTTGATATGGCTGGCATTTGAACTATAATGTGTTAAACACTCCTTATAATCTAAGTGATTGAAATATGGGACATCTCTTGTGCCTAGCTATTGAAGGGTGATATCTGCAATAAATATCAGTGAAAATGTATCCATTCTAAGGTCTGAGAAAATATATATAAGAAAAAAGTACGGGTTTGTGTTCAGGGGTGAGTCTATCATCAGGGTGTTCTGGGTGCATGTCCTAGAACCTGTGATGGCAAGGGACCTTTTCTCTAATCCCCCACCCCAGCTTGATGAAACAATAATGTATCTAATTTGGTGCCTACTCGATGAAGCAACTGAGAGATAGCACACTGCATGTTAAATGTATGATCAATACTTTGTTAAGGATCTAAATCACCCAGGAACCGGTAGGGGTCTTAAACTGGCCTTGGCTGGGTTAAATGTTTGTTTGTTATTGGAGATAAATTGGCCATAAAAAGTATTCACCCTTTTGGAAGTTTTCACATTTGTTATTTAAACATTGACTTGTAGTATACAGTATTTCATTTGGATTTTTTTAACACTGATCAACACAAAAAGACCTTTTTTAATGTCAAAGTGAAAACAGACCTCTGTAGAGTAGTTTGAATTTAATTTATTACAACTGTAAAACACAGAATAAGTGATTGCATAAGTATGTAGCCCCTTTAACTTAACACACCTAAGTCATCAGTGGTTTAGCCAACTGGTGTTGTAATTCACATAATTAATTAAACAGAGAACTCCTGTCTCTATTCAAAAGGTTTCAGCTGATTGTAGTATGAATGTGTTTTATCTAGAAGATTGAACTTGTAATTTACACAATAAAGACAAACAGTCCAAGTAGCTCAGTGAAAAGGTGATTGAAAAGGACAAGGCAGAGGATGGAATTAAGGAAAATATTCAAATCACTGAACATTCTTTGGAGTTCATCTAATTCACTCATTAAGAAATCAGAAGAATATGGCAAACCTGTAAATCCGCAAAGAGCAAGTCTTCCATAAAACTGAGTGGCAGTGCAAGAAACAGACTAGTGAGGGAAGCCATCAAGAGACCTCCGAGATCTATGAAGAAATTAGAAGCAACAGAGGTGGTGATTGGAGACCACATACAATACTTGGGTGGCTTTGTGGAATAGCAGCAAAGAGAAAGCCACTGTTATAAAAATACACATGACATGTTGGCTTGAGTTTGCTTCAAGGTACATGAGAGACTGTGAAATCAATTGGAAGAAAGTTCAGTGGTGTGATGAGACCAAAATTTAACCTTTGGCCATTGGACTAAACACCACATTATCAAAAACACCCCAGCCCCATCATGAAGCGTGGTGGTGGGGGCATTATGCTTTGGGGATGTTTCTCTTCAGCAGGCCCTGAAAGGTATGTGAGGACTGAGGGTAAAATGAATGGCACACAAAACATTGAAATCCTTGGGGAAACCTGATGCAGTCTGCAAGAAACCTTGGGAGGAGTTTTGTTTTCCAACAAGACAATCACCCCAAATATAAAGCCAAAGCTACACAGAAATAGCTTTAAAACAATGCTATTGACCTGGGGTGGCTAAATCAGAGTCCAGATGTCAATCTAATTGTGGATTTTGGCAGAACTTGAAAAAGGCCGTTCACTCACAATGTCCATGCAACCTGACAGAGCTTGAGCAGTTTTGCAAAGAACAATGGGGAAAACAGCAGTGTTCAGGATGTGCAAAAAGCTGATAGGCACCTGCGCACATGTGAATACTTATGCAATCAATTATTTTGTGTTTTTTATTTATAGTTAATTGATTTAATTTTAACTTTATTTTCAATAAATAAAACACTATAACAGTATAGTACTCAGTCAAACAAATAATGATAACATAACAGATACAACAGTCCCGAGAAAGCAAAAGGATAATATTAAAACAAAGTAAATAAAAACAAAATAAACTGCATTAAATCCACTATTATTCAGAGCTGTATAACAAGAAATGTGAAATGTTTAATCATGTTCTTTAAATATCTATCTATCTATCTATCTATCTATCTATCTATCTATCTATCTATCTATCTATCTATCTATCTATCTATCTATCTATCTATCTATCTATCTATCTATCTATCTATCTATCTATCTATCTATCTATCTATCTATCAGCTAAGAGTGTTTGGGAAGATTAGTTGCTTTTTTCTTTTATGTCATGTACAGGTTATTTTTCAACTTTAATAGCACAGAGTTACAGTGATGGATGCTGCTATAATACAGCATCAAGGATTTGGGTTCAACATAAAAGTGGCACTACTTTAGACAGAATGATGATACTCGCATTACATTTTGAGATGCATTGTGTGTTACTTTATACTGGTGATAAAAGGAAATTGATATATTACTAAACTTAGCCTAACTATTATGATTATGTACAGCATTTGGAGAATGATGAAGGATTACTATCATTGTTCTTTGCAGTGAAGTTGTACTTCATCCAGATTTGCTTTCAAGCACTTGATGCTGCCTGTAATGGAGAGGCTGTGGTGAGGAAATCAATGAGAAGATAACCTTTATAAAGGTGTGGTCTGCCCCTTGTCTGTCAGCATTTTTAGTGGAAATTACAGTTTTGCCCACGACCCAATTGCTGCTAGGCTACCTTACAGTTATGGATTGGCACAATATGAAGAGGCTCAGTTGCGAAGCCTTGTTATAGACTGGAATTCCATCCTGGTTTGATTCCTGCCTTGTACTCTGGGATGTCTTGATATGCTCAACCTTACAGTAAATGAATGGCTGGATTGATTACACTTTATTTCTTCTTTTAGTACAAAAATAAATATTTTTTTGCATTTGTTTTTATGAAATACCACCAATGTTCAAGACCAAAAAAAGTTATTTTAAAATGGTAAAGAAAGTATTTTCAAAATATTCAAGTAATTATTAAAAATATAATTTAATTAGCTCTTCTTGTCATGAAAGAAATTAAAATTCATATGCAGTTTTTAAGAAGTCAAGGTAAGCATTTCAGACGGATGAGCATAACAGTGCTCTGGAATACAGGTTTAAAATTTAGAAATATAACTACATTACATTCAGTATTTTAATATGGCCGTCTAATCCAAGGCCATCCAGACAAACAAAACTCCTTCAAACAAGCGAACAATGTTAAATTATTTAAAAAAAAAAACTTTATATAGATTATTTTCTGGGCTTACATTTTTTTAATTAAAATAATCTTAGCAGAATTATCTGTTCTGCTGTCTCTCACTCTCAGTGTCCAGTAACAGGCTTGAGTGTGTTCTGTTTAATGTTTTAATATGCCTGCCCAAATTTATTTGAGATACTTCACTTTCTTCCCTAAGTCATGTAGAATGTAAGCTGACTGCTGTGTCAATATTGGGACATTGTGTTAGTACTGGTGTGTGTTACTGAGCTCTTTTCAAGGTTATATCCTGCCTTGTGATCATTGAGGCTGGAATTACCTGCTGTGACACCATGCGGGGTCAAGGGGGTCCAGAGTAGATGATTTACAGATCAATATTTTCCTTAGAGCACCATTTTTATTGTTTTAACATTACTTACAAAATATTCCATCTCTATCAATCATTATTTTATCTTGTATCATTCATAAGAGCACTCTCCCAGCACTTTACAAGGCAATTAAGATTATAAAGGTCAGGTTTCACATTTTCTCAGCAGCAGCAATTGGTACTTCATTTTGGATTTGATGGTGGCCAGAAGAGATGCTTTCTCAGTCTTACTTTCTTGTGTTGCCATTTATTACAGTTAATAGAAATTGATGCCAGAAACACACCTTTGGATGTTACTGCTCTGAGGTCACAGTGTGGTATAATTGAATACAAACAGGTAAAAAGTAGACAGCATTAAAATATAGGGAGTGACTGTGGATCTTTGAAGTCTTTTGAATAATAAAGAGCTCAATAAATATTTATTACATCCTAGAATACTCATGTTATATAGTATGCAGCTGCCAGGATAAGATAAAAGGAGGAAGTTCTAAGAGAAGTGTATGGATGTAGTGAGTGAGGACATGAAGGTGGTGGGTGTAATGGAGCAAGATGCAGAGGACAGAAAGATATTAAAAATGATGATCTGCTGTGGTGACCTCTAACAGGAGCAGCTGAAAGAAAAGGAAAAAGATAGTATGCACAATATTAATCAATTTATCCAAAAGTAAGAAGCTAATTGGTATGTTGTTGATAAGCTCTAAACATCTAGTTTTACGCTATATCAGAACATCAACTTCATTACTGTTCCAGACATAAGCATAAAAGTGACTCAGCCCTCCATTTACTTTGGTTGAAAAGACTAACCTCTTTCTTTATAGTATGCAACATGTAGTTCTAGAGTTAGGCTAGGATCTCTTCTCTGGACTTTCTGATGTGCTGTATATCATGTACCGTATATCTTGGACCAAAAATGCACAGAGAATTGAAGATATAATCTTACAGTTGCATTTTATATATTACTCATAATTTATGCTCAGTAATAGTCCCCACAGTGAGAGGTATAGGCAGGTAAACCACCACCATTTTTAGCTGACTCTTATCTGTCTGTCTATACACATTGATAAATGACTTAGGCTGGTCAAACTCTTTTTTTAGGGTATACTTTCTACTCCTAAGTTACCCCTATACATATACAATACAGTGGTAGACCTTCTGTCACAGGGATTACCAATTGGTGGTTAATCAGACCTATAGTAAAGTGCCAATAAAGTGCAAAGTATTAACAACAAGGTGTTTATTAGGGCAACAAAAAATGGAGGAATGGCTTTGTGGAAAATATAAAGTATTAATGAAATGAAGTACCTATTGCCTCTCAGAGCCTGTATTTATTTATTCTTCTGTCCATCAGGTGGGATAGCTATCTATTTTTCCAAATTTCTGATACTACACAAAACAGAAACTCACACACATCCACCTACACACACACATACACACGCACACACACACACACACACGCACACACACACACGCACACACACACACACACACACACACACACACACACACACACACACCTCTCTTACCGTGATCTTAAGATCCTGCCTTTCAGTGAACCTTTTCTAAATTTATTTCTCAACTTCCCTTCCCTTAAACCCCTTGTAAGGGGTTTTAAAAATTTACTAGGGTTGAGATCAGAGCAAAGCCCAAGAGTCATTTTTGATGTTGTAGTATTCGTTAATGAATCTAGCTCACAGTGCATCCTGCGGTCCACCTTTTCTGAAGGAAACGTCTTATATTGATTGTCTATGGCCTGCACTGGCCATATGGTATTTTAGCTGTTCCATAATGCCTACTGCTTGCATGAAGGAGTTTTACAGAATTTTGTTCTGTCACTCATTGCCTCTTGGTCTTCATCAAAATCAGTTCCACTTTATGTTTGTTGAAATGCTTATCAAATATAGCTAGGTTTTGATAAGAATATAGCAGGAATTGTGATAGAATTAAAATTTTCAAAAGGATGCATATTTCCAATAATGTATAATTTGCTTCACCTTTATTATGCAAGAATGTTGACTGTGAAGGGGCGGCGCAGTGGTAGCGCTGCTGCCTTGCAGTAAGGAGACCTGTGTGGAGTTTGCATGTTCTCCCCGTGTCTGCATGGGTTTCCTCCAGGTGCTCCGGTTTCCTCCCACGGTCCAAAGACATGCAGGTTAGGTGCATTGGCGATCCTAAATTGTCCCTAGTGTGTGCTTGATGTGTGGGTGTGTGTGCCCTGTGGTGGGCTGGCGCCCTGCCTGGGGATTTGTTCCTGCCTTGCGCCCTGGGATTGGCTCCAGCAGACCCCCGTGACCCTGTGTTAGGATATAGTGGGTTGGAAAATGACTGACTGACTGGTTTGAAGTGGAATTTGTGTTGTTATAGTTGACACCATGATGAACTTATAAGCGTTTATGCTCTGATATTGACTTGAAACTGAGGCATAAACTTGTTTTAAACTTAAACTTGAAGGCATGTTTAATTAAAATAATACATCTATATTGCATGTAGCATACCAAGTATAATCACAAGGAGCTTCACAAAACAAATGACAGGGAAATATAGTAATTATTGTAAAAATATAAAAAGACCAATAAGAATCAGTGACTGAGTCTTTGAAGATGTGTGCTCTCTTAGTTCATGCCTGCAGTGCCAAGGTGAAGTGAGGGTTGCACTGGAGACAAAAGAGATCTGATTTTCCTTTGTTAACAATTGCTCATCAAACACTTTTGGAAGATAAGAATTATGTTTGGTTCAAATCTAGAGTGCCATGTTTTATCCTGCTTTGTAAGTGATTTGGGCAGAAGGAACTGAAATACTTTGTGACAAATAAAGAGAAAACAACAGATCCACGATACTATACTACTCAGTGAGTATTATAGTACTCTATGAATAGAAAAATTTCTAGTATTTTTATAGCACATCTTCATACAGACAATATCAGTGCTAAGATGATTGCAAGTAGGAAAGGACAGATTTTTTACACTATTACCTCACTTCAAATTCAGGCCTGTCCCATATATAATGTATTATCTCCCTGTATCTCTGAAATTTGTATAGGTAATCCTCCCATATCCCAGAGCCATGCATGTTAATCTGATGGGTAATTTTGTGGCCTAGATTGTGTGTTTGTGTGTTTCTTGTCCTGCCCCTGATGTTAATGGAATTGGTTCTGGCTCCTTTTGGCTATATAATGCAAATAAGCATAAATTTTAGTACTGTTTTTATTGGCCGAGATATTTATCCATGGTACGTGGGAGAAGATTTGTTTCCAAGCAGGACAATGGCCCCAAGCATAAATCCAAAGTTATACAGGAATGGCCTAAAAATTCCTTCTTGTCCTGAAGTGGCCAAGTCAGAGTCTAGATTTCAACCAAATTTGTGGCAGAGCTTGAAAAAAATTGTTCATGCAACCTGACAGAGCTTCAACAGTTTTGTAATGAAGAATGGGGAAAAACTGCAGTGTCCAGATGTGCAAAGCTCATAGAGACCTGTGCACACAGAGTCAAGGCTGTCATGGCTGTCAAATGTGTACCTACTAAATACGTCAGTTATTTTGTGTTTTATATTTGCAGTTAATTTACTTAAGTTTTATTTTATTATCAAAGAGCAAAATAGTACAATGGCATAGTACGCGATCAAACAAATAATGACAACATAACAGATACAACAGTCCTGAGAAAAGAAAAATAGTAATACAAAGAAAAAAACAAAACAAATGTTTGTAATTAATTTTGGTCACTTTGCAGAGATCTATTTTCAGACTTAAGAGTCTTTTTATGTTGATCAGCATCAAAAAAGCCAAATCAAATTCACTTCATTCAAGAGATGTGAAAACTTCTAAGGGTTGACTACTTTTTACAGAAACTGTTTTTAGGTATAATTTATATTTACTCATTTTAATAATGGTCTTTAAATATAAATATACATACATATATGTGTGGTTTGTTCTTTATAGCATGTAGAGGTTATTTTTCAGTTTTGATAGCACTGTGGCACAGTAGTGTATGCTGCTACCTCATAATGTCAAGGATTCAGGTTCAACACAAATTTGGCACCACTTTATACAGCACGATGATGCCCACTTTACATTTTGAGGTGCATTGTGTCATACTTTATACTTGTGATAACAGAAATTCTCATAAAACCAAATTTAGCCTAACTAGATTGATTAAATATTGGAGAATGATGAGGCATTGCTATGTTCTTTGCAGTTAAGATGTATTTTATCAAGGTTTGCTTTGAAGCATCTGCTGGTGCTGCTTGTAATACAAAGCCTGTTAATGGAATTGATTTTGGCTCCTTTTGGCTGTGTAATTGTAGCATTATTTTTATTGGTTGACGCATTTATCCAAGGCAATTACAAAATTAACATATTGCACAACTGTTTACATATATTTTTACATTTTTGAAAAATAATGTTCTAATTTGAAAACAGAACATGTGACTTGCTTAGGATCATACAGTGATGCAGGGCATTTAGCTGGTAGTCTGATGGTTTAAATTTCAGTGCTTAGGGTACTATTTTATTTTGTTTGTTATACTGCATACTTTAAAAGTAAAGAATGTACTTTACATTATGTCAAGTAGGGTACATATTTTAACCCTTTTTGGTGAACTTTTAATATATGAAATGTAACCTTATTACTATGTTATTAGATATTACAGATTCCATGAGAATGCTTACTTTCATATTAGCGTGTACACTTTTGTGGAGAAAAAGGATCTTAGATTTTCATTGGAATAATTGTTTGTCAGTTTTTCATGCAATTATAAAAGCTAAAATAAAATGATCAAATTTTTACTTCATTCCTGAAGTGTCCTTACTACATTAAGAGTCATGGTGGACTAGAACCTTTTCCATGGCAAGAATTAATATGATGCACATACCAGCACCTAATCTGCATTATTTTTTGTCCAATAGATGTATAACTGTACCATGACAGATTAACTTCAAAGGTGTAGTTGTACTGAAGAAGACTTTACATTGTAGATGTAAAGGACACAGGCTGCATGCTGATTTCTGTGAGTATTGATTTGGGATGCCACAAAGGGATTATACATTAGGTTTTCAGATTCTTTCTCCTTAAAAGATCTTTTTGGTCTTTGTTCATCTCCACAGGAGCAAAGTTTTAACATGTGAGAATTGATGGCTACAATGGGTAATATTTGTGTTTGGTGTTTAGCAGACTGAGGAGACTGCAAATTTGTTATAAAGGAACAATGTTCTCCCTGGCATTTTTTTTGTCTTATTTCTATTTTTGCCAAGGACCTACAGATTAGTACTAGGTAGGTTTTGCAATCTTTTTCTTTTTGAAGTGCAATGGTGAACACTGTAGACTCACCAGTCCATCATTCTGGATTCAAAACCCACATGCTGTCATAGTCTATGTGGAGTCTGAACGACTGGCAAGGGTGTTCCTCTATGTCCACTGGTTTTACTCTCTCATCCTCAAAAATGTGTCTATTAAAATTAAAGTTATTTGGAGACTCTTGGTTATTTAGTCCTTTGTGTGAGCAGGCCCTGTAATAAACTTGTCCAGGTCTGATTCTACTATTGACTCCAGTTGAATCCATCTTGAATTGGATTAGGCAGTTTGAGAAACACATGTTATCTTATTCTTTTTTTAAAAATAAAGGGAATTGTCTATATTAATCTCAGGTTACTATGATATATTTTATATGTCAGTTTTTGAAGGATGTGTACTTTGGATTGAATGTTCTCCATCTACTATTGCTTGCACCACATTCAGGGGCAGCAGTAGATATTTTCTCTGATGTGGCTTAAGTGAGTCTGAACAACATAATGAGATCTAGACCTTTTTAGTCTGATATTGTTTGTACCCTAGAGTCAAGTTTTTCAATGTTACTTGCCCTTAATTAAGCCCACATCACATCTTTCATAGTGTTGTTGTTCCTGTTGAATTAAGTGACTTAAATCCTCACAGCTATATTCCTCAAATAGATTTTAAAGGACATGTTTAAGTTATTTCTTTGCATTAATGGCATATATCAATGTGCTACATAAAATAGTGTTCTAAAGTGAAGCATTTTTTTTAATAAATTATAAAAATGTCTGTTCTTGCATCTTACAATAAGGCTTAAGGTAACTTGGCTCCATCCATGAAAACCATGTTAAAACTTACCAAATAGTCAATTTTTTAAGCAAGAATGTTATCACATATTAATCTATGCATTGAGATTATACAAACATTGCAAAACAGTGTATCCATGTCACTTCAGAAAGGAATTAAAAATGTTAGAGACTTTAATAAGATTTGGCCATTTTAAAAGAAAACTGACTCTACATTTCATCTTGATGAATTTCTCTCCCTCCACATTAACATTTCACCTACCAGGAGCTTGGTTTTCTCTAGCTTATGTTGTGAATGCTGTATATGCCATTTTCATTTTGAGGATCTATTACTTTCGGGTATGTTTTCTTTCAGGATTTAGACAAGTAAGGTATCATTTAAATTCGCAAAATGTCTGACTGTGAAGATGAGGATACATTTAGCATCATCGTGGAACCATGTTTGTTTGAGCCAAAATAATCTAATGATGAATTTGAGCAAATCAAAGAGGAAAGAACAGGGAGGAGGATAGACTTGGAGAGACAAAAAACAGTAAAATATTGAGCTGGAGGGTATGGTCATGCAGCGGACAAATGGAAGTTGGTGGTGCACATGTGGAAAACGTGAAGTTAGGGTGACTTGGGAAGAGTGCCTCTTTTACAGGGATTGGCACGTGTTGCTTCCACCACTGGAAAACTTGTCATGTTGTGGGATACAGATGTGTTTGTTGATTTGCAAAATATATGAGACTACTTTGTGTGAATTTTGAATACAACTTGAGTCTCACTTTTGTGGCTCCTGTTGAATATTTTAACTTTCTTCATTGCTTTTGAAATGTGCACAAATATTCAAAGCTGCAGAGCAAGCAGGTCCAGCGATCCCTGATTGTTTGTTACTATCAACAGCAGGATGTAGTTGCTCACTGGCTACTGAATGAGCATTCACAGGCTGTTCTCAATTATATATCTCTGATATAACAACAATAATGTTAACATGACATCTTTTGTGATGAATAACATAAACTAAGCTGTTGATAAAATAGTTTGATTAAAAGTGGAGGGTGGTGTTTGCTGGCAGCTTCATTTACAGATACTGTTTAAATTACTCACTTGTGTGTTCTATGGATTTAGTACAATGTCTGTTAACCTTGCTCTTGAGGACCTTCTGTAGTAGCTAGATTTCATCTAAACAATTTCTTGATCACAAGCCAGTCTCTATTACATTAATTTCTTATTAATTAAATTACTAGTTTCAGCTAGAAGAATTGTGCACATTATACCTATGTGAGAGGCCACATTATGCCTAACTGTATTTTAAGGCCAAGGCTTTAAGACACAGACCTTGAAGAATCTTCACAAAACTTGAAAACGTGTATCCCAAGGTTTTCAATACTATGGCAAGTAGTGCTGGGCGGTTTGACCAAAATTCTAGTATTTTTCAAAATTATACCGGCTTCACGGTATTGGACGGTATTTTTTTCCCATGCATGAGTGGATGTTAACCACATTTTCCACTGCAATTACTGGCTAAGAATAACCTGTTCCACTGTCATGAGAATTGTACATTGTACAAAAAAATATTTTAAAATGCACACAAGTATTAATACAGGTTTGCATGGCCCCATAAAGTGATAGTTTTCAAGGGGGTGGCACTAATGAAGAGAAGAAATCTCATTGAATGACAGATGCAGTCAAAATATAGAGCCTTTTTATTGAACAAAGTCTGCAAACAACTTAAACTAAAATTTTGACAACATTTATTTTCAACCATCCAAAGAGGCATTTAGACTTAGTAAAATATCCAGAGGTGCTTGTCAAAAGTTGTATTGCACTGAACATGTCTTAGAAAAGGAATAAATAGTAAATAGTTTTTGTAAACCAACTACACTTTGTTAATGTTAACAATCTCTGTCCACTGACACATTAAAGTGACTTTTTAAACAACTTTACCATCATTAAACTGCATAATATTTAAACTAATAAATAATAATACAATAAGTAATAGTGCAACTTCCAGTAATAATACTATTACTTCCAAGACTTCAAAGCCCAGGTGCATTACACAGTATTCACCAAATAAAAATAAAATAAAACAAGTGCAACTTGGTGATGACATCTTTACCAACTGAACCATCATTAAGGCAAACTGCATTAATATGGACCTTGCTTCAAGCTAAGCTATATACATAAATAATAAAACTGCAACTTGCATTTATATTGCTATTTGTGGTATAGCCCTACGGGAGCGTATTAGGGCCACGGTGAAGAAAAAAAAAAACTATATGTCGAGATTAAAGTCGACATTTCCACTTTATTCTCATAGTTTATTTTGTCATTAAAGTAGAATGTCGTAAACTAAACTTCATCCTAAAATAATGTTTAATTTACTAGATTTTCGCAAACCCCGTCATAAGTTAATGTAGCACATTAAATGCTTTGTGTTAAGTGTTTCCTGACCCAGTTGTTAATCGCTACGCGCTTCTTAAACTGACTTCCTCCACACTAAGAGGAGGCACTGGCAGCGATCGCCGCACATAATACATTCATTTCATGATATTCCTGCTCTCTGAAAACGAAGAATGTTAAGATAAATTTTCATGATGAAATGCATTAAAGCAGGTATTGAACATGCACGGTAGTGCTGTTCCCTCGCAGTAAGGGGTCCCCAGGTTCAGTGTAGAGAACTTTATGGCAGGTGTGACGAAGCTCCAAAACACTGGATGTATTAGATAGATAGATAGATAGATAGATAGATAGATAGATAGATAGATAGATAGATAGATAGATAGATAGATAGATAGATAGATAGATAGATAGATAGATAGATAGATAGATAGATACTTTATTAATCCCAAGTATTAATGGGTATAGCACAGGTTTAACTTAAATATTGTGTAAATATTGGGTTTGTGATCTGGTGGTCGGAGACACGAACACAGAATTGCGAGCAGGCTTTCTTTATTGCATGCATGCTGTCTCTGTCTGACGTACCAAACCAGCAGTTCCTACCTTTCCTTTTTCTTTCTCCACATAACCAATCACCACATGATAAACGTATATGTGAAATTAAATCTAGTTATAAACTTAAACCACGAAGTGTTTAGAACTTTAAAAAAATATTTGTTATACATGTTTAATTATGCCATCCATTCAGGGTTGTGCCCATCCCAGCAAGCATTGTGTGCGAGGCAGGAACAAATCCTGAATGTGGCGTCAGCACATCGCAGGGTGAATACGAGCAATACATACACTAGCAGGGTTAATATAGCATAACAAAACCCCACATCCTACATGACTTTGAAAAAAACTGAAGCACACCGAGTAAACCCACCAGAAAAACATGCAAATTCAAAGCAGGGAACACCTGGGACCCCCTTGCGGCGACGCAGCAGTGCACCCTCAACGCCACCGTGTCTCCCACATGATTAATACATGCTTTAATGCAATTCATCATGAAAATGATATCAAGTATTTATCTTAGCATTCTAAATGTTCAGGGAGCAGGAATATCATGAAATTAATGTATTCTGTGTGCTGCCTGCGCCTCTTAGTGCAAGAGGAAGTCAGTTTAAGAAGCATGTAGTGATTAACATGGCTCGGGGAATACTTAACACAAAGCATTTAATGTGCTACATAACTTATGACGGGGTTTGAGAAAATATAGTAAATTAAATATTCATTTTAAGATGAAGTTTTGTTTACAATGTTCTACTTTAATGACAAATCACGAGAATAAAGTCAATATGTCGACTTTAATCTCGACATAAATGGTGAAAATAAGGTAGAAATGTCGAGAATAAAGTCAACATGTCGACTTTATTCTCGTCATAAGTGTCGAGATTAAACTGGAAATGTCGAGAATAAATTCAACATGTCGTCACATTATTACACAGTACCCAGGTACATTATTGAAAAAAAAATTAAACAAGTACAACTTGGCTTGCAGTATTATCCAGTAGTATAGAAACAGTATTCACACATTTGAACATAATGGTCCACATCCGACCTTTTAAAACCAAAGTATCTACAGACAACAGACACGGCTCCTTTTTTTGGCAAAAGTTATTCTGTGTCATCATGTTCACCTTTATCATCTGCTACAGCTTCAGTTTCAGAATGTTC
Organism: Erpetoichthys calabaricus; assembly: GCF_900747795.2. Classification (NCBI taxonomy): domain Eukaryota; kingdom Metazoa; phylum Chordata; class Cladistia; order Polypteriformes; family Polypteridae; genus Erpetoichthys; species Erpetoichthys calabaricus. Next base: position 75,135,604 of record NC_041406.2, read on the forward strand.
TCTGTCCATTTTCACCACTCAATACCTCCACTAACGCATGTACTCCGATGCATTCGTGTTTAGCGGTGCAGCAGTGAAAAAGGTCCCCCCTTAAACAGTTTCCTGCTGTGCCATGTTCCGAAGGTTGTTTAGGCTATTTAAACCGGTGTTGCGGTATAAGAAAAATCCATATAATAACAAAAATAAAAAACGCTTTTTGGTATGAACCAGTATACCCGCCCAGCACTAATGGCAAGGAGCATCACTATTGTGATCTAAAAAATGCTGTCAAAGTACTTGCTGCATGAATTATTTTTTTCCAGACACAAGGTAATAGAATCCTTGATCATTGTGATGGCACCATAAAGAGAGTAATACAGTTTACCACATGGGTGCTTCTAGTTGCCGCCTTTCTCTTCACCATTCATGAGCTGTTTGTCACCCACTTCTCAGAAAGAGTGATTTTGTTTGAGGGTTTCTTGTTTGTCATTTGTTCACCAAACGATTTGAATTCTGCTGTTTTTTTTTTAATACCCAGTGAATTTTGTTGGAATCGGAGTAGTGTAGATTAGAAACTTAGCAGCCGGCTGGATGTTAGTAGCATGCACATGCTTTGAAGGAGGGGTCTTATTTGCTGAGAAAGACTACACTCTAGATTGAGAGAGAGAGAGAGAGAGAGAGAGAATGAGATGAGGAAGCTAAGGCAAGTGTAGCAGGTGCATCTGAGGAGAGAAGTGAGAATTATTTGCTGTTGTGCAGAGAGACTTCTTATAGGATATTGTACCTTTTTATACAGTATAATTGTTATACTTTCTTTGATTGCACAATTGAATAAAATATAAGCATCTCTGGTCTGTGTGAATTAAATTCAGATTTAACCTTGTTTATGTATATAAATTCAAATTGGCCCTGTTACAGACTGATGCCCTGTCCAAGGCTGAACACTGAATCAGATTGAGTGGGACTGAGAATATTCTGTAATGCTATTCTATTTGAAAGATACCTAGACAAGGTAGATAGATAGATAGATAGATAGATAGATAGATAGATAGATAGATAGATAGATAGATAGATAGATAGATAGATAGATAGATAGATAGATAGATAGATAGATAGATAGATAGATAGATGATAATAATAATTCTTTGCATTTATATAGTGCTTTTCTCATATATAGATAGATAGATAGATAGATAGATAGATAGATAGATAGATAGATAGATAGATAGATAGATAGATAGATAGATAGAAGCTCTTTAAATAAATAAATAAATAAATATAGTCTAATATAAACTAAACTAAAAATAAATAAACTATGGTCTGAACATGTATTAGAATGACTTAAAAGGAATAAAACAGAAAAAAGAAAACCTCTGACTTGGCTGTCCAAATCACAGTGAGGCATTATGCAGATGTATTGCTGTTGGTAAAGGAATCCCCAGTAGTGTTTCTTGATGCATTTCTGCTGAATGATTTGTTGGCTGAAAGTACTTAGTGTGTCAGAGAGAGGACGTGCAGCATTGTCATAGAGGCACTCAGTTTTGTTTTAATTCTATTATTTGCTACTACCTCGGGGGGTCCAGAGTGTGTCCTATAACTGAGCTCACTCTTTTAATTAGCTTGTTGATTTGGTGGGCCTATCTTACTGGCCCAACACACCACAGCGTAGAAAATCGCATTGGCCATCAGAGAGTAGTAGAAGATATGAAGGATGTCACTTCCCACATTAAAGGAACACAGTCTCATAAGAACAAAGATCCAGCTCTGTCATTTCATATATACTGTAGTTCCTTTGTTTTAGGAGACTTGTCCTACCCATTGTTGATGTGGATCCCCAACTTGAAGAACTATTAAGAATGAATTAGACCATTTAGAAGTTCATTTCACAAAAGACATTTTCTTTAGTGAGGAAAGCATCTTACAAGTTAATCAAAATGAAGATATGGTTTAAGTCACAATCTTTGCTTAAAAAATAAGTGCAAAACAAATAAAAAAAAATTGTGGTATACCCGCAAAGCCTTCCAGCTCCAGGAGGAAATAAGCTTACTACAGTAAAATTCATCACAACTTAATGCATTAAGACAACATTTTCTTTAGTCAATAGACTGTTTTAAAATGCTTAAATAAAATATTGAATCATTCAAGAAATGCAAGTCTGCAAAACACTGCAGACCTCAATGAGATTAACTGTGCAGTGGTTAATCGATAGGCTTAATAAAAGAATTTGAGGCGTTTTATTGTACAATAATACACTTTTCTCATCATGTATCTCTTGATTATTGTCAGTGAAATATCAGTATACATATTACATTTTTTATTTTGTTTAATATAATGGATCATTTTTACTTCTCATTCAATAAGGACTATCTTCAACCTGGGACTTAAAATTGCTTTTAGAACTTTTCTGAAAGACTTCTAATGTAGGTGGATTTTATAGATTGGGTCTTTTTATACCACCTTTTATTATGATTCATTTGTTTCTCTGATATGTTTGAGGTATATAGGTCTCTAGACTACCTCTTTTGGGAGTTATAATTATTCAGAATAATTAGGGGTGTTAAAGCATATGAAAGAATCTCTGAACCTTTTTCAGAAAGACCTTTAAAGCATAAATTAAAAAGTGGAGCTTTAAAATTATGGTTGAATTTGAAATTAATAAAAAAAACTTAATTGTAATGTGTGTAAGGCTAACTGTGTAGACTATTTTGTTGGAATGAGCTGAATCACTGTTACTTATTCCATCATTATTGAGTTCTTTATCTAATGATTGTTTCAAACTGAAGTAGTTCCATTCTTGAAGTTTTACGTCACTATAGTCACATTGTGAAAACAGCAGAATAAACAAAAATGCTTTGTGTTTTTAACTATGTAGTTTAGAAAAAGATATTTAAAAAATGATATGCTTATTTAATGCAGACTGCTCACCAAATTTTAGTTTGAAGCATTCTATCTATAGTGTAGTAGGCCAGCACATATTTGGGGGTGCTGTTACATGGTTAAAATAATACAAATGTTTTATTATGTGTTTATAATTATATTATTTGTATTCCTATTCCCTACCTTGGACTAGCAACCTATTCCGGATTGTTTTTTGACTCGCACCTCATGTTGCCAGGACAGGGACAGGCTTCCCTGAAATTCTTAGCTTGAGTGGTATTTGCCATAGAGTACCAGAATTGGCAGGTCCACCACTGCCACCCTGTGCTCTTCACAGATGAGAGCAGGTTCACCCTGAGCACATAAGACAGATGTGAAAGGGTCTGGAGAAGCTATGGCGAACCTTATGCTGCCTGTAACATCATTCAGCATGACCGGTTTAGGTTGTGGGTCAGTTATGGTCTGGGGAGGCATATCTATGGAGGAACACACAGACCTCTACAGCCTAGACAACGGCACCTTGACTGCCATTAGGTATTGGGATGAAATCCTTGGACCCATTGTCAGACAGTATGCTGGTGCATACTGGTGACTAAGTCAGTATGATCAAGGGGGGGGGGGGGGGGGGGTGTATCGTTTAATTAATGTGCATATGTCCTTCTTAAGTTGGCATATGCTGGGTTTATGTCCAAGTGTCTGTTGATGCCGTTTTCATCTGATAGCCAAGACTCGGCCAACTCTCTGGTGCTTTTTGTACTGGCCTTAAATTGTACTTTTACGTTGTCCCAGTTGAATGTGTGTCCTGTCGATTTAGTATGTGCATATATCAAAGATAGTGCGTCCTTTCTTCTGACGGCGTTGCGATGTTCCTGTACACGTGTTGAGATTTTTTTTTGACGTTTGTCCTATGTATACAGCTGAGCAAGAATTGCATGGAATACTATAAACTGCGTTTCGTGTTTCGGTTGTCGATTTCTTGTTTTTAGCATTAAACAGGACCATGTGCAGATTGTTGGTGGGTTTATGTGCTATTTTGATGCCCCACTTGGTCAGGGTGCGTGCCGTGCCTTCTGACACATTATGGTGATACGGGAGTGAATGCCATGTGGGGTGGGGGTTCTGATTTATGTCGATTGTATGCTGATTCCTTTGGCGTCTGCTGTGTAGACTCCGATTAATGAATGATTTTGAGTATCCGTTCGAGGTGACGCCACTTGAGACGGCCTTCCCCTTGCCCAAACACTAACCTTAAAGTCAATAAAATAGGTCCCTGATGTTAAGTTACTATTTTAGGGCTAAAATGATAACAGAAATGTGAAACCTACTTATATGCCTAATCTTAATTATTGTGAAACAACCAAGTGGCATCCACTTTCCGAACAAGAGCCGCCAAGGCTACACTCGGTGCAATTGCACTACTAAGTGCGCAACAAATCGCTGCTCATGCCTTTTTTCTTCCAACTTTGGCCGATCGCCCCATGCTATTTCTCAAACTGGCTGGCCAAATTCTGAAATCAAGGAAAAGATCGGACATTGGCTGGTCAATTTAGAGCGACATTGGCCATTTCCCGATTTGGCCGGACACTTCCCACTTCGGGTTTTGGCCGTAACATATATATATATATATATATATATATATATATATATATATATATATATATATATATATATATATATACAATATACACTGTATATATATATATATATATATATATATATATTGTGAGAGATTAAAGCCTCCGTGACCCCTTGAACCCTCTGAGCAGACGTCAGACACCATATAAAAGTCCAAATATCACGTTTATTTAGACTAATATGTGCACCAAGCACCCTATATACTACAACACTCATATATAACTAATCAATAATCAATACAATACACAATACCACCACTCCCAGACACGTTGCCACCATACCTCCCAGCTCAGCTCGGCGTACTGGGCTTTCCCATAGTCCTTTATACTCCCTGACCCGGAAGGGGTTCCTGGCACAACCCACAAGTCCGTATTCCTTCTGGGTCAGGGTAAACAGTCCTTTTCTTTACCCCGGAAGTACATCGTTTCCTCCTGTCCTGGGATTATGACGTACTTCCGGATCATAGGGCATATAAGAGTCCCCAGGTTTCCCTACAGCGACTCCTGGTGGTCCATAAGGCATCCAGCAGGGCTGCGCATAAAAAGTACATAGTCCATGAGTCCCTGCTGGAACTCGGGGCATGTCCATGCTGCAGGGAAAGCTCCACCTAGCGGCCTGGGGGTATTGGCCGGAATGCCAAGCCGGCCACATATCACTATATATATATATATATATATATATATATATATATATATATATACTGTATATAGCTGCGTTTGTCCAAAATTACCAAAGTTATGGATGATACGTGAATTGCTCTCTGGCCATAGTAAGAGCACAACTTCACTTCTCGGCTTCCTCCTTAGTGGATGTTACCTCACTGGATGTAGTTCCATCCTCTTTTTTAATATGCAGGATGTCTAGGTGGTGCAGAAAACATATCTGACATTTCATTTTTTATTTACAATTCTTACCAAGATGAGACAACAAAAACATAAACCTTTAGATTTTAAAAAAGTCAATTTTGTCTTTATGTGGTAATTCCTTGATCATAATACTTTTTGCAAGAATGTGCTCGTCACTGCAAAATACACAAGGCTTTTTGATTGCACAGACTTCAGTTACAGTCGGTGTCTTGAATCCCCTTTTCAGCAGCATCGGAGATACAAGTAGCAAAAGTACTCCCTCTCTGGCCACTCTTCAGGGGAAACTTTCCCATGTCGATCTTTTCTATGGGTATGTGCAACTTTGTAGAGCAGCACCATGCACTGAATGAGAGGCATTTTGGGCATGTAAATGCAAAAAAATCTATTAAATCATCAAATCTTGCAGCTCTTCTTTCCCTTTTTTCAGTACCGCAAATCTCCACTCACACCTCAGATCGTAAGGAAACTTGGAAACGACAATACACAGGTTTTCCCCAATATCAAATTCGTTCTGGTATCCTCCTGCAGTAGGTGCAACGTCCATACAGCGACTGAGAAAAAGAGGCAAATCTACCAATGCTTCTCCATTTTCCACTGATTTGAGGCCAATTCAAAACCTTTGTAAAGTGTGCTCTATATATTTGTCCACCATCTCCATAGTAGATTTTAAGCGGTTCTTGTGCCTTTTGATAAACCACTTCTGGCCTAAGTCCAAGGCAGTCTTGAATAAGTTCTTGTGGACGGACTCTAATATACTGTTCTAGGAAGTGTAATTTATCTTAATCTCTTTCAAACGTATTGTCCACAGCATAATCAAAAGGTCTAATAAATGATATATACGGTAGAGGGTCTCCATTAAATATTGGTACTTCTGTACTCGGCACTGGATATTTATCTTGCTTGTCCCTTTGCTGGGCTAACATTCTAGCAACTTCAGCAACTGTCTTTGGATTTTCAGAGACTGCCTTATGACTTTTGGTTTACTTCTGTATGAGAACATCCAACAGGTCATGTGTGGAACTCCAAGTGTCGGCCCCTGCACTAGTTGTAGGTTGCTCCTGCCTTTCTACTTTAAACTTAAGTTCTTGAAGCGTTTGGGAAAGTCTGTCAAGTTCCGACCGTTCAAGCATGACTGTTGATGAAGATGTTGGTGCCACAGTGCTTAGCTGGGATGACAAGCCACATATATTGCCGAGAACGCAGTTTAGCTGAGAGGCTTGTGGTACTCTAGATTCTGTGCGATCTAGTTCTTGCAGCTGCAGCTCTCTGAACTGATTAAGAAGCTGTTAGTTAGGTCAACTTATCAAAAACCTATATGTATCATTAAGCCATTCTGCTGTAGCAAGACTAAATTTGTTCCAAATCATGGAGTTGTCGGCGAATGCTTGTTTCTGTTTTTTAGTTGCATTTTCATTTTTTTTTAGCAAGTATAATATCCTTCCGTTCAGATCTTCAACCTGGCTATGTATGTTTTGAAAGCTTTCAAACAGCTGAGCTATCTTGGTGAAATCTGCAGGACTGACTTTAAGGCTTTCAAGTTCAGTAATAAGATTGGAAAGCTGATCTTGCCTTTTCTTTATTTGATATCTAAGATACTTAAGCACGTTCTGGCTTTTAGTCCGTACTCAGATCACTGCCTGTATCTTCACTTGAGCTCCTCTGTGACATCTTTACAACAGCAGTCTGACAGCACGTTTGCAGCCAAACAGCTTCTTAGCCACAGCTACATCACAATCACAGTCAGGCTTCCTTATCTCAGGCAAAAACATAAGCAATCATCTGCGATGCCTTTATATTCTATGATAGTCTCATAAATCCTCCTAAATTCAGATATGACGACTTGCTTACTGTTCCGATCCTGCATAAACAGAAGAAAGAGCACAGTATCTCACAGTAACTCAGTTCTTTTTCTTTCATTGACAATTCTTCAGATGGTAGTTTCCAGTTCAAAACCTTCGGATGCCAGTTTTCCGACGAAAAATGTAGCATGCGTTTAACCAAAATTACCAAAGTAGTGCAGCATTTAGTTCATTCACTTCATAGGATGATTCAAGCAACAGCGTGACGCTTGTTCAAATAATTCCACAGACCAAATATCTTCATTTTAAAAGTTTTAGTAAAATTTCAAAGCAAAACAGTTCATACAAAAATAGAGAAAAAATTGATATTAAAGAAAAAAAAGAAAAGTTCTGTTTAAGGCTTATATATTTTGTTTAATTTCTCTAAGTTTGGTCATACAGTCGTATTAGTCACGTTAAAGCGCATGTTACATGGTCAGAAAACCTTATGCCATCTCCTGTTTGAAAACATGTCTAACAATCCATGCTTATAGTAATTAACACACTGTTTTAAGAAAGGTCTATCCCATGTTAACTTATAAGGGGTAAAAGGCTATACCATATTCTAGGTATCTATAGGAAACTGACGTTCTGTAGAAATTAGGCAGACACTATATGAATTTAACATCAAACATTAACTTTCTAAGCCTGGCTCTTACTATATGAAGAGGGGGGCTGAACGCACCCCTGGAAGACGTGGTTGCTCCTCTGAAACCCCCTCTTAAACAGCGATGCAATGGGAAACAAATGCAGTTTTTTACCTCCTCTTTGCTCGATTAGCTGCTGCTACGGTGCCGCATGACCTGTTTCTCACGCATCCCTTCGAACATTTAACAGCCTGCATAGCAGCTGTCCTTTTGTCTTATTGCCTTGTCTCTCTTCTCCCCTAGACATCCTCTGCTTCATTCTTTATGCTTTATTATGCTGTTTACGAATAAAGTTTGTGTTTCTTAAAAACCCTGAATGAATCTGTGCAACTCTGTAACCCAAGCGTGACAATATATATATATATATAATTAATATATATATATATATAATTAATATATATATAATTGTTTTAGTTGTCCTCCCTGTGTGGTTTGCATGTTCTCCCCGTGTCTGCATGGGTTTCCTCCCACAGTCCAAACACATGCAGGTTAGGTGCATTGGCGATCCTAAATTGTCCCTAGTGTGTGCTTGGTATGTGGGTGTGTGTTTGCCCTGCGGTAGGCTGGCACCCTGCGTGGGGTTTGTTTCCTGCCTTGCGCCCTGTGTTGGCTGGGATTGGCTCCAGCAGACCCCCGTGAGCCTTTAGTTAGGATATAGCTGGTTGGATAATGGATGGATGGATGTTTTGGTTGTTGAACGGGTGAAAACTACTTTTATAAATATCTTGTTTAAGTTAGGAACAAAAAAAAATTAAACAATATGACAGTGTTATTATGAGAAAAAATGTATTTTCTTTTATGCCATATGTATTATGGATAAATATTTTTATACATATTAGTATGTATTTAAAGGAAGATTTTTTTTTTACTTTCTGTATGGTCACTGAGCAATAAACCTACATTTTTAATTTCATTTTGTTAATTAAAAATAAACACATATACTGTGCATCCGGAAAGTATTCACAGAGCATCACTTTTTCCACATTTTGTTATGTTACAGCCTTATTCCAAAATGGATTAAATTCATTTTTTTCCTCAGAATTCTACACACAACACTACATAATGACAACACGAAAAAAGTTTACTTGAGGTTTTTGCAAATTTATTAAAAATAAAAAAATTGAGAAAGCACATGTACATAAGTATTCACACCCTTCGCCGTGAAGCTCGAAATTGAGCTCAGGTGCATCCTGTTTCCCCTGATCATCCTTGAGATGTTTCTACGGCTTAATTGGAGTCCACCTGTGGTAAATTCAGTTGACTGGACATAATTTGGAAAGGCACACATCTGTCCATATAAGGTCCCACAGTTGACAGTTCATGTCAGAGCACAAACCAAGCATGAAGTCAAAGGAATTGTTTGTAGACCTCTGAGACAGGATTGTCTCGAGGCACATATCTGGGGAAGGTTACAGAAAAATTTCTGCTGCTTTGAAGGTCCCAATGAGCACAGTGGCCTCCATCATCCATAAGTGGAAGAAGTTCGAAACCACCAGGACTCTTCCTAGAGCTGGCTGGCCATCTAAACTGAGCGATCAGGGGAGAAGGGCCTTAGTCAGGGAGGTGACCAAGAATCCGATGGTCACTCTGTCAGAGCTCCAGAGGTCCTCTGTGGAGAGAGGAGAACCTTCCAGAAGGACAACCATCTCAGACTGGGGCGACAGTTCATCTTTCAGCAGGACAACGACCCTAAGCATACAGCCAAGATATCAAAGGAGTGGCTTCAGGACAACTCTGTGAATGTCCTTGAGTGGCCCAGCCAGAGCCCAGACTTGAATCCGATTGAACATCTCTGGAGAGATCTTAAAATGGCTGTGCACCGACGCTTCCCATCCAACCTGATGGAGCTTGAGGTGCTGTAAAGAGGAATGGGCAAAACTGGCCAAGGATAGGTGTGCCAAGCTTGTGGCATCATATTCAACAAGACTTGAGGTTGTAATTGCTGCCAAAGGTGCATTGACAAAGTATTGAGCAAAGGCTGTAAATACTTATGTACATGTGATTTCTCAGTTTTTTTATTTTTAATAAATTTGCAAAAACCTCAAGTAAACTTTTTTCACGTTGTCATTATGGGATGTTGTGTGCAGAATTCTGAGGAAAAAAATTAATTTAATCCATTTTGGAATAAGGCTGTAACATAACAAAAGGTGGAAAAAGTGATGCGCTGTGAATACTTTCTGGATGCACTGTAGTTTAATTATAAAAATACACATAAGGCTTCTATATACTGTATATATCTATATATACCTATATCTATATCTGGTTATGCAGGAGCTTAGCGCAACATTTTTTAAAGGGATAAAGGGGAAAAAATGGAATTGGATAATCAAGTAACATGAAATTGGTAATCAGTATTGGCCTTTAAAACATGATTGGAGCATCCCTAGCTAAAAGCACCTAAGAATGGCTAAGAACAAAATATTGGACTGTTCTGAAGTGGCCTTCTGTGAGGCCAGATTTGAATCTTATCGAATATCTATGGAACGAACTGAAACATGAAGAATAGTGGGCCAAACTACCTGTTTACAGGTGCAGAAGTCTCATTGAGAGCTACAGGAATTGCTTGTTTGCAGTGATTGCCTATAAAAGTTTTGCACAAAATATTAGTTTAAGGTTTCTATCATTTTTGTCCAAGACATTCTCATTTGTGTTGTTATTTGAAATATTCTGTTGACTCAAAACTCTAAAGCAAAGTCTGATTGTTGTTAAATGTGAAATAAAGTGTGACAGGCGCCAGTTACTTTTGTCAGTTTCAAGTTATTTCAGAGATAGTGGTGGCTTCTTCTTCTTTTTCGTGGAGCTGTGCCAACAAATTTGTCCATGTGATTTTTTTAAATCATTTTTTTACACAGTTTGCTTTTATTAGTATTAAGGTGAAATAGCAATCATAGCAATTATAATAATATTAACAAGTAATAGCAATAAGCCCCTTCAGAAGTATCACAGTATGATGAGAATGGCATTCATATAAAGAGGTGCATAAAAATGCAATGCCCAGTTCATTTTAATAAAGTAAATGCCTAATCTGAAGAAATATATATTTGTAATCAGGCATTTAGTCAAGATAAGCCAAAGTAATGGACAGAAATGCATAGTATCATTATTTATCAATAGTTTTTATCATACTGTCTATCAACAGGATCATCCATGAGGCAAATTCTGCTGTGCTCTTGACCTGCTGCTTGCCTTTGGCATTGTCTCTGACCATTTTCAGACCCAACTAATTAAATTCAGAGGGGACACTACTACATTGCATGACCCACTCATGTACACAAGAGGCTAATTCAAGGTGTGCTAGTTAACTCATCAAGCATTTTTGGATGTAGGAGTAAAACTAGAGTACCTGAAATAAAAACAGGAATTATGTTCAGTCAGGTTCTCAGATCCTGTCTAAGACCCTGGAAAGATCTAGCAGACCTAATTTGTCTTTCTCTATTAATTCTCTGACTGTTTTTGACCATGCATGTTATATTTGCTATTATAAGCTTTTACTCAAATTCTACAGAGCTGTTGTGTCATTTGTTCTTGTTCTTTACACTAAATGTTTAATCCCAAGGACTGTGTGAAGTTAAAGATGCACTGTAAGGTTTAAACAGGTGAGTGAGCTTGTATAGATACCTCCTTAACAAATGAGCAGAGTAAATTTTACAGTACCATTGTAGCTTAAAACCCTTGCCCTTCTATCAACGCTCAACAAGGGAATTACGTATATGCTACAATTCCATTATGTGGAGTTTACATATATATCTTTATGTTGGCAAAAAATGAGAAGCAGTTAGCACTGTTCTCATGTTTAATGCTGCATCCTCGATGTCTTTGCAAATCAGCAAACTGTTGTGTTCATATACATTTTCAGATTTATTTTTCATGTATCTGTCAACAAGAAAACAAGGCTGTTGCCTAAGAAAATTAAGATAATGTAGCTGAATGACTGCAACCAAACAACAGTCATTTATTTGAATATGAAGTAGTTGGAGGAGCTCATGATGACACTTCCAATGTTCCTAAACCTACTTCAGTTTATGTATCAAATTAGTAGATCACTGGCTGAACACACTGCTTTAGAACATCCTGACAAGTAGGCCATCAATATTAAGATAATGTGTATTAATTCATGATACTTGGACATCTGGAACAGTGTAAAAATCTAATTCTTCAGAGGAATCCAGTGTAATGACTCCATTAGAAAACATCTGCTTTAGAATGGCAGCAGAAAAGCAAAATGAAAAATCTTCAGGTGCTGTGTAATATTTTGACTTTGTTATTAGAACTGCCACCTCATGCATGTTGCATTTCTATAAATGGCACGATCATCTGTTTTTAAAGTAATTTTAAGGGAGGATGTCTAAGGCTCATCACTCAAATATTCATGTTTATTATGCTATGCTTTTAAGTCTTGTGTCTGTCAGCTTGTAACAGAATTCTTGATTTCCAGGAGTCTACAGAACCTTCACCTATAATGATTTAAAGAGTCCTGATAGGCTGTTGCCTCTGCCACTGTAGACTGTACTTATAATTTGTTCTAGACTGCACAGAACAATACAGTAATAACCACAGTATTAAGTTTTCTGATGAAACTTTAATAATTACGCTCTTCAGCAATAATGAAAAGACTGCACACAGGAGTGAGGTTTTATGTTTCAAAAAGGGGTGTTTTATAATAAAATGTCTCTCAATGGTATAGAAACAACCTCAGGAAACTCTGAGAGATTCCTACCCAAGTCATCCTTGAAGGAGCATTAGTGTTCACCGCTTCCGGTGAACTGGCTTGGGATAACAAAGCACTAATGCAATTATAAAAAAAGCTCAAAGTGTGTAAATGTAAAGAACTAAAACACATGTACGATGTAGTAGGATTTTTAGTTCTGCACTTTTGAAAGTACACTGTCTAATTTTTATCACAGTGGTATTAACACACTGGACAGAGAGGCCATTTGAACGGTCATAACATTTTCACAAAAACTCATGGGACCTGACTTACTTTCAAATCAATTTACCAACATAAAACGCGGATTGAATAATGCAGATCCTATAATCCATATTTCCAGCCACTCCAAACACAAATTGTCCCCTCCTCTATGGCCCCTTAGCTGATACAACTAAATTCAAAAACATTCTTTGCCTCTAAGTGGTATGTTGTTGTGAATAACTTAAAAGCATGCTGATTGGCTAAATGTTCTCCAGTATTTTTTCACACTTATGACATTTCATTACTTTAGATAGATAACTGTTGCTTTACTGCCTTTTTTTGCAGTATTTAGAGAACAAGCACATTGGTTGATTACAAATAAAAAACTCATCAGGCTGTACAATACATGTGACATAGGAATGGATACGTTTTCAAGTATTACTCTGTTAAAATAGCCCAGCCTGACATGATGATGCTGTGGTCAGTGCTTCTGCTTCATTAGTGTTGTACCCTGCTCACAATCTTTTCTATACAGTTTATATGTTCTACTTGTAGGTGAGAGGATTTTCCTCCAATACATACACAATAGATCAGTTTGATGATTCCAAATTGGGCATATGTGTGTGGGTGTTTGCATGAGTGGGCTATGCACTGGACTGTTTCCCTGTCTTGGATTGGATCCTAAGTTGCACCTTATGCTACCTGTGTAAACTTTGACTCCTGTTAACTCTGGACTCGACTGAGAGGGTCTGAGAATGTTATGATAAGCTAAAATAATGCAAAATGAGCAAAAAAAGGCACACTATTATTCTTGGTTCTGTTGTGGTTTAGGAACTGTTCCATTATCACAGCTTAAAAGTATTTTCAAAATGTGCTTCTTAAAACTAATTCTAGTAAACTCCGTTAAATTAAAGGGTGCCACCTACCAGTATTAAGTAAATGTTGATTTGTAAAATGCAATGTACAGTGTAAAGTTCTAGACCTTATCATCATTCTTAGAAGAAAATAGGACAAAATGCTAATTTTGGGAAACTTTTTTGACAAAACATGACTTGTCCTTGGTACTTTTATAAATGTAATGAATTATTATTATTATTACTTTTGATTTGCTGATGTTCTAAAGTTCTTGCCTTGCTTAGCAAGTTATTTCAGAGCTGCTTTGACCCCATTACCCTTTTTCCCCGCTACACCAATGGATCACATTTGCCAGAATTACCTATAATGCTTCACCCTAGAGGCACATACCTGTACATTATTGGAAAACCATTGAAGAAAACAAATATGAACCAAAATCTTGTATGTTGGTATAAGAGTAATTAAAGTGTTATCAGCTAATCTGTATTCTGTATCTAAATTATAGGCGTGTGCTGAGTTTTTTAAAACTTTTTTACCATTAGAATACTTCATAGCCAAGTTATTTGTTTGTCTAGGGTTAACACCGTTCAAGTCTGAGAGGCCACTGAGAAGTGTTCATTTTACTGAAACTTATTTCAGATCAAAAGGAGGAGATGATGAAATAGTTTATGACCATTTCTTAAGTTCTTTATTCAGGTTCACAAACCTTTACCAAGAAAAGTGTTTTAACAATCCAAAGATACTAAAAATGTTTTAAGAGCAAAAAGAATTTGTGGTTTTAGAAGAAGTGAATTTTTTTTCGGGCTAATGACTACTACTACATTGCTATGGAAACTGTAACTTTCTAATTACAAATTAAAGTGAGAAAATGAAACAAAATGTGTTGCATGTTTATTCCCATACTCTATAATTTATTAAGGAATAAATGGATAGTTCTTTGGCAGCCCTTATGGTAAAGGTTAGGGATTTATACTTGAACAACATTTACTGTTTTCTCTTGGAGACTGAACCCTTTCCTTGTCTTTTTTGGCTAACTTTTTATAAGACCGAAGACATTCATATGGCCTCAGATCACACAACCTTTTTAATTAGATCAGCATGTCAGTATCGTAGTGTGTCTTCTGTACTAAAAATACCTGATACCCTTGAACTCAAAAACCATTAAGGAATATACAGTGAAACTAGAGGGTTGTAGAAGTGATGTCACTTGGCTTGAGCTTTGTGTCATTGACTGTCTTTTGTACTTCAGTTACGCACTTTAAAGTGCTAGAATCTATACTAATAAAAGGCAAAGCCCTCACTCACTTACTCACTCATCACTAATTCTCCAACTTCCCGTGTAGGTAGTAGGCTGAAATTTGGCAGGCTCATTCCTTACAGCTTACTTACAAAAGTTAAGCAGGTTTCATTTAGAAATTCTACGCGTAATGGTCATAACTGAATCCTACTTACGTGCATATATACGTCCATAGCCTGCAATTTTTTTATTTTTAATAAATTTGCAAAATCTCAAGTAAACTTTTTTCACGTTGCCATTATGGGGTGTTGTGTGTAGAATGCTGAGGAAAAAAATGAATTTAATACATTTTGGAATAAGGCTGTAACATAACAAAATGTGGAAAAAGTGATGCGCTGTGAATACTTTCCGGATGCACTGTATATATACAGTATGTATATATATATATATATATATATATATATATATATATATATATATATATATATATATATATATATATATATATGGAAAATTGTGGTAATGAGTTTTCAGCACAGCAGGAAGAGAAACAGAGTAAATAACACATGCTGTATAAGCCCCGAGTAGACATATTGCTAATTTGGAAAAAAGAGCTAAACTAAGAAAGCCATAATATCTGGTTTATAAACATTTTCTTTACTAACCTGCATAAACATAAACTAGCTTCTGAAAAGCATGTAAAAATAAGTGCTATAGTATATATAGCAAAACAGACTCAAGCAGAAAAATAAGGGGAAGCACAATAAAGTAATACATGGAGTATTCAAGAAAAATGAGTATACAGAGGCAGGGGTTATCCAGTTCTGTTGGTTGTTGCCAGAGTCTTCAATAAGAGTTTCCATTTCTGCTTTCCTTGTAACCGCTAACTGCATATTTTGACTGATGGTTGCCTGAAATTATCTCAGCTTCAAAGGAACCATCCTTACACGGGATGGTAGTTCAGCATAAAGAATATTCACGTGCACATCCATACCTTCATGGGGGAAATTTATATAGTTACTTATGAGCATGTGCTTCAACTTTTAAAGAAAATCAAATCAAATCAAAAAGAAAATTATCCTTGTTAGTGTTTCTCAATCTTTCTGTTGTCTTCATGACCTATGGTCTCCCTTGGTGAATCGAGCATGATCGTCAGAACCAGGAGCAGTCCCTCTTGGTGACTTGAATGTGATTGTGAGAGCGGCTCTCCCTTTGTGAATTGAGTTTGATCGTCAGACCTGGAGGGGGATTGGTGAACTGTGAACCACTCTGCAATCCACTTCATGACCCATCACGACCCACTACCACTATAAACGATAGCAACCCGTGACCCTCACTGCTCTAGGTCTGCATAGCCTGGTCCTTTTTGAAATATGTTGGAGCACAAAGGAGGCCCCTCAGAACCCTTCATGATACCCTCAAGATTTTTATATAAAATTTTAATTTATTGTAAGAAATATGATTTCAGTTAATTTGTTTTCATTTGTGTAGCAATTTGCACACAAGGAAATGAGCTGGTATTTTAGTTATTCGGCTGCTGAATTGAAAGCATTACTGCTAAGTTTTTTTAAATGACTACCTGTCTGATAATCAGGAAAATTGATCACAGGGGATATCCTGATTAGCTGGCTTCATGTCTTTTCAGAAATTGACATTCCCATTCTCAGGCATCGCCTAAGAAGTGGCATGTGACATCAGGTCCTCAGCTTACCACTGAGACCTTTTCAATTATTTGTAAACTAGAAATGAGCACAAAGCAAAATATATGAACTTTGATATTGCTAAGATGAAGTTAGATTGTCATATACATTATTTCAGCAGTTTAATCAAGCTCAAAATGCTCTGTAGCACAATCCTAATATATTCCATGAACTTCCTGATTCTTTGATGTGTAGCTCAGAATATGAATAGCAAGCTAAGCAGTTAAAAAATCCAAAGCGCTTTTAATGGAAAACAAGAATGATTAAATAGGGATAAGAGACTTGAGGTGAATATTCTAGTCTGATTAAAGAGTATTTAACTGTTTGAAGTCTTGTAACCCTTGTGTGAATGCTTATGAGGAAAAAAAAACTAGCTGAACATCCACCATTGGCTTTGCTCTGTATCCTTTAACCTGCAAGCATTGCAGTTGTAGACTGAGGGAAACCTGTGGTTGAAAGCAGTTGAAGGCCCCTTTGTCATGTTACCAACTACTTCTTAAAATCTGTTTGTCAAATTTTTCTGTTCAAGAAAATTTTCATTGATTAAGTTTTTAAAATCATTCATTGAGATCTTTAACATGTGGCATGTGAATTACATAGATGCACAGGTGAGGGAAATGCGGAGCAGAGGGTGCTTATTTAATTAATGCTCACTTTCAACTTCCTTTTGAAGAAAAACAAATATGTGCAGTACCACATATATATATATGTGATAATTAAGTGTGCAATGTAACAAAGCATATTAAGCATACTTATACAAAATGTTTCTCCTGTCACAACCTGTGCCCTTATTTGTGGCTTTGCTGAAAGAAATATGAACACTGTAGGTTACAGCAGATAGCTGGTGATGACTTGCTTAGCTGTTGATCACGTGCACTTGGTTAACATCATGCTGCCACCAGCAAGAAGATAATTGCAGTCAGAAATGTAGGAGAATGTTATATGTGACAAAAAACTGCCTTGCTGTATTTGCATTATCCATCAGCTGGAGAAACATACAAATGTGTACTTCTGCAGATGAATTCATAGAGCTCTAAAGAATAACAGGCAGTCAAGTGCACAGTTACATTGAAGGAGGTATATTAATTTTTGAGACTTCATGTACTTGTCACAGTTCCTGAGCCCCCTGAGATCATTTGCATTGTATGTTAACATTTAATACAGGATTGTAAACCCGAATTGTAAGCTATTATTTCATTTTTTTACTTTTATTCATATCGTTGTTAAATGCCTATTGTGCACTGCTTGGCAATTCTACAAAAAAAGAAACATTTTAGAAGAAGAATAACAAGCAAGTGTTTAAATCAAAGTCAATTGATTTTTCAAGGATTTATGTGTTTTCATCTTTTATATATTTCTGTAAAGCATCCATTTTCTGAAGTTTCTTTTGTCCAGTAAATGATCACTAGGTGCCCGATGGCACTGGGGTCAATGCTCAAACCAAACCCATCAGAGAGCACATTTTTATTCACTCACTGTGGGCAAATTTAGAATTACCAATCAAATTAATTTGCTCCTTTGGGTAATTCTGGAGGAAACCCATGTAGATCTAATTAGTACATGCAAATGCTGTATAATTATTGACCAGAGGAGGGGTTATATTTGGCACCAAGAACCTGTGTCCCAGCACTACACCGTTATTGATTTTTAATATATGATTTTCAGAATAAACTATACAATCTAGTAAGTAGACTTTTATTGTCCATCAGCTATCCTGGAACATCAATCCAGTTAGGTGCACTATACCTGGTTATCTTTCCATAGGCCATGCCTAATATAGCTTCAGAGGTAAATGTTTTTTAAATGTCTAGTTCAAATTATACAGCTTCTCTTAAAACAACTCTGTTCTGAGGCTGTCAAAACATTTCATGCTATAACATAGTTAGTTTTGACTGTATAAGCCCTTATATTGGAGAAAATATATTTTTAACAGAAACACTGTATAATAAGTCAACTGACTGCAGGTTGATTGATGGTTTCATTGTTTATTGTCCTATTTCATTTTATTAATTTTTTGATTTATTTGTAGTGTTATTAATGTTGTTGTTAATTTTTAGCATTATTTTTGTGATGTCACTGCACCACAATTTTGCAGTAGTGGTAGTAGTAATGGTAGTATTTTCAAGTATACTAAGTACAGTGAGATTCTTACTTGTATATCTAATTAACATGCAACACATCTCCACTTCTCATTAGCATGATATCCAAGAATCTGTTCAAATACATGACATTATTTTCTTGAGTATATTATTGATGGGCACTGCAATTCTCTATAGTATTTTCTAGGGTGCCACCATATAGTTGATAGAATAGATGCCTGTTACTAATCACATAAACCAACGATGATGGAACATACAATGTCTTCAACACCGTAGTCTCTAGTTCTCTTGATCTTGGTAAAACAACATTTTGTACTGACAATTCTAATATTTTGTGCCTTTTAACTATGAAGACAGTTTCAAATCATGCAAATCTTTATTCTAAATGAACATTAAAACTGGATTATGCCTAAATTAGGATAAGCAGCACAGGCAACAGTCTTAGACATCCAAAATGAATGTGTCTGTTATTTAGCTGAGCCTTGATATCCTGTTTATGTGAATTTCAAACAAGGACTTAGGCAGTTTTTACCATCAATGTAAATTAATTTGATGACAAACTTTATGAAATGAAATTTATGTCAAGAAAGCACAGACACTTGTCTCTTTATTTGTCCAGAGAAGGAAGAGCATTCTTGCCTGTTCCCCCGTTCTCCCCCGGAACTTGATATAAGACCTGTCTGAAACAAATCTGTACATTTTCCCAGTCTTCAAAATATGGTAGGTGTAGACTAGATTAGAATCTTCCCATTACTTGTTACTGGTTCAGAACATAGGTATAATTTATTTTTCTTGAACAAGCCGACTCTACTAGTGATCTAATTATTGCAATAAATTATAGTCTATTAATGTAATATAATATATATATAATATATAATAATATATATAATATATACATATATTGTGACGTGGGAGTCCCTGTTTTGCACCCCAAAAGACAAGGCTGAGTCTCAATACTTTAGCAAAACTAACTTTATTCAGTTTCAAACATGAACAGCATGGTTATGTATTGTAGCGGGATCTACCACTCTCCTATACACAGACCCACCAATCAGGCAGGGTTGTGGCCAGGTTAATGGCCAAGTAATACTGTTCCCAGCATTTACAATATTCCTTGCATCACCCATCGGCAGTAGGTGCTCATAGCGTAACCGCAATCTTTTTGGATTTGTTTTCGTGGTGAGCTACCACAGCGATTGGAGCTCACAGTTGATATGCAAATGACAGGCTATCTTCCATAGACACGGCGATTGCACTTTGGGACGCTCTTTGGTATGTCGTCCCATTGGGGGGAGCACCAAAAGAGTTTGGAAATGCTAGGGGTTGCTGTTGTCCCTTAAACCCAACAGACAGATGCTCAGGTCACAGGATAAAAGCACTCAGAAGTATCGTAATCCTTCTTCTTTTAAGCAGTGCCTGCAAAGCACACCAGCCACGATAAATAGGCTATTAAATAAGCAGTAAGTCAATAATTATAAACACAAATTTGTCCTCCACACCTCCCAGCAAGCTCTGTCACACTCATCCCAACTCTAGCGCACTTGATGGGTCTCTAGCTCTCCTTTAAATAGTCCTTGACCTGGAAGTGCTTCTGTTCTTTCTCCCATGGGACTTGACAGCAATTTGGGGTCAGTTGGAGAATCCCAATTCTTTAATCAGCGTGGAAGTACTTTGGACCTTCCGTCCTCATGACTTCCTAGTACTTACAGGCTGCAAGGGAAGCATGACTCCCCAGGTCCTCTCACAGCTCCCCCTAGCGGCACCCATGGCACCCAACAGGACTGAGAAACCGGACTCCAAGTCCCAGGATGCCCTGCGGGAATCCGGGGCACTGCTACAGGGGAGCTGCCATCTAGCATTTTGAGGGACACAGTGTCCTGGAAAAGCTGCTTTCCTCCATCTTTCCATCTCAGAGAAATGTATAATTTATGGAAGCCTGGCAGCATTGGGAGTAAGGCAGGAACCTGCTTCATAGGGTATCACTTGGAGTTTTCAGGAATAAATTGATTGTTTTTTGTTTGCATTATTTTTATATTTGTTTGTTACATTTAATACTATTAAGAATAATTTGCTGAATTCTGCTTCAGCATCTAAAAAAACCATTGTTTATATTAGATTTCAGTTTGCATTTTCCATTTTGCAGAAACTGTAGGATCCATATTTTCTCTTCCAAATTCAATTATTGGCCAAATTTGAGGCCACCCTATGTTCAGCTCCAATGCATTAGCCATGTTTGTTTGGTCATGTCCAGTTGCTTTAAACACTTCTGAATCTATCTCAAGGAGTCTTTGTCTTTGCAATAATCTCAGTGACACAGGATCCACACACGCCCACTGAAATATTACAAATTTATAAATGAAATCTTCTATGACCATTAGTCCAATGTGTTCCTCATAGTGTTTCTTCAAGACGGTGCGTTTTAGATTTTTAGGTGATGTCCTCACATTGTCCTGGGTAGAACGTTAAACTGCATCCAGCCCTGCAAGCTGTCCTCCAACTTGCAGGGAAATCATGGGGGTTGGTGGTAGGATTGGCATTCCAGCCACCGTAAAAAAAACTTCATAAAGCTCCGAGACTACAGAAAGGACTCCTTTTTGCTTTCTGTGGGAGTAGCTCTTCTGTAGCTGCCTATAGGAAGGCTGCTCGTATCATGAAGAGGATAGGGGAAAGCCCTCGAGATCCCCATCCCGGAAGAGTCAAAACCATTGGAGAGCCAATAGGGTCAGGTCTGTTGGGGATTAGAATTGGTGTGGTGCTGAGGCATCGTCCACTGCACGGCAGCACTCGGGTCCCAATTTGAGGCAGACCATACGGGTGGGTGCATGGAATGTCTTGTCTGTCTGGCAAGATGATCATCTTCCTCTGCTGTCAGAGGAGCTGTGTAAACTCCGCATTTCAGTGGCGGCACTCTCTGAGGTGCGTAGACTGGGGATTGGCCAGATCTCTGTAGGTAGATACACCTTTTATTGGTCTGGTCGGTCTGATGGCTGTCATACTCAGGGAGTAACTGCTGCTGTAGTGGATTGACTTCTTCCGATGGTGTCCGATGTCACTCCTTTCAACGAGCGAATTATGAGACTCAGATTATGGCACTCCCTGGGTGCCTTGTCTGTTGTCTCAGTGTATGCTCCGACCGCGGTGAGTGATGTCTTGGTGAGGGAGACATTTTATTCACAGCTTCGATCGGTGGTTGATGGGTGCCCACGAGGTGACACTCCTCTGGTCATGGGTGACTTCAATGCAGCCACTGGCACTGACTGGGCTAGCTATGAGGATTTTCTCGGTCCCCATGGGTCTGGTGACCGTGGTGAAAGTGGCTCCATGTTCCTTGACTGTAAAAGGTCAGGGGCTGCGAATCACTGGATCCTGGTTCCAGCGCCCTGAACCGCATCGTTGGACTTGATAGTCCAATACTGGTGGTGCAGTGAAGGAGATCAATCACATCCTTGTGGGCAGATGCTGGAAGCTCCTGCAAAATTGCAGGGTCTACAGAAGTGCCCAGTTTGTGAATTCTGACCACAAACTTGTTGTTGCTACTCTTAGGATCCAGCTTAGGTCCAGTACCACCTACTAGGAAAATGAGCCTTAGCCAGACTCCAAGACCAGGCTGTTTCTAATGAGTTTGCATGCAGTTTGTGCGAGGAACTTTCAGATTTGGGTACGACTGCCCATCCTAATGTGATGTGGGAGACCTTCCGTGACAAGACCCTAAAGGTTGCTGAGGGTTGTATTGGTGTTACCGGTGTTTCCAAAAGGAGGTGTTTCATCTAACAGGGCACCCTGGATATCATTAAGAGGAGTCGCAGCACACGGCTCAATGACAACTCTGGTCTGTACCGGGAACTGAGAAGGACGGCTATGAGGGCTCTGAGGGCAGATAAAGAGGCATTTGTTAGAGGAATCTGTGAGCAAGTGACACACCATCTGTGGTCTAGCAACACACGTCCTGCTTACAGAGGAATCGAAGCATTACGCACATTTGGTTCTGTTCCTCGGAGAGTTGCAGTCAGGGCAACTGATGGAATGGTCCTTACGGATGACACTGCAGTTGTGATCCGCTGGGCTGGCTACTTTGAGTAGTTGTTCAAAGCTGATCCTCCAGGTAGGACGTTGGATATCTCTGGGTCCACGGTTCTTGAGGCTGATCCTGCAATTAGCTGTGAACCGCCCAATCTCACTGAGATTACACAGGTGGTGAACCAGCTTAGGGGGGAAATGCTGCAGGGATCTGTGGTATCCAGGGTGAACTTCTCCAGGCTGGTGGTAAGGCTGTCCTCCTGGCATTGCAAGCAATCTTTGCTTCTATTTGGGAGACTGGCATCATCCCAACTGACTGGAAAAGGGGACTTGTCGTCCCTAAAATGGAAACTGGCATCATCCCAACTGACTGGAAAAGGGGACTTGT
Source organism: Erpetoichthys calabaricus (assembly GCF_900747795.2). NCBI lineage: Eukaryota > Metazoa > Chordata > Cladistia > Polypteriformes > Polypteridae > Erpetoichthys > Erpetoichthys calabaricus. The sequence continues at coordinate 75,158,651 of NC_041406.2, forward strand.
CGTCCCTAAAATGGAAACTGGCATCATCCCAACTGACAGGAAAAGGGGACGTGTCGTCCCTATCTGGAAAGGGAAGGGTGATCGCCTGGATTGCAGCAACAACAGGGGGATAACACTGCTCTCGGTACCGGGTAAGGTCCTTGCTAGGGTCGTCCTCATAGGATCTGCGATCACTTGCTCACCTACTAGCGACCGGAACAGTCTGGTTTTACGCCTAAGAAGTCTACCATCAACCGTGTCATGGCCCTGAGGGTTCTCATGGAGTGCAAACATGAATGTCGGCAGAGTTTCTTTGCAGTCTTTGTCAATTTTCACAAAGCATTCTACTCAGTTGATTGAGCTACCCTGTGGGACATCCTGAGGGTTTACGGGATCCCCTCAAAATTGCTGGATATCATGGGCGGCCTGTACACTGCTACTGTGAGTGCTGTTCAGAGTGGAGGCAGGACCTCTATGTTTTTCCCAGTTGATTCTGGGGTTCATCAGGGGTGTGTTCTTGCTCCTACTTTGTTTAGTGCTTGTATGGACTGGGTGTTGGGTAAGGTTGTGGGGTCCAGCAGCTGTGAAAGTTTCACCGATCTTGACTTTACTGACAATGCTGTGATCTTCGCGGAGTCAATGGAGGCTCTGATCTGGGCGCTTTCGAGACTGAGCAAGGAGTCTGAGTGTCTGGGCTTGCGAGTGTCCTGGATGAAAACCAAGATCCAGGCCTTTAATGACCTCTTGGGCATAGCCATCAGCAGTGTGTCTGTTTGCGGAGAGAGTGTTGACCTTGTTGAGAGGTTTACTTACCTTGGCAGTGACATTCATGTCTGTGGTGACTATTCCTATGAAGTCAGTAGACGGATTGGGAGAGCATGGGGGGTCTTGAGGAAAGGGGTGTGTGGTGCTCCCGATATCTATGCAAAAGAATGAAGATCCAAGTCTTTAGAGTCCTGGTGCTTCCTGTCTTGCTATAAGGTTGCGAAACATGGACGCTATCCAGTGACCTGAGATGAAGACTGGACTCCTTTGGTACTGTGTCTCTCCGGAAAATCCTTGGGTACCGTTGGTTTGACTTTGTGTCGAATGAGCGGTTGCTCATAGAGTCCCGAATGAGGCACATTACCTGCATTGTGAGGGAGCGTCAGTTACGACACTACAGCCATGTGTCACGTTTCCCTGAGGGTGTTCTGGCTCGTAAGAGCCTCATTGTTGGGGACCCAAGTGGCTGGACCAGGCCAAGGGGTCGCCCACGTAACACCTGGCTACGGCAGACAGAGGGTCATTTCTGGAGGGTGGGACTGGACCGTGTGTCTGCCTTGGGGGTTGCAAACCGGGATCCCGAGTTGTTTCGTTGTGTAGTGGGTGCGGCAATGCACTGTACCAGTGCATGCTCCCCAACTTGACTTGACTTGACCTCACATTACACAAAAAAGAAGATTTACAATTTCAGATATGAAGAGATGCAATTTTTCAACCATTGATGCAGAGCTTTCATCAATCCATCATGCTTTGCCTCAAAGCAGAAATCAACCATATGTAGAGCAGCAGCCCATTAAAAGCACACTCACACACAAACACATACACATACATACTTTATCAGTTAAGGCAGCACATAAATCTTTAGGATATGGAAGGAAAATTGGAAAACAAAATACATCAGGACACAGAGAGAATATGCATAATCCATCTAGAAAGTAAATGGGATGACAGTTGTGATGTATAGACATGTGGTCAAATTATATTTTGATAATTCTTGTTAGAGATTACATTGGTAAATAAAAAAGTTAAAAAAAAATCCAAGGGCTGTTATTTGATCTTGAATATGTCACTCTAAGCTGAATTAAAGTCTTGACATGCCTCACTTATCCACATAAAGACTATTACATCTGCTTCCTGTCCTATAGATTTCAGATTTATCTGCCAAATCCTTAAGGACACCTTGTCAATCAATGACAGCTACAGCATTTCTTTCCTGCTTTTTCTTTTTCCCTTGGAGCAGTGACTAGGCAGTCTGGCACCACCCTGCAGTTGATACTAAGTGTAAATGTTTTCTAAGCTCTTTTTATTAAGATTGTATTGACGGCTGATTTCAATGGAATTGTAATGACTGTGCATTATGCCCAAATAAATTTTGTAAATTCTGCTAAACCACCTTCTTGATTAATAATAGTTTGTTATAAAAGTATATAAGTTGTTTAGGCGTTGCACATGAGTCAAATTCTAAAAGACAGGAAGTTATTTCAGCAATTTTTAATAATTAAATCTATTGATAACAAGCATTCATAAAAGTTCAAGTACATATAGAAAAATACCAAAGGAGACTGAAATTAGCCTTAATTAACACCTTAACTCCTTTCACCTTTTCCTTTTTAACTGTACTCATTTCCAAATAATTTTATTGTTTAACTCTCCATGGAATTAGAATAGGATTTGGAAGACAGCAAGAAGATATCTAAAGAAGATACTGTTCATTAGTCCATCTTTTCTGTTTTCTGATTGACTTGTGTAATTCTTAGGTTACATGGTATGCTGCTGCCAGAAAGGCAGAAACCCACCTGAGTGGGATGCTACTCCAATCCAAGGTACTCTGCGGTAGTTTAGAGTTGTCACTCACTATTACAGTATTTTCTGAAATGGCAAAAGTAAATCCTCATGAAAATGAGGAAATAAAATATATAAAAACATCTTTTAAGTAAAACGATTTTATTTACTTTAGTTATAAATGCACTAAAAAGTAAAAAGTACATTTTTCCTTAACCATAATTTTAATGGTTATATGTGACTAAATCCTGAGGCGCACGTAAATTAATCGATTCAAACAATTTTTGAAACTTGTGGTGGGGAATTACAATGTTGTTTTAGATTTTATGATGAAAGTAGCTATTCTATTAATTGATTGAATCAATTAATTTATGTGCACCCCACTATTTTATTTAGTCACATATAACCACCAGTGCATGCTCCCCAACTTGACTTGATATATAACCACGAAAATTGTGGTTAAAGAAATTTTTTTTTTGTTTTTTAGTGCATTTATAACTAAAGTAAATTAAATTGTTTTACTTAAAAAATTTTTTATATATATTTTATTTTTTTACTTTTTAGTTTTTGAGTATTTTGCAAATGATTTTTCTTTGATAATTTTTCATGATCGGGAAGCTTCTTTAAATGTATTACATAATATATCTTCTTTGCAGAATTATTTGAATACTAAAAAGAATTATATTTTGGTCTCTATTTTTCTCTTCAGGCTCTTATTGGATTAGTGCTCTGTCGCTGCGAAAAAAAATAGTGACGACAGAATGGCAAGCTTACGCCAGTACTTCCTACGCGTGATCATCAAGGCTACTAGTAAACAATTAAAGTCAGCACGCATCTTTACCCACTCCACTCACTGGAGAGGCGAGTGGGGGCAATCCGATGCGTCTCTCACTTGTATCCTCCTATATCTCCCTATATTCTCTGTATTCTCTCTCCATCATTGTTGTGTGTGCGTGAATTGGAATCACATAACCATTGATTACGGCAAAATTTGTTATGCAATTGCATCGGTTTTGATGGATTATTGTACTGTCATCCATACTGAATTTATAAGCAAAATTTGAAGAAATATTCTTCGCCAAAAGTGTTTTTAAAATCAGTTGGAAAATTTGACCCAGACAAACAAACAGACAGAGGAGTCAAGTTAAATAAAATTGTTTAATAAAAAACAAATGAATGAATGCTGATGACCAAGATCTGTGAGGAAACACTGTTAACTACTATAGTACAGTACATCACCTACTCCTTAAATTCACTCTGTAGGACTTTTTACAACAGAGCAGACTTACATTTCAACCACTAAAAAAACACAAAAATATTGGGTGATTTTGCAAAAAAAACTAAAAGCAATCCTTGTTTTTTTGCCAGCCTTCATCTATTTGCAGTTCTAAAAGAAGTAGGAGATATTCCAGTTATGACAAATTCAGAAAAGAAACTTAAAAAAGTAGGCAAAATGTAGTGAGTGTCTTCAGTTTATACGATTTATTATTTTATTGGAAATTCTTCACAAACACACAACAGGAAAATGTTCGGCCATAAAGCTGAATGAGATTTGAATATGTTGTAATAAAGAGAAACTTGTCATGCAAAAATTGGAGGTGTTTAGGTTCCCCTGGGACAAACAGTGCACTTACAACACTTACAATGCTTTAGACTAGGGTTTGACTTCAGTGCATTGTAGATGAACACATGGTTTTGAAGGTGATTGTGAAACAGAGTGCAAGCTTGACTAATTTAGCTAGATAAGCCTCATATACTTACAGATCAAAAAGTGGAGTCAAACCTTTGTCATATTTACAAAACAATATTCTAATACATTACCTTAATATGGGACAAAAAGTCAGTATTTGATTATTTGCACTTACCTAGTCATTATAAGCTTATTTGAAACTCACTATTATTATTTTGTCAGCCTTAGTAATGTAGTTGAAGAGTGATCTGAAAGAATTTAATCAAATTAGAAAACATTCATATGAGACAAAAAAATGACATTAAAAACCATAGTTCAGCTGGTTTACCTGCCCGCTACTTCTAGCTTTAAGTAGTATTGACAGTAGAAACCTGAGTAACCTATCTGGCTCTGTGATGTTTTCAACAGAGACAGTTTTTGAAAATGTAGTAGTTGTCAGGAGTTTTAAAATATAAGGAGTCATACAGCATTATGCTTTATGGAGAGCTACAGAATATATATAAAACATATGCTGCTGACATACCATAGTTACCTTTTTACATAAAAGCATCATATAAAATAATTTTGTTCTGGCTGAGTGCTATGCCTGCAGGGATCCGGGACAAGCCCTTATGCATTAGCTTTGACAGCATGATTGTGTTCCATGCTTTTTCAAGCCCTCAGACTAACATGTGTATACGGTAAGCTTGTCGGTAATTACTGTATGCCTCCTGGTTAAAACTGTATACTTAATTCTGTTAAACAAGTTTGCTTCTGTAGGATTTATAGCTTGTGGGTATGGCTTTTAAAATAAAATATCTTGTTCTTCAAAATACATAGGTGATTTAACCAGCTTCAGTATTTACCATCATCAGCCACATGGTCTGTTAGGAAATCAAGATACATTTTTACTTTTATTACATTTCTTAAATTTATAAAATGTTTATCCCTATATACAGCAGTTTGGTGAAGATCTAATAATATTGCATACTATGGGGCACCAATTGTCTTTTCCATTCAGACACCTTAACTACGAGGGTGTTTGTCAAAGAGCTAAATTTAACATCCAGTTATTCACATATCCATGCAAAAAACTTCACTGGGATAGCCCTAATCTTTTGATCTTTTAAATAAGTGACATGTATCAAGAAATTCAATTTTGACTTTAGTTACCTTTAACTCATCATTTTCATTCCCCTTTTCCTAAATTATAGTTATTTAAACCTTTAGTCTTTGTGAGCAGCATCGGCTATTTGTTCATTGAACTCACTTTTTTTTCAAACACAAGACTAAAGAGGGTCAAAGCCTACATTTGTGGGGTGCCAGTCTGTCACAAGACACCAATATATGCACACCCTTAGACTTCCTTACTGTATATAAAGTGACTTTAGCGTCCCCAATTTGCCTAATTTGCATGTCTTTGGAAGCGGCTATCGTGGGAAAACCCAAATAGATATGTAGAGGGTGAGCAAATGCCAAATGTGCAGTGATCTGCTCCGGATTCACATCTAGAGCTGTGGAGCTGTAAGGCAGAGTTGTCTATCTAGGCAGTTTCTTTTAGGATTTATTTCTTTGTTTGAAATGCTTACCTAAAATAATTTATAGTCCTTGCATAGTACAATTATTAGCATATTTCTGGAGCTTTTGCACTGGTACGTGAAGTGATTTGCTTATGAAGCAATTTAGTGTTGGGGACTGAACTAAGCACCTTGTGATATACAGTTCAAATGCTTAGCTACTAAGTCAGAATTCTAATAACAGGTGGAAATGGAGAAGTGCACACATCCATAGAATGGATCAATTAAATATTATTAGTATATGCTGGAGTATATCTTTGGCAGTGTCCATGTCATAGTGTCTTTAGTTTTTAAATTATTATCTCTATAGTAATCGTAGCAATCTGAATAACCCCTTCTCATCAGTTTTTTGTTTGTTTGTTTTTATATTGTATTAGGGAGAAATAATATTAATATGAATGTCTTGTTTTATTTTTGTGAAATCCAACAGTAAAATGAATGCTATTGCAGCTTTTGCAATATTTTAGGAAGTATATTACTTTGGCTGTTTGGTTTAGAAAGTTAATACTACATAGCTTAGGTATCTAGAATTCTAGGTATCTAGAATTCAGATTGTTGTAGAAATGTGTCATTCTTCCTGGACTGACTTGGAAAAAAGGTTTTGATGCATAATTCATGCTCATTGCCCATTATCCTGTCTGCTGGCTAAATGAATAAATATGGTGCTTCCTGTAGTGTGCTTATTGTGCAATTATGATTATGCTTACACTGACAGCATCCATGATCCACATAAGTGGCCTGAAAATGTTGCTAATGCAAATATTGAAAAATGTAATGAAAACCTAAGGATAAGATGAACAGGTATGAGGTCCTTGAATCCTTTGGTTTAAAATCTTAAAAGAGATGTTTGACCTGAGAATTTAGAGTAATGCCATAGGTATACAGATAACTTTTTTGTTTCATGATATTATAGATCATAATTGAAGTTTCATTAATTAATCACTTGCCACAAAGGATTGTGAATTCACCTTGTAACAAGCACTATTTAAATTAAGCTAATGAGATAGTTGATGGCTTACTTTAGACGGAGTGGTGGCTCTGAGGCTAGGGATCTGCACTGGCAATCAGAAGGTTGCCAGTTCAAATCCCGTAAATGCCAAAAGAGACTCTGCTCTGTTGGGCCCTTGAGCAAGGCCCTTAACCTGCAATTGCTGAGTGCTTTGAGTAGTGAGAAAAGCGCTATATAAATGCAAAGAATTATTATTACTTTGCTTATGTAATATTTATAGGAATATGGCATTTAATTGAGTGGTAAGTGTGGCATTTAAGTTGTGCAAATAGGGTTAGTGAAATTATACTTTTTAAACTTTTAAAGCAGCATCTGCTTATTGGAAATTATCTTGTGATATTCCAGTTGATGCATAAATTGCAGTTAGGCTGTCATGGGCAAGCAAATAGTAAAAAAAAATTGGGCATGATTCTAAAAGCTTTTTTTTGTCAGCACGTTATTTGAAATACAGTACTTATTTAAAAAATAAAATAAAGTAATTTTCTAAGACTCTGAAATACTTTTACAAACATTACTCAGTTAGGCCAAGATCAGCCATTTACTGAATGCATACAAATGATATAATGTTTAACTCATTATGATGATTCACCTGCCTTGTTTATCGTTTGCAATTACTGGATGCTAAAGACTGTCTTAGTGGTAGGTATAAGTCAGGACCATGCAGTGAACACAAAGTCATTCTGCTGCAGTGTGCACATGCACATATAGTACGTACACAAACACATGTGCATTAATATTGTTAATGAGCCATCCATCTTTGGACTGTTAAGTGAAGAAAATACAAACTTACACGATCATTCCAAGAATCAGTGAACTCCTCCAGGAAGCATCCAGCCAAGATTTGAACTTTTAATACTATGCCACCCACTGTGTTTTTTTAAGATATACAGCATTGTGACCCTCACTGAAGTGTCATTTAGGGATTATCAGAGCACAAATGTGGGTTCTTCTACTATCGTTTTCATTCATATTGTACTTTATTATAAAAATAAAAATCTGTTTGTCTTTAATTACTGCAATGTGTAAAAACAGATATGCATATATAATTTACTAGGGGGCATGTAAAAAAGGCATTTTAAAAGTATGTCTTATGAAATATAAAAAATGATGATTGAGATTGGGACAATATTGTGTCAGGTAAAAGCAAAGAAAAAAAATCAAATCAAATCAAACCGAGGGATATTATGCCAAAACTCCACTAATGTCACATGTAATGATATGCTTACAAATATGGTAATCATGCTTGAAAAATTCCGTGCATGCATTAGAATAAATCCAGAGAACAGTAACTGTGTATATCTCTAGACTGAAGAGATATCCTCCTCCAAGTGGTATGTAGAAGCTGTTTATCCACCATCGAGTAGACAAGACTTAACACACTCCTTCCCAGTTTTCATAATTTTCAAAGCCATTCACAAAATTAATCATTGAGAATTCCTTTGTTTTAAGAGTGAAGAAAGATGATAGTGTATTTAAGATTGAAAAATGAGAATCTATTATTTATTTGTTTTTTTATATTTTCAAAATCCAGAAGATTACAGTGGTATGCTTCTCAATGAAGCATATAATAATATCATAACAGATACAATTTACTTCAAAATAAATGCAGAGATAACAAAGTAAAAATAGAAATACAAAGGAAAAAATCCAGATGTGAGCCTCAGTAGGCTTTGTATCCCTAGGAACTAAGTTACCCGAATTATTCTATAACATTTCAATAATTATTTACCACTTTGGTGCTGATCTTTCTGATCATAAAATAGGTCATTACAATAGAAATTGACAAAAAGAATTCAAAATTAATTTCAGTATTTGAATGTTCCTCTAGAGTGCCTCTTTTTTTCTTGAATGATTTGGCTCGAAAACTAATCAGCACATTGTCATCTCATAACAATCTTAAGTTTCAAGTTTGGTATTTTTTCGTCCAGCTGTTTTAGCTCCAGACCATCCTCAAGAAACTGTGACACACAGACAGACACACACCCGTCATCAAGATATCAATGTTTTTGGTATCAGGGTACACTAAAACGTCGAGTTTCATTTGGAAACCAGTGATCGCAATTTTTGACATCTCTAAAGCTTTCACTCCTCCCCCATAGACGATAGGTTATAGTGGGGGAGAGCGCAAAGAAAAAAAACAGAAAAAAAGACTCAATTCTCAACCAGGAAAACACGAAAACAAAGAGATACCTGAGAAAGTTAAAAACCATCTAAATTTTCAAATATGATAACATCAATAAATAGCATAAGAGAGTCATTCCCAGCCCAGCATGCTTATTTTTAAATATCTTAATATTAATGAATTTTTACCATGTTTTAAAAGAGTCTTGGATGTATACTGTACTCTGTCAGAGTATTTGATTTTTTTCTAGCATAATATAGAATGTCACTTACCCCCTGAGTTGTAGAAGATGGGTTGGAGTTCTTCTAGTTGAACAAGATAAATCTGCGTTCTAGTAGTGTAATGTAGAGTATATCAATTGATTTCTCCCTATGTACCTTAATGTCATTTGGGATATCAGGGTACACTAAATATAATCATTAATGGGTTAGGAATGATTATAATACTAAGGCTTCCAGAGAAGAATGTAAAGATTGTTGTCCAAAATTATGTCAATGTAGTGCATTACCAAATTTTTTTGGACTAGTGATGCTGGTACAGTTTGAACAATTTTAAATGAGACAAATGTCCATCCATCCATCCATCCATTGTCTCCCGCTTATCCGAGGTCAGGTCGCGGGGGCAGCAGCTTGAGCAGAGATGCCCAGACTTCCCTCTCCCCGGCCACTTCTTCTAGCTCTTCCGGGAGAATCCCAAGGCGTTCCCAGGCCAGTCGAGAGACATAGTCCCTCCAGCGTGTCCTGGGTCTTCCCCGGGGCCTCCTCCCGGTTGGACGTGCCTGGAACACCTCACCAGGGAGGCGTCCAGGAGGCATCCTGATCAGATGCCCGAGCCACCTCATCTGACTCCTCTCGATGCGGAGGAGCAGCGGCTCTACTCTGAGCTCCTCCCGGATGACTGAGCTTCTCACCCTATCTTTAAGGGAAAGCCCAGACACCCTGCGGAGGAAACTCATTTCAGCCGCTTGTATTCGCGATCTCGTTCTTTCGGTCACTACCCATAGCTCATGACCATAGGTGAGGGTAGGAACATAGATCGACTGGTAAATTGAGAGCTTCGCCTTGCGGCTCAGCTCCTTTTTCACCACGACAGACCGATGCAACGCCCGCATTACTGCGGATGCCGCACCGATCCGCCTGTCGATCTCACGCTCCATTCTTCCCTCACTCGTGAACAAGACCCCGAGATACTTGAACTCCTCCACTTGGGGCAGGATCTCGCTACCAACCCTGAGAGGGCACTCCACCCTTTTCCGGTTGAGGACCATGGTCTCGGATTTGGAGGTGCTGATTCTCATCCCAGCCGCTTCACACTCGGCTGCGAACCGATCCAGAGAGAGCTGAAGATCACGGCCTGATGAAGCAAACAGGACAACATCATCTGCAAAAAGCAGTGACCCAATCCTGAGCCCACCAAACCGGACCCCCTCAACACCCTGGCTGCGCCTAGAAATTCTGTCCATAAAAGTTATGAACAGAATCGGTGACAAAGGGCAGCCCTGGCGGAGTCCAACTCTCACTGGAAACGGGTTCGACTTACTGCCGGCAATGCGGACCAAGCTCTGGCACTGATCGTACAGGGACTGAACAGCCCTTATCAGGGGGGCCGGTACCCCATACTCTCGGAGTACCCCCCACAGGATTCCCCGAGGGACACGGTCGAATGCCTTTTCTAAGTCCACAAAACACATGTAGACTGGTTGGGCAAACTCCCATGCACCCTCCAGGACCCTGCTAAGGGTATAGAGCTGGTCCACTGTTCCACGACCAGGACGAAAACCACACTGTTCCTCCTGAATCCGAGGCTCGACTATCCGACGGACCCTCCTCTCCAGGACCCCTGAGTAGACTTTTCCAGGGAGGCTGAGGAGTGTGATCCCTCTGTAGTTGGAACACACCCTCCGATCCCCCTTCTTAAAGAGGGGGACCACCACCCCGGTCTGCCAATCCAGAGGCACTGTCCCTGATGTCCATGCGATGTTGCAGAGGCGTGTCAGCCAAGACAGTCCTACAACATCCAGAGCCTTGAGGAACTCCGGGCGTATCTCATCCACCCCCGGGGCCCTGCCACCAAGGAGTTTTTTGACCACCTCGGTGACCTCAGTCCCAGAGATGGGGGAGCCCACCTCTGAGTCCCCAGGCTCTGCTTCCTCATTGGAAGGCATGTTAATGGGATTGAGGAGGTCTTCGAAGTATTCCCCCCACCGACCCACAACGTCCCGAGTCAAGGTCAGCAGCGCACCATCCCCACCATATACAGTGTTGACACTGCACTGCTTCCCCTTCCTGAGACGCCGGATGGTGGACCAGAATCTCCTCGAAGCCGTCCGAAAGTCATTCTCCATGGCCTCCCCAAACTCCTCCCACGCCCGAGTTTTTGCCTCAGCAACCACCAAAGCCGCATTCCGCTTGGCCTGCCGGTACCTATCAGCTGCCTCCGGGGTCCCACAGGACAAAATGGTCCCGTAGGACTCCTTCTTCAGCTTGACGGCATCCTTCACCGCCGGTGTCCACCAGCGGGTTCGGGGATTGCCGCCACGACAGGCACCGACCACCTTACGGCCACAGCTCCGGTCAGCTGCCTCAACAATAGAGGCACGGAACATGGCCCATTCGGACTCAATGTCCCCCACCTCCCTCGGGATGTGGTCGAAGTTCTGCCGGAGGTGGGAGTTGAAGCTACTTCTGACAGGGGGCTCTGCCAGACGTTCCCAGCAGACCCTCACAACACGTTTGGGCCTACCACGCCTGACCGGCATCCTCCCCCACCATCGAAGCCAACTCACCACCAGGTGGTGATCAGTTGACAGCTCCGCCCCTCTCTTCACCCGAGTGTCCAAGACATGTGGCCGCAAGTCCGACGACACGACCACAAAGTCGATCATCGAACTGAGGCCTAGGGTGTCCTGGTGCCAAGTGCACATATGAACACCCCTATGCTTGAACATGGTGTTCGTTATGGACAATCCGTGACGAGCACAGAAGTCCAATAACAAAACACCGCTCGGGTTCAGATCAGGGGGGCCATTCCTCCCAATCACGCCCTTCCAGGTCTCACTGTCATTGCCCACGTGAGCATTGAAGTCTCCCAGCAGAACGAGGGAGTCCCCAGAAGGTATGCCCTCTAGCACCCCCTCCAGGGACTCCAAAAAGGGTGGGTACTCCGAACTGCTGTTCGGTGCATACGCACAAACAACAGTTAGGACCCGTCCCCCCACCCGAAGGCGAAGGGAGGCTACCCTCTCGTCCACTGGGGTAAACCCCAATGTACAGGCTCCAAGTTGGGGGGGCAATAAGTATACCCACACCTGCTCGGCGCCTCTCACCGGGGGCAACTCCAGAGTGGTAGAGAGTCCAGCCCCTCTCAAGGAGATTGGTTCCAGAGTCCAAGCTGTGCGTCGAGGTGAGCCCGACTATATCTAGCCGGAACCTCTCAACTTCGCGCACTAGCTCAGGCTCCTTCCCCTTCAGAGAGGTGACATTCCACGTCCCAAGAGCCAGTTTCTGTAGCCGAGGATCAGACCGCCAAGGTCCCCGCCTTCGGCCACCACCCAACTCACACTGCACCCGACCTCCTTGGCCCCTCCCATAGGTGGTGAGCCCATGGGAAGGGGGACCCACGTTGCCTCTTTGGGCTGTGCCCGGCCGAGCCCCATGGGTGCAGGCCCGGCCACCAGGCGCTCGCCATCGAGCCCCACCTCCAGGCCTGGCTCCAGAGTGGGGCCCCGGTGACCCGCGTCCGGGCAAGGGAAAACGCCGTCCAAAATGGTTTTTCTTCATAGGAGGTTTGTTTAACCGCTCTTTGTCTCATCCCTCACCTAGGACCAGTTTGCCTTGGGTGGCCCTACCAGGGGCATAAAGCCCTGGACAACAGAGCTCCTAGGATCATTGGGACACGCAAACCCCTCCACCACGATAAGGTGACGGTTAAAGGAGGGGAGACAAATGTCCATCCATCCATTTTCCAACCCGCTGAATCCGAACACAGGGTCACGGGGGTCTGCTGGAGCCAATCCCAGCCAACACAGGGCACAAGGCAGGAACCAATCCCGGGCAGGGTGCTAACCCACCGCAGGACACACACAAACACACCCACACACCAAGCACACACTAGGGCCAATTTAGAATCGCCAATCCACCTAACCTGCATGTCTTTGGGTTGTGGGAGGAAACCGGAGCGCCCGGAGAAAACCCACACAGACACGGGGATGAGACAAATGTGATTAATGAAAGTCCTTTAGTTGAATTATGGAATGCTTGGTGCATATAGAACTAGAGGGAACTGTATGGATGGTTGAGTTCCATTCCTTTTTTGAGATGCCAATTGAAAGGTCACTTTCCCACCATTTTCTAGGATCTTTGAAGGGTACATTCTTTGAAATATTGTTACATATTGTTGAAAGGCTAACTGAGTCTTCATCAAGACTAACCAGTAGGGCCTCTGGGATTGATGTGAGTGTCTTGTGTCTTAATCTCTAGCGTTTTCCATAAGGTAAACACTGAGTAGGTCTGAGAAGGTGGAAAAATGTTATTGTCATGTGTAAGATCAACAGATAAGAGTTTCTCTACCTTTAAATGTGTGCTGCATTGGTTCTGTGTTTTAAGTAATTTGTGGGTGAGTGGATTGCTGATAAATTGACGATAGTTAGTATTGATTGCAGCACAGAGAAGGTCATACAAGAAAGATATAGAACAGTATTTGTTTTCAGTTTCAAGTCAGGTTGGTGTAAATTCATGAATTTTTCCCAATTTCCAAGATTTTTTTTTACATGTATTTGCACCAGTAGCAAAATTGAAAGTTAGGCAATGCTATGCCATCTCCTGCTTTAGATCTTTGCAGAGTCACCTTTCCAATGTATGACCATTTTGAATTTCAGATTATTGATGTTATAATTCAGTCTAATTTTTCTTAAAGAACGATTTGTTTATGTACATTATATATAGATATTCTGGAATCGATATAGCATCTTACAGAGGATGTTAATGTGACAGTATTAATTTTACCTGCTAAATTGAGGTGGAGGGTGGTCAATCTGTTAACATTTTGTTAAATTTTGTCCATAGTCTTTTCAAAATTTTATGGGAAAAGATGTTTCTATTTAATTTTTACAGTTATCCCCAGATATTTAAACTGTTTTGATGTTATGAATGGATGGCTAGCAAATGTATTTTGTTGTGCTATAGAATTCACTGGGAAAAACACACATATTCAGATTAATTCAGATTAAGATTTGAATCCAAAGATTTTCTGAAACTTTTTAACAGGTTTCGACTAATGGTAGAGATAATTGTGGGCCTGCTATATAAAGCACTGTATCGTCTGCAAATAGTGATATTTTCTGTTTCAAGTCCTTCTCTGATAATCCCCTTTATCTCTGGTTAATTCTAGAGCTGAATAGCCAGTGGCTCAATGGCTAACACAAAAAGCATTAGTGATAGTGGGTACCTTTGCTGAGTACTTTCTAATTTGAAGTAATCTGCGTTTTGTGTTATTAATATGGACTGAGGCTTCTGGACTAATATAAAGCACTTTAATCCAGGTAGATATATTGGAGCCAAACCCAAATCTGTGCAATGTTGTAAATAGATAGTCCCATTCTGTCTCTATCTAGGCAAACTGAATGATGTCTGTCCTTTGTTAAGTTGCTTAGAATTTGGAACGTTGACTAACTGGTATTAAATTACTTAACTCATTCCTCAACACCAGCCTTTACAGAGTATATTATGGTTGATAACTACTGGTATGTTTTCCAACATTGCCTGTTATGAAGTGGATGTTAAAAATCTGACTGACTCATAGTATATACTGAGTATATACATCAAAAGGATATACTACCTCATTTGCTTTTCATGGGCTTAGATGGTCCTCTGTGTGTAGCAATAGTTGAAATTCCAGGTATCTTTTCATTTACTCTCCAGCTGTTTCAAATACTAATGTTTGTGTTCCTATAACATTCCTAAACGTCTGACCGGTTATATTATCCAGCATGGTGTAGGAGGAGAATGGGCATCCCAACAGGGATGAAGGATGTTTCATTACCCAGACAGGAGGCCAGTGCGATGACGCACATATATTAGCTGGCATCGAAATAACTTTGTACCCAGCCAGTATGATACAACTGTTGGACCAGCGGAAGCTGAGAGTCGGGAGCTGTTTGATCCCCCATATGCCAGGTGGCAGTGGTCTTCATATGGTAACTCAGTCAGGACAACCACAGGGGTACTTGAGAGTTGGAGTCTGGAAAAAAAGAAAATAAAAATTACAGTTACAAAAGTAGGAAAATCACTAACAAGTGAGAATGTAAATTAAATGTAATTTATTTCAGGCAGTTTTGAGTCTGTAATACAGTAGTTCCATTGGTAAAAATCAAAAACGTCTTGCACATATAAATTGTATATAATTGTGTGTATATATAGATACAGTATACTGTATGTATATTATATATATATATTTATGGTTTGCTATACATATACACACACACAATCACATATACGGTATATATATATTGTGCTGTATGGCTGTGGCACTTACCAGGCTGGGATGCCTATATAGAGAGCATATTCAGGACATTACCTTCCCCAGAATGCTAGAGGGCAGCCCCCTGGGTTGCAGAAGTGCCTTGGACTCCCACAGGGCTCCTGAGGAGTTGGAGCTAGAAGCAGCCCTTTGTGTTCCGTGGGTGCCGCCAGGGGTCATTGCAGGAACGGCTGAGCCCTGTGTGGCAGCACTTCCGCCATACCCACAAGTATATATATATATATATATATATACTAGCAAAATACCCGCGCTTCGCAGCAGAGAAGTAGTGTGTTAAAGAGGTTATGAAAAAGTAAAGGAAACATTTTAAAAATAACGTAACATGATTGTCAATGTAATTGTGTTGTCATTGTTATGAGTGTTGCTGTCATATATATATACATATACACATATACACACACATATACACACATATACAGTACAGATATATTATATATACATATACACATATTTTTTATATATATATTTTTTATATATATATATATATACACATACATACATACATATACACACATAGATGCACTTACAATAACATAGAAATCAATATAAACAACATTAACATCATTATCATATGAGAATATGAAGTAATATATAAGAAGCACATTTCATATAAATATAAATTATTAAACAGTAAAATCTTCAATAATTTGCTACCGTGGCTTTTCGTTGGTCTGTCCAGGATTTTAAATCACATGTAGCTTGCAAACCGTTTCACGTATTGACTTGAAATGTGGTACACATATAATACGTCACGTCTGCTATCCGCTTTATGGGTGATGAATGTATTACTCTTTTTATGTTTATTTTATTTTAGAATCAACTCCTATCTGCGCACACCAGGGCGGCCGTGGGCAGATGCGTATGGTGTATTCACTCCATGTTATCGTGCATTGCGCTGTCACTGGTATTTTCATAAAAGAATTTGAACAATATATAAGAAGCGTATAAATTATTAAACAGTAAAACATTAACATTTAAGAAGTAAAGTTACATTGAGTACTACTGCAGTGCCTTCGGGTATACCTCATTTTTTCTTTGCCCATTACATGCTTAAATGTATACATTTTTTGGTGTACCTACCCGAGAACACGCGACATATAACCGACCGTGGGAGAAGCATGGATTTTAAACACGCGTTGAGTTCATCTGCTGGTCTCCCTCGTGGAATAACTGGTAATGTTTGAGTAAAATCTACAGCGAGTAAAACGACATTACCTCCTTTTTTTTTTTACGATCTCTGAGATCTTGCTTTTTTCGGTTCAAGGCTTCATAAGCTCTTTTATGTTCAATGTTGTACTTAATAAGTACTAATTATCCCAAACCATCATCTTTGAATGTTGCAAGACTTTCGCCTTGTATGTAGATCGGGGTAATTACATTCATTGCATTCCTAGTCTGAATCACAATCTGATTGTATGGGTGGTTACCTGGCACTGTAGGGTTGCCACCCGTCCTTTAAAATACGGAATCGTGCCGCGTTCGAGAATGAAATTGCGCGTCCCGTTTTGAATCAATACTGGACGGGATTTATCCCGTATTTTTTTTATCATTTTTTTTTTAAAGCAGCGTCTCATGTAAATCATCCCACACGCATTTTATGAAGATGCCTCCTTTCCTACTTTTGATTGGGTAATACTTGATGTCATCGTTAGTTTGATTGGTGTTTTTAACTGTCCAGTGAGGAGGGCGTGTCTTTTAAGTACAGTCTTTAAAGTGTTGGCACTGAGATGTTGCGTCAGCGCCATAGTTGAAGCCCCTAACGTTGCGGTCAGCAAGTCGGCTAACATCCGCCATGTGCCGTCTTTCAGTTGCGAGAAGCAGATCATAGAATGGTTGAAACTGTTGCCCCTAACGTTGCGCCACGGTGTGTGCTTCGTTTATACCTCGTGTCTTCTCATTAAACTTTTATCTCGCGAATATGTTATTGCAATCCGCAGCGGGAGCGTTTCTATTAACTTAATTTAAACTTACGTTTTACACCGTGCTTTGTTGCCCTTATGAACACGCTTGTATGCTTAACTCGCTCCGTTCTCAATTGTTTAATTAATTTTTTGCTCTTCGCTGTTTGCGGCTGTTCCTCCATTTCCCCCTACTTCGTTCTTTTATCTCGCGAATATGTTATTGCAATCCTTAACGGGAGCGTTTCAATAAACTGATTGAAAATAGTTTTGCATTTACCTTTTTAGTAAAAGGCGAGCTTTTAAGCCTGAGAAATCACCCCGTAAATGCACACGTTTAATTGGACATGTGTTAATATGTATGGTTACACAGTATTAAAAGACAGTGAACAACGTCAGTTACCTTTCTTCCCGCGTTTGATAAAAGGTGAGCTTTTAAGCCTGAGAAATCACCCCGTAAATGCACACGTTTAATTGCACATGTGTTAATATGTATGCTCACACAGTATTAAAAGACAGTCAAAAATTAACGTAACTTACCTTCGTTCCCGCGTGTGACTCGTGCTGTAAATGTCTTCCTTGTTTTTAGTTCACGTGATTACGTAGGAGGCGTGATGACGCAATACGTGACTCCGCCTCCTCCATTACAGTGTATGGACAAAAAATATGTTCCAGTTATGACCATTACGCTTTGAATTTCGAAATGAAACCTGCCTAACTTTTGTAAGTAAGCTGTAAGGAATGAGCCTGCCAAATTTCAGCCTTCCACCTACACGGGAAGTTGGAGAATTAGTGATGAGTGAGTCAGTGAGTGAGTCAGTCAGTCAGTGAGGGCTTTGCCTTTTATTATTATATATATATATATATATATATATATATATATATATATATATACTGTATATATATATATATATATATATATATATACTGTATATATATATATATGAACATTTTGGAAAATCAGTATATACTGTATATACTGACACCATGTACCTAATATTGTGCAGAATATTGTGTAGATCCTTCTTGTGCCACCAAAGCAGCTCAGACCTACTGAGGCATGAACTCCACAAGACCAATTCCTTTAAGTCCTGTAAGTTGAGAGGTAGGGCCTTCATGGATCAGACTTGTTTTTCCAGCACATCACACAGGTGCTTGATTGGACTGAGCTCTTGAGAATTTGGAGGCCAAGTCAACACACTAAACTCTTTGTCATGTTTCTCAAACCATTCCTGAACAATTTTTGCAGTGTGGCAGGGCACATTATCCTGAAAGGAGACCAGAAGGAGACCATTGCTGAAAGAGACCACTGCTGTCAGTGAATACCATTGCTATGAAGGAATGTGCGTGGTATGCAACAGTCTTTAGGTAGGCGGCATGTGTCAAAGTAACATCCACATGAATGCCGGGGCCCAAAATTCCCCAGTAGAACATTTCCCAGAGCATCACACTTCCTCCGCTGGCTTGCCTTTTTCCCATAGTGCACCCAGTATCCATTTCTTCCCCATGTAAATGACACATATACAGTATGATCTAAAAGAAAATCTTATTCATCATATCAGGCTGCCTTCTTCCATTGCTCCATGGTCCAATTCTGATGCTCACATGCTCATCGAAGGCGCTTTTGACAGTGGACAGTGTCAGTGTGGGCACAATACACTGTGTGCTCTGACGCCTTTCTCTCGTGGCCAGCATTAAGTTTTTTAGCAATTCGTGCCACAGTAGTTCTTCTGTGGGATTGGACCAGAAGGGCTATCTTATGACTCTGTTGCCAGTTCACCAGTTTTCCTTCCTAGCACCACATTTGGTTGGTACCAAACTCTACATACTGAGAACATCCCAAAGACCTGCTGTTTTGGAGATGCTCTGACCCAGTCATCTAGCTATAATAATTTGGCCCTTGTCAAAGTCGCTCAGCTTCTTACACTTGCCAATTTTTCCTGCTTCCAAACATCACTTTCAAGAATTGACTGTTCACTTGCTGCCTGATGTATCCTACCATTGACATGTGCCATTGTAATGAGATAATCAATATTATTCACTTCACCTGTCAGTGTTACTTTATTTTGTGGCTGATTGGTGTACAGTACATATATATGTGTATGTGTGTATAGTACGCATACTTGTGTGTGTGTGTAATTGTTGGTTTTGTATCACTGTCACTGATTCAGGAGGAAACAGGCAAGTGACATTTTCATTGTACTATGTACACATGGCAGTAATCTTGAACTTGAAGAGATTAAAACATACAATATCACTATACTGGCAAAAGTTATTCTGTATGATTTTTTAGAAGTAGTGAATTTATGGTTGAGCTTGAGACACATTTTGCTTTTTTAAAGTACCACATTTTTTCCTAATTTCTACATTACGTAAAAAAGACTAAGGCTTTATATCATCTATCTACTATATATGTAGTTGTGTTTTGAATTTTCATAGTACAGTACATTCACATATTGCAATTGGTTTATTTTAACTTTCCTAGAAAACTGACCACTTTTTAGTAAAATAAAGTAAAAAATGTGTCTTGATTATCTTAATTCCCTGCTTGCAGCAAATGTCTTTCTCAGCTGTCAGGAAGATGCAAATCATTTAGGTGATTGGATGTTGCTGCTCTCTGAAAATGCACCCTACAGTTTAACTTCCGTAGCCCATCTGTTAAGTCATGCTAACAAAGAGTAAATAAGCAATTGCT
This sequence comes from Erpetoichthys calabaricus, assembly GCF_900747795.2. NCBI lineage: Eukaryota > Metazoa > Chordata > Cladistia > Polypteriformes > Polypteridae > Erpetoichthys > Erpetoichthys calabaricus. The sequence continues at coordinate 75,178,684 of NC_041406.2, forward strand.
ACAATTTTTTGAAAAAGGGAATATATATAATATGTAAAGATACAAACAATACTATGTTATGTATGAAGGAGGCTGAAATTAGCATATGAAAGCCCCTTTAATTTTCCTTGTATGACATTTTCACAAAATATGTTGTTCCTGCTTGTGACACTAAAAAAGAAAAAGTTGTCATTGCTTTAAAAGGTTTGAAAAATCTGCACTGAATTACAGTAAAGATAAATGATTATGGACTATTCACAAGGGCATTCTTTTCTTACCTTAAATAACATGAAAGTAGTGTATTTGTATTGATTATTTTCAGGCCTGCTAAAAAATGTGAAAACCATCAGGAACCTGAAATGCTTGGTTTTTGAATCCTAATTATTTTTTATTTCCCCAAAATAGACCTGACAGTTTGTTAAGTGAATTCTACTCTTTTGTCAAATATTAATGTGTGTTTTTTTTACAGCAGTAGAAATAAAAATGTATATTTTACAATGGAGACAGTTATGCAAGAGTTATGATTACACACAATAATAAATAGGCTCTGTCATTTCCTAACAGCCTACGATGTGATGAATTGCTTTATACTGTATTTGTTACATCTATAAAAAAAAGTTAGTTTAGCAATAATTGTATTTTGTGTTTTCAGTTTATAGCAAAATTATGGATCAAGAATGGTAAAAACATCATTTATTTGTGGATATGAAAGAAAGTGTGGTTAGTTCACACTTGTCTGGAGTTGTTTTTTTCTTGGTTAGAGGCTTTATATAATTAAACACATTTTTTGTAAATTATATATCATTCATGGTGTAGATGTGTATTTTAGCAGTCTTGTTCACATTTTGGTTAATATATGTTACTATATAAATAAAACATGTTTACAATAGGGAGACATAGTGATGCAGTGTTTAGCTCTGTTGTCTGCTAGATTCAGTATTCTGGGTTTACATCTTGTGCTTTGTGGGTATCTATGTGGAGCTTGCATGTTCTCTGCCAGGTTTACATAACGTTTTTCTTTGGGTACTCAGAATTTCCTGTCATAACCCCTAGCCATGTATGTTAGATCAGTGGGCCATTCAAAAATGGCCCTATGGTTGTACATTTAGATGAGCTTTGTGTTGGGCTGGCTACCTGTTCTGTGTCCTTTTCTAACTTAAACCAATAGACATTAAACCCCTGCAACTCTGGATTTGATTAACTAGGTATGGGAATGTTATGTTACATTTAAAATGAAATGATTACCATTTTTGCTTAAAAATGTTTATGTCAGCCATCAATTAATCAGCAGAAATAGAAGTTGATCATTATATGTTATCACAGTGTATACATTGAGCAAGAGAGTTTTATTCTGAAATAAGTGTTGTTAAGGGACAAAAACATTGACTGGGACTCTGTGCTTAATTGCACAGAGCCTGCAAAATCCAAAAATTATGAAAGTATTGAATGGGTTCTGGTATTCTCCAGCTCTTCAGCAGAACAGAGACAATTTCACAACATAAAAGATGTTGCCATGGGGAATCCAGACAGCCCATTAACAATCACAACAGAAAACTCTCACGAAAGCGCCACTCTTCAGCTCATTCACCCCTGCTCCTCCATCTGAAGCTTTGTTCCTTTTCAGATTCCTACAGTCTCAGCAGAGTGCAGGAGTGCTTTTTTCTGCTCTCCTCGTGTGGTCAAAGTTAAGAACCCAGAAAGTGACTGGCCGTCTGCTGATATAAACATTAAAATTCTGCGATCATTAAGAAGTTGTGAATTATGCTATGTTTTTTTCTCATACAGTATGTTGATCTATAATGTACTTTTTATAATTTTAAATATATAAGTAATTTCACTTCTGAATGACATTTTTTAGTGCATATGGTTATTTACAACAACTGTAATGCTATCTGCTGCTGAAAGCTGTGTATATTTATCAGTTTGTAAATTAAAAAATTTTCTACTAAAAGAAGTAACCTTGGAAAAAATATGGTTCATAGAATGAAGTGATGGGCACCCATAGATACAACACAGTAGGTCCTCAGCTTCACCAGAAATTCAGTCTGCACTGCAAATTGCAAATGTGGACTTAAAAAAAGGTACTATTGGGATGATGACCTGATTAACCCATCTTGAAGGAAGCCGGAGCCTTTCCTGGCAGCACTGAGTGAAAGGCAGAAACCCTTTCTGAACAAAGCACCAGTACATTGCATAGCATTCTCTACTGTATATAGGTAGACATTTCAAGCTACAAACATATGAACAGAATATAGTAGCATTAGGCAGTGTATAATTCAGGCAAAACACTGTTGTAATCCCTCTCTAACCCCACCAAGTTTTTTTGTATTTTTCAAAATGGTGAGGTAAATACTTCCAGCATAGCTGAAAGCTGACTAGTCTCCTTTAACTTAGAATAATAGACAAAATGAAGCTCATAAATGCGTACAAAGTAACATGAAATCTTTCTCTTACAGTGGAAACTTCAAAATAAAAAGGTACATAAGATTTTTAGAAAACAAATACATCATAATAAATGATTTATTATTTTAAGCTTCAATAATTAACGACATGGGAGACAGGAAACCATAAATCAAGTTTACCATCATCTCTAAATATTGTAGCTTTGCTTCGCTTTAGTTAAACTTCACAAATATGGAGGTATCAACTCAAATTGAACCTTTACTGCTTCCTTTCTCATTATTTTAATTAGCATATATTCAATCTTCCTTTTTATTGTACACAGTGTACTCAGAAGGTCATGTAGCATAATTACACTGGACTAGGTGCAGGTACAAAGATATCTCTTGGCATGAAGGCTCAATTTTGGAAAAATGGTCTCGCGTTCTTTCTACTAATTTAGTGGATTTCACTTGTTGTTCTCACCAGCACAATGTTGGTAGCATGACACTTTAGTCACAATGTCCTGTTTCTTTGACAGCAATGTAGTAGATGATTTCAAAACTTTTCTCATGGACCTCAGCGTATTAACTTTGGTTGTGCTAAAATGTTATGGCTGTGCCGCTCATATTTAGGATCCATCATTTTAGGCAGCTGCTGAAGTCCTGTTTTTTCAGCTATACTGATGGAGGCCATGTCCTTCACTATATGATAAGCTACAGTGGTAGTAATTTCTCTCCACTTTGTTCTATCTTTTTTTTTATAAATTACACAATGTGAAAATATTACTGCTAATGTAGCTTGTTTTAAGATGAGAGATTGGTGTTTGGCAGTGGAAGAAGGGTGTTCAGCATGGAGTTTAATGCACTCTTTGTACTGAACAGTGTGTCGTTGCTTGAGATGGTGGAAGAGATTGGGTATATCACTAGCTTTGGTAATGATCTTTTTTAGACATAGCCTTCAAATGACTGTGCTTTGTTCCTTTTATGACGTTTTGAACCTGAACCTTTACCAAGCAATAGATCCATAGATGTCTTTTTTACAGATAATATCACTTGTACGGCCCACAACTTTGTCAGCATTGTGGTGTCTCGCTTACTCCCGTCACTATGCTTAATTTCTAGAAAATAAGCTCAGATGTGTAAGAGGTACAATAAATCATGAATTATACATTAGGGGGCACAGATTGGGAAACAGACATGCCATAGGATAAATGATGATGACTTGATGTATATGCATGCATAACAGGTGGTTTTAATAGCTCGGCCAATTGTACATTAGCAACATTGTCAGGGTGATCAAGTGCAAATACTCAAACAACAGTGCTGGGTTGTGTGCACTACACTGTTGAGTGAACACAGCTGGCTCAAAAAAATCAATAAATGAATACATCTTCTACATATTCTGAAAGTAAATATGTATCAAATAACCACAATATTTGTTATATTGCCCAGCTCTACCTAGAAGTATTAAAACTAATTAACAAAAAAAGCTTTTTAGTTTATTTAGTAACATATTGTTTTGCTAGTTTACATTATTTATGTGTGTTTCCAGACCAACATTTCCTCATACCGGGTAGCATATACGTATTCTAGAGCCTAAGTAAGAGCATGGATTGCTGGGCTCACTCACATAGTTATGGTGAGGCACTTAACAATACAGGGAAGTATCAGGGCAGAACCTGACAAGACAGTTGGTCTTTACTTGTAATAAAAATGCCCTCTGAGTAACTAACACACGACTGTGATACGAGTGTTGGCCAATTGGAAGATACCCACAGGAGGCCCAAGACACAGCAAGTGGAGCATGAAACTATTGCTAAGTATGAAGTGGACTAGTGAATCCAACCTACAGTTTTTCCACTGCAACCCACAAAAGGACTATTGAATTTCCTTTTTTCTTGTTTACGTTGTGGCACCCGGACGGGACTCATGCCCGGCCGGGACGCCTAGGAAGACAGGAGGAGGGCTCATTCCTCCTCCAGACCACGAGGGGGCGTCTGCCCTGGTTGTATTGGGGGCCACAGGTACAGGGCTTGTAAGCCCAACCCTGTAGGGGCCCGTGGTCACCGCCAGGGGGCGTCTCCCTGCCTGAAGGACCCTGGACCCCAGTACTTCCGCCACACCAGGGGTGCTTCCAGGAGGACAGCCGGCATTTCCGCCACACTGGGGCGTGTCCGCGGGATTGCCGGTGCACACCTGGAACACATCCGGGTACGGATAAAAGGGACCGCCTCCCTTTATTCGAGGCTGGAGTCGGGTGGAAGCAGGACAAGGTGCTAGAAAGAGAGAAGGAGGTGGTCCGAAGAGGCAGAGTGGTTGGCCTGGACTTTGGGGAAGACTGGAGTTTGTGGCACTTGGACTTTGTAAATAGTAGTATAAATAAACGTGTGTTGGGTGACATGAGCGTGTCTGCCTGTCTGTATCCGAGCCAGGCTCCACAACGTGATTTTTAAAATTGCATTGCAGTGAGTACATTTACATGGCTTGTAATCATACAGTACTACACCTTAGTTAAAACAGATTGCATATCTTCTGCCCTTACCCATCCAGAGAGTCAATGAAGGAAGAAAAAACACTTAAGTTTAAGTTACCATTTAAAATTAAAATGTTCACAATTTAGCAATTATTCAATTGTACATTAGTGCAATTTTCTGAGGACAATATTAATGAATGCCTGACAAATTCTAAAGAACTTATGGACCGTTCGCTGTAAGCAGGTTTTGAGTTTTTCTAATTTTAAATAACATAAGACATCCTTTTTTACATTGTTTATAGTGGATGGATTAACATTCTTTCAGCTAAGTAAGATGAGATGACAATTCAGTAGTAGAATAGTATGGTGTGAATTATAACAATAGGCTGTTTGTTAAGTAATAATATCCCATCACTTATCAGTGCTGTAAGGGATGTGATATTACATCTTAGGGAGGATTATGATTCTAAGACTTTCTGATAAATAACCAAAGATTGTATTCCGGTAAGGTCTCAGCAGGGGACAAAATATTTACAAGCAGGTGCTTGATAGCATCATTTCCGATTAGGATCTTGGCCTGAGCTGAGAAAAATCTGTGCAGCATTCAATTCTGAGTCAGACTAGACCATTTTGTACATAGACTGATGAAGAATACATTTTACCAAGAGCAGATTTCCAACAACAATCTGAAACAAGCACGTGCCTGTACCCATCTACATAAGGCCTAAATACTGTACATCTCACATTCTTATGAGAAAAATGTTACATCTTGTAGATAGTACTACCTGTATCTTTATTACAGCTTGAAAGTGTGGCTTCTATAGTAGATATTAAGATAATATTGGGAAGGATAGTCAGGTATCTTTATCTTTAGTCTCAACTTGCATGTACATAGTAGAAGCAAGCTAATATATTTGAGGAACAGTTCAAATAATGCATATACAGTTAGGTCCATAAATATTTGGACAGAGACAACTTTTTTCTAATTTTGGTTCTGTACATTACCACAATGAATTTTAAATGAAACAACTCAGATGCAGTTGAAGTGCAGACTTTCAGCTTTAATTCAGTGGGGTGAACAAAATGATTGCATAAAAATGTGAGGCAACTAAAGCATTTTTTTAACATAATCCCTTCATTTCAGGGGCTCAAAAGTAATTGGGCAAATGAAATAACGAAATAAAATGTTCATTTCTAATACTTCGTTGAAAACCCTTTACTGGCAATGACAGCCTGAAGTCTTGAAATCGTGGACATCACCAGATGCTAGGTTTCCTCCTTTTTAATGCTCTGCCAGGCCTTTACTACAGTGGCTTTCAGTTGCTGTTTGTTTGTGGGCCTTTCTGTCAAAGTTTAGTCTTCAACAAGTGAAATGCATGCTCAATTGGGTTAAGATTAGGTGACTGACTTGGCCATTCAAGAATTTTCCACTTGTTTGCTTTAATAAACTCCTGGGTTGCTTTGGCTGTATGTTTTGGGTCATTGTCCATCTGTATCATGAAACGCCGCCCAATCAGTTCGACTGCATTTAGCTGGATTTGAGCAGCCAGTATGTCTCTGAACACCTCAGAATTTGGATAATGAGCTGTTCCACGCCTTCTCCATACTTTTTTCTTGCCATCATTCTGGTAGAGGTTGATCTTGGTTTCATCTGTCCAAAGAATGTTTTTCCAGAACTGTGCTGGCTTTTTTAGATGTTCTTTAGCAAAGTCCAATCTAACCTTTCTATTCTTGAGGCTTATGAGTGGCTTGCACCTTGCAGTACACCCTCTGTATTTACTTTCATGCAGTCTTCTCTTTATGGTAGACTTGGATATCGATACGCCTACCCCCTGGAGAGTGTTGTTCACTTGGTTGGCTGTTGTGAAGGGGTTTCTCTTCACCATAGAAATGATTCTGCAATCATCCACCACTGTTGTCTTCCATGGACGTCCAGGTCTTTTTGCGTTGCTGAGTTCACCAGTGCTTGCTTTCTTTCTCAGGATGTACCAAACTAGATTTTGCCACTCGTAATATTGTAACAATTTCTCAGATGGTTTTTGTCTGTTTTCGCAGCTTAAGGATGGCTTCTTTCACCTGCATGGAGAGCTCCTTTGACCGCATGTTGTCTGTTCACAGCAAAATCTTCCACATACAAGCACCACACCTCAAATTAACTCCAGGCCTTTCATCTGCTTAATTGATAATGACATAACAACGGACTTGCCCACACCTGCCCATGAAAGAGCCTTTGAGTCAATTGTCCAATTACTTTTGAGCCCCTGAAAAGAAGGGATTGTGTTAAAAAAATACTTTAGTTGCCTCACATTTTTCTGCAACCGTTTTGTTCACCCCACTGAATTAAAGCTGAAAGTCTGCACTTCAACTGCATCTGAGTTGTTTCATTTAATATTCATTGTGGTAATGTACAGAACCAAAATTAGAAAAAGTTGTCTCTGTCCAAATATTTATGGACCAAACTGTATATTGTAAATATACAGATATCTAAAGATCCTAATACTGGCCATATTACATATGTTAAATATTAGATTAATTAGGGATGGTGGAGATATGCAATTTCCTTGTAAGAGTACAGTTGACATTTACATCTCAGCCTTAAAGTGTCCTCGGAATTGGTACTGTGTTCTGAAAGACTGCTGAACAGCCATATTTCTCTGCACAGATCTAAACTTGCTGGAAGGAATTAGAGCTCTACATTGCTAAACAAGCCAGTACAAGTACAGTTCTTTGTAATAATTTCTGTAATCCCATAATATATGTACTACATTTTCAACCCATTAGTAGAACTGAAAGTTGGGGATCAATATGTCCTCATTGACTTGCTTAGACCTCAGAAAAATGAAAATTGTGCTGCCTTTTTATTTTAAATGAACAAAGTTGCAAAGGCATATGTCTTTGAATGCACTGAAAAAGGTAAATAAACTGTCAGGAGATATTAATTTTAACAATGTTAAATCTCCCAACCAAAATAAGATGAAGAATATGAACAGTTAATAAGGTCTGGCTTCTCTGTTTCCACCTTGTCACTGAAATTTAATTTGAACACAGTAGCAGTTTAAGTCATTGTGGAACTATTATTCCTATTTATCTGAACTATTTTAAGACAGTTAAAGAAAACTGATCAACGTTCAGCTGAAGTGCAAGACTGCTTTACAGGGGAATAGTTTATGTCTATAATATAATTCCCATGTCATCTGCATATCATTTGCCGATAAGTTATTGAATATTTAAAAACAATTTAAGTACTATTGCTAAATTCATATTTTAAAATGTAATGAAAGTACAATTTTTCAAAAAGATTTGTGTGGCACAATTGCGCAGTAGTCAGTACTGCTGCCTCACATCTGCAAAGCTCCTGCCTGGAAACTGTCAGTGTGCAGTTTGTATGCTGCCTGCAAGGGTTACTCTGGCCATCTGTCACATCCTATAGGAGTATGTGTTACGTTCAATGGTGACCCTAAATGAACATAAGTGAATGTGAAGTTGATTCTATCTTGCGATCGTTGCTGCCGAGATGGGTTTCCTATGACCATTTATTGGAAAAAGTGCCTTCATAAGATGGACTGATGGGTGATTAATTGCTGTTTTTTTGCATTGCGAAGCACTCCACAATTATATCAACTTAATATTCCCATTTCTTTTCTCTTTCTGGGGATAAAAGCCAAAGAAAATGCAAAGCATTAGTTTTAATGTGAAATAAGTCTTCAGTAGAATTGTGCATATGCATATTTTTAAAGATACTGTACAGATTATTTCCAGTGGCATTGTTATTAAAGTGGTTTATCATCATATATGTTTAATGAGAATAATGCCCATTATACTAAATCCACATTTTAATTGTAAGGCTTTCATATTCAAACAGTACTGTGCAGCTGCACCAGCTAATAGCCATGGAGGTGTCTGATATCTGTGTTTTATTATGTTAGTAACTGCATGTCTCTCTATTGTTTTGCCTGGAAAAGATTAACGTTGCTTTTTTATGGAAAGAAATTATGAACGGAAATAATGGAAAGATCGGATCACAGTCCTACGCTCCTCATTGTGCAACTATCTGATCTGTGTGATTGGGGTCCTGATTCTATCTCTAACCTTTAATGTCTATACACAGCACTATTGCATCCTGGTAAGGAACCTTTCATTGTTTTTCAGTCTACAGGTCGGAGATTCCATGAGTCTTTGCTTCTGGAAAGTGAGGCATCTCACTTAATGTGAAGGTGAGGGTATCACAGAAACAGTCTGCGACACAATTTTAGCATTAATTGGTTGAGTCAATACAGTCACACTAATCTGAATAGGACTCAGTGAACGAAAGACGATTCTAAACTTCACAGTTGTGAAAATACTGTAAATTGAAATAAATTTTTGTGTGAATTGGCAAAATACTAAAGAATCATCTCCATAGTCACCATGCTTACTATATATGTATTTTACATACTTGATATTGAATTATTGCACTGGATGTTTGTCGGTTTGTTTACTGCCTTATTAATCCAGTCACCTTTGAATGCAATGCTGATTTTCCCAATTAGCCTTTTATTTGAAGTAACAATTTAAATAACTGAAAATAAAACAGTAAGTGTCTAAAAATGTACACAATCAAACACAATCTGTTTTCTGAATCTGTGTTTACAGTAGAAAGTTGCACAGAGCCAGTTCAAATGAACATAGAGCAGGAGTCAATTTGAATAAGACACAGAGCATGTTTATTGACACGTTCATAATCATTTAGATCTGACCAGTTAAAAGTCAGTAGTTATCCTAACAGTATGTTTTTGGATTGAAGGAGGAAGGTGGACACACAAAGAAAGCCCCCTCTTAGGGAATCAGACATAGTCAGGAAGCAGCTTTACCCACAAAAAAGGACATATAATTCACTGAATCCTTACCATTTGCGTCAAGCACAAAAGCAAGCACCTCCCTGTGTGGAGTTTGCATGTTCTCCCCATGTCTGCGTGGGTTTCCTCCCACAGTCCAAAGACATGCAGGTTAGGTGCATTGCTGATCCTAAATTGTCCCTAGTGTGTGCTTGGTGTGTGGGTGTGTGTGCGTGCGTGCCCTTTGGTGAGCTGGCGCCCTGCCCGGGATTTGTTCCTGCCTTGCGCCCTGTGTTGGCTGGGATTGGCTCCTCCAGTGTTAGGATATAGCGGGTTGGATAATGACTGACTGACTGACAAAAGCAAGCAAATACAGAATAAGAAACAAGTAATTGCTGCTACTTTTTCATCAAATACTTTTTTGATGAAAAGTAAAAGTAATTTTCTTAAGCAATCTTTCAAAATATTTATAGATCAGAGATTACAAATATCAGGGATTGTTGTAGTGTCTCATTTATTGGCCCATAGTTAGGCTGGCAGTCTGGTCCAGCAGCTAAGACTTTAGACTTTAAATAACAAGACTTCAAGTTCAGCCGCCATCTCTGACTCATTCTACATAACTCCAATTCTAAACAATTGTAATAGAGTTCTGTTCTGGTCTTGACACTGTGTTCAAAATAAAATAAAAGGTCCTTGTTTGTTTCTATGTCATGGCATTTTATCCATGAATACCTGATCACTGTGCCTACTGCAGCATCACACTAATAATGGATGTCCTTAACACCTGCTTTCATTGAATTGCGTGAAGGTGGCAGTTACTGTCGATTGTGCTGAGTCTTTGCACCGTGGCACAGAGGACCAGTCTAATTTAGCTGACACAAACTCTATGTTTTCAGTCCCTGATTGCTTCTCATCTGAAATTCTCAACAGCAGTCTTGTTCAAGGTCAGATCCAGCAGTCGTGAGGATTCGAATATTACATTTTCTTACAAGTTTTGCACTAGTTATTTATTGCCTGCTATATGTCACAGGAAATGTGTAACCCTTGTACAGCCTTTAATGTTCTGTGTCTATGCTTGTAACACATCTCCAATTTTTCATGTGAAACCCTGGACTTCTGTCTGTCTTTGATTTATTTATGCATGTTTTTGTAGGTGTGGAAAGAAGAAATTAATTTTCTCAATTAGGGATAATATAGTTTAATTGTGGAATGGTTAACTCTATCCCATCTGCAATCACTGCATTGTAGGGTACCCAACCCCAGACAGAGCACAAGCTTATCACAAGGCACACCACCAGTCAGTCTAGCAGCATGCATAAGAGTGTTAGTGAAAATGAGAAGACCATGCAGTGTCCTCACTGAAGAATCCTCACCAGAAGATCACATTGAACCAAGACTAGGGCTAAATCTGGCTATGAACTGCTGCCTCTTAAAAGCATTGAAAAGTATCCTTATTATTAAATAAATAATCTTAGGGGAACATATTAGACTTGTTTGTATCTGAACTGCGATACCTGCTGTATGTAATAGGTTTCATCTCGATTGTGTATCTTTAGGAAAAAAAACTAAAACATCTTTACTTGGCTCTTAATTGCATTTTGTGGCAACAATATGTATCTTAATAAACACCCAGAATACCTTGAAAACTCTGGTGTACCAGATGCATAATTTAGAGTAATGGGACCTGTTACTTTTTTGTGATATAAGGAAAGAGTCTTGCTTTGAAATAAATTGTCAGAGGAAAAGTCAAAGTCTCTAAAATGCACATTAGGCTGAGAAATATTCATAAGGTTATGAATTCACCTTCACCTGATAAAAGACGTTAAAACTAACAATTGAAGGTTACATTCATAATGATATTATTAAATTGCTAAGCTGATTTTTTAAGTCTCTAGTATTATAGCGATAAGTTCTAAGTGCTATGGTCAGATGGCCAGGGAGGACAGAAAATAAAAACTTCATCTGCCGAGATGGAAAAAATGAACCTGCAGGGGTTCCAAAGGTTAAAAGATCAACAGGACTTCATGGGCATTGTACTAAACGTAAATATGTTAGAGAAAGAATAATAGAAGTTAGTAATGATTGTAAATCTATAAAGTGTATGACATTGCACATATTATAATCTATTAGAACCAGCATAAGGAAAGACAAAACTATAAAAAGCCATGTTTTTTTAATAATTTTTAAAATGTCCTGCAGTAATAGGCTAGAATACCTCTATTGGTAAAACATTCCCAGATTTTCACTGCATAACAGCAAAAGGCCACATCACCACGTCTTTTATACTTAGCTCTTTGAATGTTGATACAGGATCAAAGATTATGACTGGGAATATGAAGTGTAGAAGTTCAAATCTGTTCAGTTTAATTTAATTCATTTTTGCATATCCCTCTTCTCTAAGTACAGGCTCAGAAACACACACATTCTAGTCAGTGTCATTTATGTGGAAAATTTCTCAGGGGTCCACGATCAGTTTTATTAGACAAAGTCATTTAGTGACATTGGCCATTTGTCTGCCCATACTCTCCTGAGCTTTCAACAATATTATATTTATGTGCTTGGCAGCTTAATAAGAAAATTAAATTCTTTCATTATTGGATTTTAGGGCTCCCAAAATCTCTTGTGTCTTTCCCAAGGGCAGGAAGAGTAGCACAGCAATATAGTATAGTATATATTATACTATATAATATAGTCCATGAGTGCCGCAGCAGGGTACTGAGGAGAGAAATAGAATAGAGAAAGCTCAATGGCTGTTCAGAATAACCGTTACACTTATATTTTTGTGTAAATGACTAGCAAAAAAAAGACTGAACACTTTTCACAGTAGTTATTGTGTATTGTGGAAATGATTTCCAATGGCACAATTACTCATGTGATCATTAAGCAGAATGAATCTGAGTGACAGTCACTTTTTAAATTTTTCAGTGCTGTATGCACACCTTTGTGATTTGTGATGCCCAGTACCCTTTCCCACACACAGATAGAGCTATTTCACTGGGTTCATTGTAGATATATTCAGCTTTCCCTGTCACACGCAATCTGCATAGATGGAATATTCAGTCTACCCAGTGTCAACTGAAAACTTAATCTTAGGTGTATTCATTCATCATATAGATGAAGGAATGGACAGAGGTTTGTTTACAAAGTTGTGACCCATTTAAGCCTGAAATTACCCACACCTTTGAAACCTTTTGTCCATGGTTTACAGATAATGCATGTTATTGCTCTGCATGAATTTCAGGTTTCTATCTTTTACATCTTTCAGTCTTCAGCACCAACCATCCCAGCCACTTAATACATAGTGCAAGCTGTACACTGTTATTTCTTTTGGTAACTAATCCTTAATCCCAAAGTCACCCGACATGCCTTTTTTGGTTTGCTGCGAGTCCTAGGGAAGTGTGTGTAATAAACAGGCAGGTGATTTGTGTTGTTATTTCCACCATGGGCTGGAGTCTGCAACAGTATTCAGCCTGTTTCTGCTTCTGGCCCCTCATTTCCCTAAAATTTTGAAGCATGCCTCCTCAAAGTCAGGTGTGGCTGGAAGCTCATCTCTTTACTTAGTACTAACAGCGGGAATAACCAAGAACACTGCTATACAATATTATCACAATACTGTACTTGGGTCACAATAGGATAATGTAGCATGTTTTTAAAGATTGTGCAGTATATTAAGCATTCTAATTCAATTTTGTCATATATTCCTTCTTTTTTATTTGTCTGAAGGTAATGTTGAAACCACATCTTTATAGAGTCAACAAACAGATTTCATGGTTCTATTTATTTTTATTTCATTGTTGTGTAGTTATATTTCGATGTGTGGTCACGTATTCTCTTAGGCTTTATGGATGGTTCCCCTTTGTGGATGGTTCTGCTTCTGGAGTATGTGAATTTCCCCTTGGGATTAATAAAGTATCTATCTATCTATCTATCTATCTATCTATCTATCTATCTATCTATCTATCTATCTATCTATCTATCTATCTATCTATCTATCTATCTATCTATCTATCTATCTATCTATCTATCTATCTATCTATCTAAGAGGGGGGGCCATATCTAAGAGGTGGGGCCACCTATCTGTTTTCCTGTCTGAACCTGTAAAGGCTGGGGAGACCTTCTGGTCTAATGTGGCTCATATCCTTCTGTTCTTGGTGTTGGTGATTATTATTGTTAGTATTGCATTACTGGATTGCTGACCTCTGCTTAGCTTTTGACCACTTGCTTTGGATCCTGTATTGGGACTTTGTTTTCTATCGGGTTGCCTTTGGGGATGTCCATTTTTGCCTTTTTGTGCTCTTTGAGCATTTTGCAGTTTCAGAACCTTATGAAAATAAAACCTTTTTATTTTTACAAAGATTCTTCTTCTGCCCTTTATTAGACAGCCAGAGGTTTATAGTGCCCCTCTCCCTATAAGAGTACTTAATAAAGCATTTTGGGACTCACAATTTTATGGACTTTGGTGGACTTATAGATTTGTGGCCTGCTTCCCATTCCCATTTAGAGGGCCAGCTCTTCTTGAAGCCAGTAGGTTCCCTCTGGTAACTGACTGAGTCAAGTGTGCCCCTGCTGCGTGCACCAGTGAGGAATTTGGCCTGCTCCCCAGTGAAGATTGGCAGCCCCTGTGAAGATTGTGGAGGAGAACTCCCCACATTGTAACAATAGATACATTGCATACTTTAGCTCTGGATGATTCCTTGCTCCTTAAGACAAGCCTTTATGTTTGAGATGGGCCTTTATTGCCTGTCAAGCAATAATTGAAATGTGAATGTTTCATATTTAAAATATATAATTTGAAAATATCTAAATGTATTTCTAGGGATCCAGCTTTTATTGCATTTTATGGCCTACTGATGATTTCTGCACATACCCCACATTCAGTCTGAAAGATTCATAGACACGTTTCTCTACTTTCTCTCTTGTAGCGTCCACATACCTTTTTTCAATTTAAAATGACATTTAAAACAGAGTATGAACAGAGAACCACAAATGAATCTTCTATATAAGTCTGTGCATGTGCAAATTCTGAAAATGCAGTATAAATCAAACTACAAGTACTCATGTCAGCTAGAGGGGGGAGACAGTAATAATCTGCTGCTTTGTCAGAGTATCATATGGTAGTACTTATGAGTTGCATGTTTAATATCCAATCCTTTCTTCACTCTAACAACAACAAAATCAAAATGAACATAAATGCTAGACTTTGAAGTGGATGGATCATTTTGTATAATAACCTCTATAATCTATAGAAATGTGAAAGCTATGCATTTTGTTATGCAAATACTAAATACCCACAGACAAGCAAAATAAAAATGCCAAAACAATATTGATATTTGGTATTAATAACAATGATATATCTAGAAAAATGTTGAAATATTATAGATCTGATGTTAAATAAATAATCCACAGGAGATCAGGTCTGCAGACTCAGACAATTTGTGTCTTTGCTTAGAAACATCTGGAAGGGCTGTGTTCCTTAATAAAATCTGGTAACAGGCAGTGACAAATGAATTTATGAGCAGGAAAAGACAGATTAACCAATTGGGATTGGAATATTCACTTTTGGCATGGACAGACCCACTTGCAAAGCAGTTTCCAAAAAACACAATGTTAGTATAAAGCTGCATTTAATGCTTGCCCCTTAACTCGTGGTCAGGGCAGAGTGGTGGCTCTGAGGCTAGGGAGTTGCACTGGCAATCGGAAGGTTGCCGGTGCAATCCCGTAAAATGCCAAAAGTGACTCTACTTCATTGGGCCCTTGAGCAAGGTCCTTATCCTACAATTGCTCCGTCCTGGGTATAACGTTAATCTGCACCCAACCCTACATGTAGGGCCTCCAACCTGCAGGGGAAAACCTGGGGTTGGTGGCAGAATTGGCACTCCAGCCATCATAAAAAACCTCACATTGGTTCCATTCCATCTGAACTAGTGTGGTGCTGAGGTATCACCCATTGCATGGCTGCACTCGAGTCCTAATCTGGGATTGTCATGTGGTGGGTGTGGCAATGCGCTGTATCAGCGCATGCTCCTAACCTCCTCCACCTTAACTCGTAAAGTACTTATTTGGTCATCTAATTATGATAAATTAAGCATAGTCAGCAGAGAGATACCAGAGAGGTACCTTATGGAGCTTACAACAAATCCTTGCCCTTCTCTCTTATTTATGAAGATGTTTATGGCTGAACTTATAAGCCTTTTTTGTCTGCCAGGAGATGCAAAAAAATTACTTTTACTAAGTGTTAAGGCTTTTTACTTACTAAGAGTTTTTTGCTAATTTTCAAGGTCTGTTTTGATTCAAGTGTCCTTTGCTAGCTCACCTAAAAAATAAGCATTGTTTTGTATGACACCATTCATTTTAATTCATATATAATGTGTATAGACCAGGGCTTGAATTTGGCTTGTGTGCACTGGTATGGAGTACCAGCACTTCTCAGTTTTCATCAGTTGTGTCCTGTCAGTGTTTGGTCTGTACCAGTAGAGTTTTTGAGTTTATTAACTTGCTTTATGCAGATCCAACACAACCTCCACCCTCCCATGTTCTTAGATTGACTGTTAGGGTATTGCGCCACTCAAAACTCCTAGGGGGGCCCTTCCCTGTGCTTCAACTGAATGTCATTGTGTCGTGGTCCTCAAAGCTTACACTCCCCACTCTTCAGTCTTGAACGCAGAGTGCCAGTGTAGCACAGCTACTTAAAATAACCTACATCTCCCAGCAGACATGGCAGTATAATGCTACTCAGAATGCAGGGGTTGCTGAGAAGACAATTAATCAAGCAGACTCTTTGAAAATGATCCAAAAGATGCAGAGGAGATCACAATCATCTGTCAGTTTTTGTTTGTACTCATCACATATACCATTGGATTACAACTACCACTACCTTGGATTACAGTTTCATCTGGATGCATCTGCTGTCCTGTGTCTGCTTCTCCTTGTGATTTTGTCTTGATTGGATAGTCATCGTCTGGGGAATACTCTCAATCATCTCAAATCCTCATGTGCCAATGGGAACCTGGTATGACAAAACTTTACATTTCTTTCAGAGGGCTGTTCACAGGGATTTTCATTGTACACATTAATTGACAACTGCCCCTGCTATACTGGACTTTATGGACTTTGTTGGCAGCAGTGTGTATTGTTTACTGTGTAGTGTATATAAATAATTATTGACATTGTGTAATATTGTTTGTGCTTTTCATTATGTGATTAATATGTTCTTTACTATGTATCTATTCATTGAGCCAGTTATCAGTGTTTCTGTGTGTGATTGTGTGTGTGCCAGGTCAAGGCTGGGTGTTTTCCTAGGGTCCCCGCAATAAATAAACCAAATTGCTGTCTTCAAACTGTGTGAATCTTAGCAACCCCTCGAACGCTACACCAGCACTTAGGTATATCCACTTTAGGCACAGGTTTATTATTTCAGTGTGAATCTATAGCCCAGTAAAGCATCATTTCATTACATTTTTGATGGTTCCCCTCTGTTTTAAACCACCAGTTACGGATTGTTGCCCCTCTGTGAAACTAGTTCTGACACCTCTGTGACCAGAGGAATGATTACAGATTTGGACTGTGCCTTTGGTACAGCGTTGACATCTCATTTATGACAAGATTATAACCATACTCTGTGAAGGCTGCAGTTGTTTGCCCTTCTTTGCTTTGCTTCACTATTTATTACCCAGCATCTGACATTTCTTACACAGTCACAAATGGTTACCCCTACTCCACCTGAATTAATTTTGCTGTATCCTTGGCAAGTCAACACACTCAACAGGCATCTTGTACTCTTCATAAGGAAGATATTTCTTGTGATTCCGCCTAGTGATCATGACATTTTTTCTCTAGTATGCACTAACTGCCAGGCTATCACTTGTGGGCTCGTGAGTGGCAATTTCATCTTAATGGAAGGAATCTGGACATACTGTACCAGAGTCTGCATGCCTTCAGTCTCAAAAGTAAGATTCTCCATTTTTTTCATCAATTGTAGACAAATCATTAGCAGCATCTTCTTTCTTCTATCACTTGTATGACATCTGTCTGTTTTTCTGTTTTGTGTTTTGCCTTCAATGAAGAAAGTATTTGGCCTCAGGTATCAGGCTGAATTCTCTCACTGGCAGTTCCGCTACATATTCACCCTCAGGAAATCAGTGGTTCCATGTCCTCTATAGCTCTAACTAGATGCTTTGTTAATGTTTCATTCTCAGTAATACTCTGAGTGGTGACAGTATAAAACCTCTACTTATCTTTTTGATTTCTGGGTGCACCTCTCTACAAACTGATAAATAGCATTTGCTTCTAAAATTTACGAATTTAAGTACACTAAAAGGAGGACTGTGTCATCTTGGATCTTAATTAAAATAACAACCCTCATTTGATTTTTTTCCTTTGAAAATTTAAATACTTTTGCAAGTCACCTTGTAATTTTTGTTTGGTAAATATTAGTCAAATGCAATCTTAAAAAAGCTTCAGAATGTGTAACATCTTTTAATTATCATGCACCATGTACAAATTCAAAATGATTTTTTTCAGTTTTTATTAAAACATTGAAAATATTTTCAAGGAAGTCTACTGCTAACCAGACTGAGTAGCTCATAATACACTAACACATATTGACACCAAAAATGCACATGAAAATAGCATCATTGATTTGTCTTTGCAAGGTAAGTGCAAGGGATTTTTTTCATTTTGCACCGGCACTTAATGTGACAAAAACAGTAGTCAACATTACCACTATAGCAGTCCCAGAAATGTATCCTTAAGGAGGAGCAGAACAGCATTTCTGTAACTTTAGTTTTATGAATAATAGTCTCTTTGCAATCTAGAACTTGGAATCAATCGTTACCCTGAAACAGATTTGATCTACAATAGTAGGTAGTGTTCATTACACATGACGTACTGCTGTGCTCTGGCCTATAATCTGATTAACGGTTATACATCTTATTTGTGATTTTAAATTATGCTGCATCTTTCAAATTGCAGAGAAGAAAGATGCTGACACCCAGTTCCATTTATTGTCAATCTGTTACCACTTTCTCAGTCAATGTGAAATTTCCACAAACAAAAAGGAGGGAGTTTCCAAGCATCTGGCTTGTACATTGCCCACTAATAATGCAGGAAGCCTGTGGAAAGGCATGCTAACATACAGACTGGAATATGAACAGTAAGAACATGATTAGACATTCCAAAATATAAAGAGCATTAAGACATCATATTAACAAGCACAACCATATAAAAATGCTAACAAATTAAATATTTCGACTACTTGCAATACAACTAGAGTACATATCCCGCCACTGTTGTGGTCTCTGAATATTGGGAGGAGTTTACAAAAATGATGCTGCATAACCAGAATAAAATATTGGGACAAGTGTAATGAGAATAAAGCAGGGGAGCACATGAAATACAATGGCTATGTGTCAGGATTTGGTAAAGTTAATAAAGGTATGCATTATTTTATGTCCCCGTTACATTACACAAGCAATTATGACTGGCAGGCATCATTACTTACTGTATCATGACCTATTAATGTTGTCAAGAATGCATTATATTTTATTTGTAACTAGGGGACTTCGCCCCCCTGCTCGCTTCGCTCACCAACCCCTGTGTTTGGTTAATCGGATGTACAATTTAAAATTTTTTTTTCTTTGGAATTGTTTTAATTTCATTATTTGCACTTTTACTTTAAAGCTTCATTAAAAACAATATTTTTTGGAGACACATTGTGACAACGCAACGTATAACTGCCCGTGAGTGAATATTGTTTCTGTTTCTCTAATAAATAATCCAACTTTTTCTAATGTTTGTCCCTGTGATTTATTGATTGTCATAGCAAAAGCTATTTTCACGGTAAACTGTAAACATTTTAATACGAATGGCATATCACGATCTCCTTTGGTGTGTAATGTTATTCGCAGAATATATACATTACCTTTCTTTTTACCTGTTAAAATTTGTATTGCTTCTCCGTGATCATCAATATACACCTGACCGAATTGTGTATTCTTTGAAAGTTAACTTGTCTTTGCTTTAACTGTTCCGGGACCACAGATTCTCATAGTGTATGGTCCATTATTGTGTAAATCCACGTTTTGTGCATTGAATGATGCGAATGCGAAAAGACTTTGTTGTCTACTCTTTGCCTTTTATTTCTGATCTCGATTTGTCCTGCTATTTTTTCAATTACACCTGGTTCTGATGATTAATCACCTTTTGTTTGCAGTAATGCTATCTTTTCTATCTATTCTTTGATACTGTAGCGACTGACATGATAAAGTGTCACAAAAGTTTTACTTGAACAATCGCCGACTTCCTAACCCCAAACACAACTTTCTAGCACCCTCTCCAACCGCATCAATCAATAGCCCGCTATCAGTCTTCCGTGCTGTACTCCGCCCTCCCTCAATCGGACCGAACAGTCACTTAAAACCAAAAAGCCCTCAACCTGGCAGGGACGCTACAATACTTTTGAATTTTACTGTTTTCATATTCTGTACCTTTGTCTGCATGTGTATCGCGCCATCGTTTGTTTGAGCCTTTCGAATTCCACTGCTTTCATAATCTCTTATCTGCCTTTTTTTCTCTCCAACGCCTTTGGGTCTCTATTCTCCGTATTGTCCTTATACGCTTTATACAGTATGTGCTGAGGGCACATGATCGGTGTGTACTACGTGCTTTTACACGACTGAGTGTTTTTTGATGGGTGTGCTCTTATATGATATCTTTTGTAAGTAGGGCGTGTTTTGCAAGAATCTCATGTTCCACGTCCCGGCGAGACGTCCCTGGGACAATCTCTTGGCACCAAGTCTCATGTTTATGGTCCCTGCGAGATGCTCTGTGGCAAGTCTCTTTTGTCTCGCGGGTCTTTTAAATGTCTTCCGAGAACTTCCGAGAAGATCACGTATCATCGCCTTGCTTTTGCTTTCCAGGATTTTTTTTTATAATAGAGAGATGTTTTCATTTTGTGTGTTTTGAATTGTTAATTCTTGTTCAATTGTTTTTTTTCATCATTCCCCCAAAATATTTAGAAAAGTTTGTGTGCTTTCAGTTAAGAATCAATTCCTAAACAGCATTTAGGGAGTGCAGCCTACAACTGACTACATCTCCTTTATCTAATCTTAGTATGTGGTCCACATTGAATTAAACTGTGACATTTTCATTTTACTTTTGTATGCATTGGAATGGAGTACCTATCCAACTATTAGGGTGGAGCCTGGGCTGCACTTCTAGGTCCACCTTCATTTGCAGGCTTTCCTTGCCCCATCCATTCTCACCTTTTGCTTACTGATGGTAAATTGGCTGCATTCTAGTAATGGGATGGTCAAGGAAAATAAAAGATGCTACACATATAACTATGTACTTTATTTACATTTTGCAGTTTACCAATGTGAAAAACCATTAGTCTAAAGTTTGCTCCTGACATGCCCTTGTAGGAAAATGGCAGCGAAAAATGATTCCTTAAGAGCAAGGAGATGGGAAAAGCAAAACTTTGATCAGGGACAAAACACAAAATTAAAAAAGCCAGGAATACAACATCTAAACTAAAAGAAGTTTGAACTGCCCCAGAGAGAATTTGTAAATGTTCAAGTAACTGAAAATTTCTTTACCAAAGAGACATACTAGCAACAGTATTGAAGAACTTATAAAATAAAGGCACATGTTAATAAACAAAATGGCAAAAAGAGAATACAAAGTATGTAAACTTCAAAACTAATAAACTTTCTGTAAGGGAGTAATTAGACAAATGAGAAAAAAAAAGTTAGCAAAATCAGGACAACTCCTGGGTTCATAATGCTGACTTTTTTATTTTTAGATCATGTTTTTTTTTGCAGAATGTTTTTGAATACCTTTGCCTGTACTTTGCTTGCCTTTTTGTGTATTGGTCTTGTGTTTGCATTTCGATCTCTCTTTTGGATCACATACTCTAATTGTTATATTTCAGCCAAGACTTCCCTCCTGGCTGGAGTTCAGATTTTTGTTTTATGTCTGTTTTGTTCATTTTTCATTCTTTTGTTTATCTTAATGCTACTTTTGTTAATTATTTGCATTATTATTTGTTTTTGATTTTAAGCCTTTGTTATTTGCCTTGAGTTTGGTGGGGGGTTCCCCAAGAGGCAGGCCACCTGTCCATCACTGCCAGGGACTCCGTGAGCCCTATATAGGCAGAGGATTTCCCACAGTTCCTGGCAATTCATTTGAATGCACTAGGGAATTGGTGGTTCTTTATTTTATCTTTTGTTTGTGCTTTTTGTGATTGATGGATTTTTGACCTTCTGATCTGCTTTTTTTTTTTTTTACTTTGCCTTTGGATTACTTTATATGAACTTTAATTGCCTCCCTCTAGTGGGCCTTTTTAGTTTCTCTTTAGTTCTTTGAACTCCAAGTTCATTAACAGTAATAATAAACAGCATTTGTTTTAACTGCTGGTGGTTACTGTTTCTCTCTTGACTACTTTCCCATATCATATCTGCACATTAGCCTTGGCTCATGTAGCAATTCGTGATTGATGGGACAGTGCTTCTGACTGAAATACCACAGTTTAGTTTTTTCAACTCAGATGCTGATGTCAAGGGGTTGCATAAATCCATCGCCAATTGTGTGGTGTGGGCTATTCACCTGTCCTTTGATTGTGTGAAAACAATTGTTAATGCTAAAAATAGCAACTATTCATCATGTGCAGCACTATAGATTATTGTTGCCCAGCGTTAAGATTTCTTTAAAATATTTCCCATTACCTGTGATATACAGTGGATGGATGGTGACATTTTCCTTATAAGTGTGCTTTTCACTGACACTTTGTAGTTTGCTGAAGAATAGTATAAGTACCAAGAAGATAGTCCATATGTTCAATAACAGCAATAAATTTTGTTGACACTACAGTAGTTTAGTGTTATCCCAATTCTGCCTTGCAGCCTGAATAAAGCAGCAGCATAAATAGGACTCTTTCTTGCTAAGGGCACTATCCTCCTGAGAGGCCAGCAAGAAGCTGCAGAAAAATGCCCCTCAGCACTTCTTTTCCACAAACTAAAATGTAGCATATGATGGAATACTCTCGGTGGAAAATGTCTAAAATATGATTAAAAACAGTAATCAGCCTCCAGCTGTCTAACTTTGATATTCCTAGTTTACAATGGCAGCTAGGATGGTCTCAGCATACATATTAAACACACTCTATCACAAAATCCCACTCCCATGGGTTGAACGAAACCTGTATTCTGCATTTCCACTAATATTGCATATATAGGACATCTGATCTAATTTACACTTTCAGAGATGAGTTAGCTGTACTTCACATGATTCATATCAAAATTATTTAAATGAATTGTTTGACTAAATAAGAGAGCTTTCCCTTTAGTGGGGTAGTTCTGATAACTACTCTTCATGTTTCAAGATGTCGTATGTAAGATTAATCTAGCAGTTGGGAGGGATGTCTGGCCCTCTTGTGAGAGAGAGGGTGACAGAGGGAGTGCTTTGTTGGGTATTGTTTGGCAAATGGGAGAGCCACCCCACTAGGTAGACAAGGTTCAAGATCCATTTAGGTATACCAAGAGTGGCAGGAGAGTGGTGTGCAGCTTTCTATTTGTTTTTATTTTGTGTTCTCTTTTTGTAATTCTCCTGTTTGAGAATTTTTGTTTAATAAGGTGAGCCATCCTTGTCATTACAACTAACACAACTGGTGTCAATGGCATCATATGAACAAACTACACCTGTGTGTCCCTTTATACTCTTTGGTCCCCATATTGTCTTTTGTGCTGGCTGTGGCAGATGACCAGGGATCCTGTCCCACTGGGACACCTGGAAGAAGGACGGACCGGGAGAGGGGCACTATCTTTCCCTGGGAGCAAGAGGGCAGCCCCCCCCCTGGATTCCATCAGGGCCACAGAGATGGAGCTGGGAAGCTCAACCCTGTGGGGACCCGTGACCACCACCTGAAGGGCAGCACTT
Organism: Erpetoichthys calabaricus; assembly: GCF_900747795.2. Lineage (NCBI taxonomy): Eukaryota > Metazoa > Chordata > Cladistia > Polypteriformes > Polypteridae > Erpetoichthys > Erpetoichthys calabaricus. The sequence goes on from NC_041406.2 coordinate 75,202,263, forward strand.
CCGCCACACCAGGAAGTGCTGCCGAACCAGGAACTGTGTACGCCTGGAGTGCTTCCGGGTACAAGGGCAGCACTTCCGCCACACTAGGAAGTGCTGCCGGAAGACCATTACAGAGCACTTGGAGCACATCCGGGGTGAGATAAAAGGGGCCGCCTCACTCCATTCAGGAGCCGGAGTATAGTGTGGTGTTTTTGTGCACTGTGGTTGGCTTTGTGTGTTGCACAATAAACGGTGCATGTTTTGTACATTTGGAGTCCGTGTCTGTCTGTGCTGAGGCTGGTCTTTCACATAGCTAATCAGGAAGCTCACCCTAGTAGTTCTTGGCAAAGATTAGTTGCTCCCTCCTAGCCTTGTGAGGGGAGTATGTTGACCTGTTACCTATATTCTTGGCTCTTTCATTCATATACTTGGAGGCTTTGGGCACTCCCTTTCCTTGGCAAAATGTATACAGTCAGTTAGGAAACCTTCAGGTTGTGTCTTTCTTCTTACCTTCTCAGAAGGTCCATTTTTTTTCATTGCACTTCTGCTTGTCCACTACCATGTGATGGACAGCCATGGCAATTTCTGTGCTGCCTGTTTTTCACCCTGAGTAGCAGTTTCTGAATTTGTAGAGGTTTTTGTGTTAGTTTCATGGCATTTGTACACTCTGTGTACAGGTTTTACCATCCACTGGTGTTCAAGCAGGACACTGTTTATGTGTTGTAAAAGGAATAGACTCGACACACTTAAAAAGGTTTGGGTCAGCCACCCGTATATTATTTCTGGCTGCAAAAGATTCTTGAATGAATACAGAGATGTTCTCTATACCGAGTCCAAAACAGAGCTGTCGATGGTTTGTCAAGATGGCGGTTTTAAGGGATAGGACTGGAAGTGACGTAAGGGAACCGGAAGTGACGTTATTCAGTAGTCAGAGTAGGTGCCGGAAGTGATAATCTTCTAGGCGCCGGAACCGGAAGTGATATTCTTCTGGGCGCTGGAACTGGAAGTGGCATCATCTGTTTTAAATCAGACAGGTTTTCCCACGGCTGGTCTGTAGACATAACAGGAGATAACAGGCCTCTGGCTTGGCGTGAAATTACTTTTGCTTGGTCCATACAACATTTTCCTAGTCGCACGTGTGTCAGTGTATTTACAGTTTTATTGCTTTTTTAGCCATATCCTTTTGAAGTTTTTTAGTATTTGTGTTATTTTTTTGTAGTTTATTAACACATCCTCATTTTTATAAAGATTGTTTGTTTCCCTTTTGTGCAGAAGCCATAGGTTTACACTTACCCTCTCCCTTGTAGGAATATTAAATATATTTCTGGGACTAGCTTAACATTTAGAACTTTAAAAGCCAGTTCATCATTTTAGGCCTGTCTAGGTAGCAGTCGGTGAACTGGCTGGCTTGGGGTGGTGCTGTTTTAGAATGGCCATCAAAGTTACTGACTTGCTTTTGGGGCTCACTTTGGAGGCTCACACGCTTTTCATCATGTCCAAATTTGCCAGAGGAATTTAACAGTTAGAAGTGGTTGTGACACTTGAGCTTAATAGAAGCCAGATGTGTTGTGGTGACACTGTGGCACAATAGGTATCATGATGCCCTGTCAAAGTCCAAATTAAAGTGCATGATTGTGTGAATGTCTGTTTGTTATATTGATATCAATACATTTATATGTTATCAAGTTGCCCAATGTTATCTAAAGTGACTCAATATAAGAGTATGTGTGTTTGTGAGAGTATCATAATGTATACTGTAATGGAATTATGTCTCACCCATGGCAGTTAGTTTGGGTACACTGTTACTATGACAGGTCCTGGGATTCCATAGTCCTGAAGTACTACAGTAAAGTAGGGTTAAAATTAATGGAATCATGATTTTGAAATTACTTTTTGAAATTACTTTGAACAGCTACATGCTCATTTATCTAAACAGTGTTTACACAGTGGGAGAAATTGGAGTCCATGTTGAAAATGTAAAGGTCTGAGAGCCTGCAAACATACTTTACTTTGCTGGAATTTTTAAATTCCAAATTAACACTAGAAGCAGAACAATTAACATTTTGTTTAGAAATGCAGTTGGGTTTTCGCCTTCTTTTTTGATATTAACTCAGATGAACTCTACCAGTTCCAATAACATTGATGCTCCCTGCCTGCCAGGACAGCTTCATTCCAGTTCCACCTTAGGTAAAGCAATGAACAATGTCAAAATGGATATGTTTTACAAGTCAGAGAAATGAATGACATTATAATTATAATATTCTGTACTTACAGTCATTTATTTGCTAAAGTCTGTTATTCTAGATTAATTTGTTGTATTCACATGTTTTAAAGTAAACTCAGTAAATGAAAACTCTGATTAATTGTAAAACCGTATTATATCATGTATTTATACCTTTTGAGTGAACAGTTATTTCACGGTGAGATTTCACTGATTCCTTGAGATGGCATGAAAAATGCCAATAAATACAAAGCAGATTGGAGTGATGATGTACATCCCATTGTGTAGCATTTCTATCTGTACGGTAGTGGAATCATTAAGAATTTCACGTTGCACATGTGTTCAATAAACATTGTAAAGAAAATGAGAATGACGTAAACTATACACCATGATCATCCCAGTGACAAGATCTTAATGCAACTGACCACACTTTTTGGAACAGACACTGAAACTGTGCTTGATACCATCATTATTAAGTACCTGATGTAGTATTAGACAGCCTTTTATATATATTTTTCGGCATATGGGCTTTTGAAATTTTTGTTGTTACTTTCAAATTTAGATTTGAATTTTTAAAGATGATTTTTTTTAACAACCAGATTTTCAGAATTTATGTGGCACTATTTTGAAGTTCACATGTAATTGATCGTTGCTCTGGTGAGGTAACAGGCGTTACTGTACAAGTATGGTGGAGTTCACAATACATGTTATCCTTCAGTAGGTAAATCAACTTCAGGAGAATTACCATCAGTTAGCTTACTTCCCAAACAGGCACTAGTGGTAGGATTTCGTTTTTGGTTTCAACTTTATCTTTGAATCTTGTGTTTTTGCCCTGTCCTTCTTTTTCTTGGTAGCTCAGCTTCAGTTTTGATCTCACAATTCTGACCATTGTTTTGCCTGATTATGACTTTTTCCTTATTATCATCTCCTGGTATTTTTCAGTGCTAACAATAATCTCTATGAACTGTATTAAGTCTCTAACACCAGTAACCTGGATTGCTTCAGTCCAGTAATTATACCCAGTCCTTTCTCAACATCTTGTATGGTATCCTATTTGTGTTTGATTTCTATTTCATCTTGTGAATTTACTTCCCTTCACTCAGCTTTTTCTTCATCATTCCCTGTACTCCCATCAGAACCTTTTTATCAGATTTGAAAACTTGAAAACTCACTTCTTATCATTTGGGAGCTACTTAGCAATCCAAGCCTTTTTTTGGAAAGCTGTTTTTGAAGGTTTATTAGAGCCGATATAGATGTTAGTATAGTCTGCAATGCAGCTTGTAAGTCTCTTGATATCATCCCCATGTAACTCGCACAACATTTCCCAGTCTGTTCTTTGGAAGCAGTCATTCAGGGCTATTTCAACCACCAGAGTCCACTTCTTCACTATCCTAATTTCAGCAGGTTGCCATCTAATAACTTGTAGGTCGGAGTAAGATGGATCAGGCTGTGGTGATCAGATCTGCCCAGTTGTGCTACAGAATTACATTTCAAGGCATCTTTAACATTTGAATAGAGCAGGTTCTGCTTTTTGTTTCTATGAGTAGAACATAACATATACTGATGTACATTTGACATTGCTCCATCCAGTGTCACACGGGTGAATTCACTACATGGTTTAACTGCAGGGTCAGAATAATTCATCATTAGAGTGTTAGAAACAGAGTGAATCATTTGTGTTGCAGAGCCTCCATTTGTAGAGAGAGGAATGTAAACATTAATAAAGTTGATGTAACTTATCTCCCTGGGCAAATAACATGGACAAATTCAAACAGCCAATATTCCAATGCCTGGATTTCAAATTTTAGTTTTAATTTTAATAGGCTGCCTTTTTCACAGTCTCCTTCTTCAGAGTGCATTTACCCTTCACAAATATAGATGAAGAATTTAGGCTGGTTTGATTGTCTTTTAAGCGGAATTATGACAGTTTGTCAGTAAAATGTTCTAAAACAAACTAATGATTTTATTATTGTGATAAATTGTGATAACACAAAGATTTCTTCTGCGTGTATTTCCATCTTATTAAATTAAATTAAATTTGACATCACTATTTTTTATTGGAAAAAATGTTTCCAATTGAGCTTTCCCATTCCAGAATGTATTGTGCAAGCAGCAACAAGATCTGTTAGAAATTGCCACTATATTTTTACATTTAAATTAAATCTTGAATCAAGAATGATTTGAGCATAATGTATTACGGCATTAACAATGTGGATGTAAAGCATGTTTTAGTGGTCATACTGTATGTCACTGAAAAAGGAGGAAAACTGTTGTCTCTAGCTGAGTGCACTTCATTTGAAAATGTTGAAAAACAAAGCCAACAGATGAACAAAAAACTCACTAACTTGAATTGAAGCCCCCATTTTAAAGAAGTGAACAGTTCTAATGCAAAAAAGAAAAGGAATAGGAACAAGTGTTGATTTAATCATTCCCCAACCTTGCACTGTCTAGCAAAAGCATGCCTGCACAAAATTTTGTTCCATTCCCGCACTGCCTCACAGGGCTGTGTTCAAATCATACAGTGTGAAAGGTTCATTATCTGTTGTTATGGATTGTCGAGAACTGTGAGATTTTAAATTAAATACATTATTGCATCAGTTCAGGTCATTCATAGTCAGTGTATTCTAGCATGGTGGCGCAGTGGTAGTGCTGCTTCGCAGTAAGGAGACCTGGGTTTGCTTCCCGGGTCCTTCTTGCGTAGAGTTTGCATGTTCTCCCTGTGTCTGCGTGGGTTTCCTCCCACAGTCCAAAGACATGCAGGTTAGGTGCATTGGTGATCCTAAATTGTCACTAGTGTGTGCTTGGTATGTGGATGTGTGTGTGTGTGTGTGCCCTGTGGTGGGCTGGCGCCCTGCCCGGAATTTGTTCCTGCCTTGCACCCTGTGCTGGCTGGGATTGCCTCCCGTGACCCTGTGTTAGGATATAGCGGGTTGGAAAATGACTGACTGCTATATTTTGGAAGATGATGAAGCCAGAAGAGATCACAATGATTAAGTGCGAAATAAGAAAGACCAGGCGTCAATAAGTGTTGATGTGCAACTCAGGGTGAATAATTGTGTTTTCCAGAGTATACCTTCTCTATTGCATTGCCCACTAGCAGCCCCCTGTGCCACAAAGCATTTTAGTGTGGCGGCACAGATGAACCTCTTGCCAGGTCAATTATAAGGAACATCACCTGCTCACCTCTATGCCAGAAAATGCCTGCTGAGATATGATGTAAAAACGTAATCATGAAGAAAGTAGTCTTACGTTTTACAAAATCTTGCAATACTGCTGCATGACTTTCCTTGTCCAGCAGTGCTGGAGTACTCTGTAGTTTCCACAGCGCCCGTTGACTGAATGAGCATTCACATGGTATGGTTCTTTCTCTCCTTTATTGGTATCTATAATTGGATTTAGAAGAATATGAACCGCTTTACTGCTATGTAAGTATAGTTACTGGTATACTTAGATGCCCTTGGAATTTTCTCTTCTTCTCACTTGGAGAGATAAAACAAAATAAATAAAAAAATCTCTCTACATCACAGATAGATTTGCCAATTGCCAAATGCAAGTTGTCCTTTCAGATTGTCATTTAGGACAATTAAACTCTATTCAATCCTGATAAACAAGTGGAGTTGTGTTCCCATTCTGATGGTGTGTTTACTTTAAGTTGCCACTAGCAGGAAATTTTAACATTTTTGTCATGGAGGAGTTTCCAGAATAGGTCAGAGATCATATATAAGGTGGAAAACGGGATGTTTTTGGCCTTTGAGTTTAAGCTGGAAACCCATACAAACACAAAAAGAATGGACATGCCTCACATCGAAGTTAACTCAGCTAGCTACTGAACCAAAGTCAATGTGTGTCCAAGTTATAATATAAAAAATAATGACAGTTCTTTTAAAAACTGGATTTCTGCATATTGCAGTATAAAGACTGCTGTAATGAATATGACCAACTTTTTTAAAGGGTTAAATAAAGTGTTTTGGAGATACATTTATGCTGTTGTTTTTGCATAACTAAGCAACACCCTCTATAAAACATACTGCATTTGATTTGTTTGTTTGCTTCTTCTGACACTGCTGCATATGGCCATGTTTTACTGTGAAATCCTGTTGAAATCACATAGCTGGTTATAAAAAATCCTGCACACAATATAATGATAGACACATTTGCTGGTACCAAGGCTGTTGGAAAGATCTTTATTCATGCAAGAAACGGGAATGCACTGAAGTACAATCAAAGTACCATCAAATAAATATCTCTGGATAAAAAGCACATGCAAGTACCTCTATATCAGGGATCTCAAACTCCAGTCCTGGAGGGCCACAGTGGCTGAAGGTTTTCATTCTAACCCTTTTCTTAATTAGTGACCTGTTTTTGCTGCTAATTAATTTCTTTTGAATTATTTATTATTTAATTTGACTTGTTTTTTAAGATTTGTTCCCCAGAATTTCTTCATCATTCCTCTGAATTGTTTCATTTCTTTCTTTAAACAGAAATGAAATGTGAATTTAGTGAGCCAACAGAAGACCAACTAAGTCAGGTCATCAAACTCCAACCAATTTCACTCCAAGCAGTTGCTTAATTAGGTGCCTATTGTTGTTGTTAGTTAAACCCATTCTTTAATTCCATGGCTTGTTGCTACTTTCATTGTGCAATAACATACATTTTCAAAATTGTTGATTTTTTTCTTTACTTTTCTAAGAGCACTGTTAAAATGTTCTGGGGACCTGAGCAAATCAACAATCCCTAGACCTCCACCCTTTTTATTTTCAGATATTGTATGATGGTCACAGTTTACTGGTCATGTTTTGGTTCATTTTGTATCTCATTATTGTTTGGCTGCTAATTAAGGAAAAAGAAAACATTATTGGGTCTGACTCTTCAAGAGCAAGTCAATTAAAATTAATTTCGAAAGAAGCTAATTAGCAGCAAAAACAGGTCACTAATTAAGAAAAGGGTTAGAATGAAAACCTGCAGCCACTGTGGACCTCCAGGACTGGAGTTTGAGCTCCCTGCTCTATATGCATGTTAGATGTGCAGTAACACACATGATAACTAAAAGAGTTTCCATCCATCCATTATCCAACCCGCTATATCCTAACTACAGGGTCATGGGGGTCTGCTGGAGCCAATCCCAGCCAACACAAGCCGCAAGGCAGGAAACAAACCCCGGGCAGGGCGCCAGCCCATCGCAGGGCACGCACACACACCCACACACCAAGCACACACTAGGGACAATTTAGGATCGCCAATGCACCTAACCTGCATGTCTTTGGACTGTGGGAGGAAACCGGAGCACCCAGAGGAAACCCACGCAGACAACATGCAAACTCCACGCAGGGAGGACCTGGGAAGCGAACCCGGGTCTCCTAACTGCGAGGCAGCAGCGCTACATAAAAGCCTTCAAGGAGGTGATCAAAATTGTTCAGTAAATGTAGGCTTGTCCTTGTGTCAGATAATTCTGATGCTACCATTACAACTAAACCATCCATGTTCCTAAATTCTACCCAGTGCACTCCACATGAATATTAACATAACACAACCTGCATAATCCATTTCAGGATTGTAGGGTATAGAAGCCTATCTCAGCAGCACTGGTCTCAAGGTAGCAAATTACTCTGGGCAAGGTGCTAGGCTAATGGGGACTCCATACACATATACACCCAAACTCATGTTCACACTGGGCCAATTTAGAATAACAAGTTAACCTAACCTGCATGTCTCTGAGGATGTGGAAGGAAAATTAGGGTATGTACATTAAAACATATATGGAAATGGGTACGACATGCATGTAGACATGGAAACTCCAGATGTGGGATTCCAATGACATTTATGCTTTAAACGGTTTCACAGACATACATTTAGTTTGTATTTATGCACACATTTGAAAGTATTCAACTTGAATTAGATAAGCATATTACTGAATATCAGATGATATGTCAGAATGATTTTATGCTGTAGGAGAAAGCTTTTCCCAAGTGTAAACATCCAAACAGATGATGCTAGAATCTGCTGTTTAGAAGAAGGAAAGATAGGAGTAGCTAGAGTAACTGCATTATCTATTGGACTCATTTTCGTAAGCGTTATTACAAATAATATGACAAGAAGTGCAGTTTCCACACCCTTACTTACTGCTTGTACAATGTTTTAACATCTGATTGATGTCTGTTTCAGTTCCTCAGAATATTCAGCATGTGGACTTTTTTTCCAGTTGTACACAGCTGAAGAGTCTGGTATTCTGCAAAAAAAAAACAAAAAAAATGTACTGTTTCTTTTTTAGCAGACAGGCCACAGATTCTTGTTATGATATTAATATACAATTTGTTTCTATTGCTGCTTGAGTGTGCAGTTAGTCCAGTATGTAAAGTTCTATGGGCTATGTGCTAATGTTCTTTAATTGTTAAAGTTTTTGGCAAAAGAATCTAGTTTTCAGATACAACATAACCCAAATGTAAAATAATGCCACCAATTAAGGATCAGCAGAGGTTTGCTTTCATACTGCAGCAAAGTGTAAGTAGCCTGTGATTTATAGAGGCACACATTTAACAACAGCTGCTTACTTAGCAAATTAATACATTTAGGAATAATACTAAGTGGTGGCTCTGTTGGCAGAATGAACCTTAAAAAATCCCATGGCTCTCAAGATAGCATTTGTAAATGCATTGGACTGTCAAGTTCAAAATATGCATTTTTTTGATAATTTTTCTCATTGTTTGTACTTTTTGTGCTAAATTATGTAGTTCTTGAGTTTTCCCCTCAATCCACAGGGATGCAGCTGATAATGGTTTCCCTGAGCTCCGTTGCTACTCTACTCCCTGTCGTCTAGACTTCTGCACTTATCTTTGTTATAATGCATTTATTAGCGTGCAATTATTGTTTTGGGCTTCTGGCTTGTACTTTTATTTGTTTTGCTGGTTGCAGGTTGTGTTGTAGTAGTTATCATCCTTTGCCCACAGGAGCTAATGATCATGGACAAGTACTTATTTCCAGCATTTGTATGATTGTTTAGGTGAAGCAAACTCCTGTGAACTCACGTATACTCTGAGGGCTAGATTCCTGCATGTTGGTAGGAGTGAAAAGGGACTTTCTAGGTTACAACACCACTGTTCTCTTATGTTTCCCTTCCTCTTCTTGAGACAATTTAGCCTTCCCTATATTGCAGTGTGATTTGAGCTAGGGTGTCAGATCTTAACACAGAAATAACTATTCATTACATCTAATTAAATGTGATTAATGAAAATATAGTGGACTTAATGTTGGCTTAGTTTAATATGCTATATTTAATAGTTTGATTTTTTAAATATTTGAATTATTCTTAGATGTTCTTTTTTGCCAACAGCTGACATCATTTAATACTGATAATATTATTAGGAAATTTAGAGATCAAATTTCATTCTCTTCAAAGAGTACCATTTTTGCTGCTCTCCAAATTGTTTTGTCAGGAAAATGTGGGAGGGCAGTGTGGTAGTGCCCCAGTACCAGGACTATACTTAGACAAAAATGGCATATTTATTAATTCCACAGTAACCACAAAGAAAGGGTAAAATAAAGGAAACCATATTGAACAGGCATTGAACAATGTCTGTGGAATTCTAACAGGCTACGCAAAAAGAGACAACACCCAAAAGAAAATCTGGAAGCCTGTCCAGAGACGACAAATAAAAGGTGTTATATATGTCCAAGTACTAAAGGTCTTTTGCTATCCTGAAGAAAGTGCAGTTACAACAACAGTGCATCTTTTCATTGATTTTATCTGTTACATTTTAGTCAAGTTATGTGAATTGAATTATATATTTGTTATATTACTGTTGCCAAAAATCAAGATATTGGATTATGCCTTTGTTTTAGTCCATACGTTTAGGAGGCACCTTAACACACATTGACCTAAGAAATCTAGTGAAAACATAACAGGGGAACTCTCATTATGTACCCGTACCATGGAAAAAGCAGTTGAGGCCACAAAATACAAAAAGGTACTTTTATTTAACCGATAATGTCCACTTTTCAGTGAAGACACAGTGAGTACAGTAAGTGATTTCCAAGTTCAGTCCTGCGGGACCCCTGTGGTTGCAGGATCTTGTCCAACAAGTTTCACCATCAGTAAGTAATTTTCTTTCTAATTGATCTCATGGATTAATTAGCTTATGTTCTGCTCTCATTCTGAATTTAGAAAAGAACAGTAGTATGAGATTTATATTCAGAGTTCTTAACTCCCTTTTGAAATTTTATTCCGCTTATTGACAATTAAAACTGAATGAAGTAGACACCAAGGCAAATGACACTAAATGCTAAACCAAAAATTACAAGGCTGGATTTGCTGATTTTTACTGTAATATAACAAGCATTATGTGCGTTACATTGAGGTAATTGTTTTTTAGATTTTCAGTAATTTTTCCAGTTGTTGTAGTTATTTAAGCAGTTATTTACTAGAGAATCTGACACTGAAGTAGTTGTGGTCTTTGTGCTCCACAGAACTTCATTACTATTGAATAACATTTCTTGTGAAGAATAAACTTTTTTTTTTAAATTAAGATTCTATAAGGCTTTTTTTGTGTCTGTCTTTTGACTGTATTTCCCCCTCTAGTTGGCATTGTTGGAAGGGCTATGGGAACTTAACTGCTTTGGGACTCCTGGGGCCTCATGTATAATGCCATGCATAGAATTAACACTAACACATGGCGTATGGACAAAACTGGAAATGTGCGTACACACAAAAAAATCCAGATGCGTGAAACTGTGCATACAAAAAGAAGTTATGGAGTGATACAGTATGGCGGAGACATTCGAAAGTTCAAGTTCAGAAAGTCACTCAATGACTGAAATAAAAAAAGAAGTGGTCAGATATCAAAGCCCGCCATCTGTTTATTCTGTTTCAGACAATATTACAAAAACTGACCCTTGTGCAGAGGACGCAAATCCACGTGGTGATGATGCTGCTGTGCTCAACACATCTTCAGGCACTGGCTGTGTGCTGACAGATGCTGTTCTGGAGTCACAAAATGCAATAGTGGATGCTGTAAGAGATTAAATCTTTTAGGGCTAATTTTTTTTTTGTTTCTTTTCTCCCAGGGCTGAATATTTTTCCAAAAACTAACATTTTTTAAAAAAGAACACAAAGCAATTATTTAACATATCAAATCAACAAAAAATATTTACTTTTGACAAATGTTACTGTCTTGCATGTTGTATGAGCCTGCATAATCTATGATTTCACATACATATCACATACATTTTACACAGCAAAGTCTGATCTCGCTCAAAGCAGCCAATTTCAGTCATTGCCACATTGCACTCCTTACAATATGTGTTGCTTTGATGCCTATTTTTCAATTGTCTGTTGCTGCATTTTCTCACATATATTGTTAGTGTGTACTGTAGAGAGACAAGTCACCCATTTGCCATCGTGCCATGCCACTGCCACCAAGTTTTCTGCCTGCATGAAAACCGTATTGTCACCTCTTTTCATCTTCTGAAACTTTATGAACTTTATGTATGGCATTATAGCCTGGCTCACCCCATGGGATTTGCTTCTGTTTATTACAGAAGTGAATAAAACTTTGCAGCAGCACGTACCTAAGCCACCAGGGGACAAAACACATTTGGACCAATGCTCCCTGAAGTTATATCACCAGTTCTGTCCCATCTCTATTTGTAATGCCACAGCGCGCTTCATCTCGTCTTTCGTTGTGGGTTTCCACTTTGAAAAACGAGAATGCGATGCAAACGCAGCCCGCGATTCAAAAAAAATCTCTGCCTACCTGTTTGTCTCGTCTGACAGTAGCTGAAAAGCAGCATCAGGAGAGAGCAGCCTGAAGTACAGCAGCTGGTGATCTGTCGTGTATAACAGCAAGCCATGCCGTCTTGTAAACTCCGGTAGCCAGATCGGCTCTCAACGGATCAATGTCTGTGTATTTATCCCATGCGAAGCTTGCCGTAGATGCATCGGCTGCGCGAAGGCACTCAACTGGCAGCAGATCCGCTGGCGCGGCATCGGCTGGTGTCTGATCAGCTGATGCCTGCTTCTCACTCTCTTGCTCGATCTCCTGATCACTGTCAATAAAATCCGATTCTGAAAAATCAAGAGTCCGACTCCGCGATAATGCGCAAAACATCGTCTGCCGAGTGTTTTCTTTTCTGCACTTGCTTCGCTCCCTTTTCACATGTCGATGCCATCTTGCCATTTACATTTCGCAACTCACGCACATGCAAGGTTTAGTTGCCGAGTCAACGAGTCTAGCATTCCTCCAAGCACAGAGGGAATGCCTGTGACGTGACAGTGAGATTTGTCGCCATTAACAGCTGATTGTCGCCCCCTATCCCTGGATGTCGACTTTTGTCGACATTCGCCTTCAACCCCTCCTGTCGACAAAAGTCGACATCCGCCCTAAAAGAGTTAAAAAATAAATGCTGCATCTGATTACCTGTTTTCACATTCTGCTAATTACATTCAAATGAAGTTGTAATGTTGTCTGATTTGGCAGATCATTTGGCAGGTCAGGGCCAGGTTCATCATACCGCATCTCTTCAGGTACAGGCAAGCCACGATTGTGTGCCACATTATGTAGCACGCTATATGCTTGCGCAATGCGACACACTTTCTTTGGACTACAGAGCAGCACATTAAAGAGTAGAAATTCTTTCTATTTGCATAAGCAAATGCATTCTCTGAAGGCACCTTTATAGTGTAGCATTGGCAACAAGCGCTATAATGGATAGATTTTCTGCTCTTTACATGGTTCTTTGTGGTGACTATCTTTGAAAAGGACTGCTTGTCTTTTGCTGCACTAGTTGGAAAAAGCACCTGTGACTGTGCGGAGCTGCAATTTCTATAAGCTCATCTGCTATAAATGATGTAATGCCAGTGTATTCTTTTGGTGATTCATCCCTAGCTGAAGTAGCTTGTCCAATGTCATGGCAAAAGCAATGTGACCACTCCAAATACATTTGGAAAACCGGGTGTTGTTACAAATTGTACTTTCATGTTTGCCTGTGGCGGCACGGTGGCGCAGTGGGTAGCGCTGCTGCCTCGCAGTTGGGTGATCTGGGGACCTGGGTTCGCTTCCCGGGTCCTCCCTGCGTGGAGTTTGCATGTTCTCCCCGTGTCTGCGTGGGTTTCCTCCGGGCGCTCCGGTTTCCTCCCACAGTCCAAAGACATGCAGGTTAGGTGGATTGGCGATTCTAAATTGGCCCTAGTGTGTGCTTGGTGTGTGGGTGTGTTTGTGTGTGTCCTGCGGTGGGTTGGCACCCTGCCCGGGATTGGTTCCTGCCTTGTGCCCTGTGTTGGCTGGGATTGGCTCCAGCAGACCCCCGTGACCCTGTGTTCGGATTCAGCGGGTTGGAAAATGGATGGATGGATGTTTGCCTGTTCAACCACAGTGTAAGAAAATCTTATATATCTGGATAACACGAAGATAATACTATCCTATAGAGTTGGCATGGCGCGACTCAGTGATGTTTGTGAAATACCCGATCAGTCAGCAAGTTCACGTTGAAAAGCTCCTGTGGCTCCCTTTGTAAAACCGGCCCCAGTTCAGCACACAGCTCCAAGAGAATAGCTCTTGAAAATCAAAATCGACTGAGAAGCCAGTCATCATCATCTATAAATACGCACTTTCTTCTAATTCTTTCATTTGCAATGTCTTCTAATAATGCTAAAGCAGCCATGGTAGTTGGGATTGTTTGGCCATTCTGTGCACCATTATATTATTACAGAATGATTATAATTAAGTGAATTCAATTTGTGAACAGTACGTATTTGATAAATCCTGCGTCATGATTGCAAATCTGAAAAAAGGGAGACCACAAAGAAACAGCAGCACTGCTTTGACACTGGCTACTGCCAGTTTACAAAACCAAGCAGAAACTTGCAAACACACGGGGTGAGGCTGCCATGAAAAAGTGTGTGGTCTTTATGCCAAGTTTAGTTTTTATATATCTCAAAGTGTGCATGGAAACGGGTATATGCAACATTTTTGTGTGTATGCACCATTAATACATGAGACCCCTGGTGAAAACAGGAAGGACCAAAACCATATGAAAGCCCGCTCAAAGCCAAGACCACAAATTAGTATTTCAAACAGAAAAATGTATTAATCAAAACTAGATTTAACAAACAACTTAAAGAGCACTCAAAGTAAGCCAAAGTAAAGTTTACATGTAACAAAAATAGCACTCTAATTTACAAAGCTAAATCAAAAACAAAAAAAAAATACTAAATACAGAAAAATGTTCAAACCAGAATTTCTAATAACAGAACTAAACAAATAAAGGCCAAAACACTAATCCAACATTGAGAGAATGCAATTCACAATCTAAAAGCATCAATACTAAACGAAATAATTCTGTTCTAAAGATTTTTTTAGAGACTAGTCTACGGTGGGGTTCAAAAGCACAGAAAGCAAAGTTAAGAAATGTCACAGCAGAATAGTGAGGCAGATAGGAGTCTCACATTAGCCTGTCAGGTAACTGCAGGCCCTAATAACTGTAGCACCTGATAGCTTTAATGGGACCTTACCTCTGAAAACACACTACACAACTGAGGGTAAAATAAAAGACACAACATAAAATGTCAAAAAAGCAATAGTAAGGGAAAAAAAGATGTAAAGAAAAAAATGTAAACAAAGCAAAGCAGCACCGCACTTAGCATTGAGATTCCAGAAACCTTTGCCAGTAGTACGAAAGCATGTTGTTCAGTAGCATCCACTTCACAACCTTAACTACTGCTTTGTAAAAACATAAACTGTGAATCTCCCCACTCCAGTGATTTTTGTGTTAGTTTAGCATCAGCCCCAAGAATGGTGACTGTAGTTTTGTTCCTGGCTCAAACAAATGCTTCTGCAACTCCCGCACCACTTGCTTACTTGAGCAAAGCTCCTTTAACACATTCTTCTGTAGCTCCCTTTGTAAGAACTTAGTTGAGACTGTTGGCAGTGCCTGCTGCCTTCTACAGCTCTTGACTCCTCTGCAAACTTCTTCCGGCTATATTGCAACTCCCACTCACACCAGCTATTTTTTTCAAATGCTCTTCCTGTCAGCCCAAGTTTCGCCAATGGCAAAGCGCCAGTGGCTTAGTCATTATCCTGTTTGACTGTCATGTGGTAACTTTATTTACACATTTCTGTGGAGTCAGTGGATTACATTTATTACATTTATCTTTGGTCCTCCTGCTTTGACTTTGTGCAAGTTTATCAGAGCCTTTTTTATTCCACCACATCTGCAGACCAATATCAAAGAGTAGATTAGTGGGGATCACATTCACACAGCGTGCTTCATGCAGACACTTTTAGAAATAGAAGTATGTTGAATTATTTTTTGTGTTTGTTTTTATTTCTTTGCACTGCCAAAAAAGCAACTTTCTGAAGAACCACAGACAAACATTTCATGGAGTTGCATTCTATTAATGAGCAGGTCCCTGCTGCATACTTGTCTTTGAAGAATTCATGAAAGAGAAAATCAAAGCACATGGAATAACATTTGAAGATTTGGTTTAATTTGTGAAATGAATTGAGCCTTAGCATTCCATTTCTCTTTAAGCTGCACACTGCTGTCTTATTAATATATGTCATCTGTTTTGTCTTGGTAGAGTAATATATACTGCTCTACTTTCCCCTATTGTATTATTAATATGTAGCCTTAGAATGCCTAATCTCACAGACTTACCACTGTTTATAAGGTACTAGCAAAATACCCGCGCTTCGCAGCGGAGAAGTAGTGTGTTAAAGAGGTTATGTAAACATATATATACATATACATAAACACATATATATATACATATCTATATACACATATCAACATATATATATACACATACATATACACACATACATACACACACACATATACATATATACATATACACATACATACATACACATGCATATATATATATACACACATACATACATACATACACACATATATATATATATACACATACAGACACATATATATATACATATACATATTTACATATCTACATATATATATATACATATCTACATATATATACACATATAAATATACATATCTACATACAGTATATATACACATATATATACATATCTACATATATATATATATATATATATATATATATATATATATATATATATATATATATATATATATATATAGACATACATATATACATACATATATTCACATATATATATATATATATATATACATATCTACATATATATATATAAATATATATATTATTTGCAGTTGGAGATCCACAAAGGGAGAAAAAAACGAATCACGTATCATAAAATAGTTTTATTCCTGAGCTTTCAACCCCTATCAGGGGTCTTCATCAGAGGATAATGCTTAGACTTACAAGAATCAAAGGCAATATATAGCAACACATTCAGTATTGGGGGGGGTTGGCATGTGACTAAGTCAGTATGATCAAGGGGGGGGGGGGGGGGTGTATCGTTTAATTAAAGTGCATATGTCCTTCTTAAGTTGGCATATGCTGGGTTTATGTCCAAGTGTCTGTTGATGGCATTTTCATCTGATAGCCAATAGAGCCAAATCCCTGCGCTTCGCAGTGGCGAGGTACTGCTTTTAAATTTTTATTAAGAAGAAAAGAAAACCTTTTTAAATTCAGGGAAAATATACCAATAACAATTTGTTAAGGGTCTGTTTTTTTTGTGAAGCTGCCTTTACACAGCCTGTCCGCTGTTTTATAAACGAACGCCACATAAGGCCGTCCTTTCTCCTTGCTTAGCGGTTCTGTATTCTTTTATTGTTCATTTATTACGATTGTTATAGTTATTGTGTAGCTATTTGAGACTCACTTTTCTGTTCAGGTACCCATTTCCTTTATGTAGTCTGCGGATTCTCCACTATTTTTTGTTTGTTTATTACGATTATAGTTATTTATTGATTCTCTTCTTTAGCTGACTGCCTGCTCATATAAGGCGCTCTGTTGTTTTTTTGTGAAGCAGCCTTTACACAGCTTTTCCGCTGTTTAATAAACGAACGCCATATAAGGTCTTCCTTTTTCCTTGCTTCGCCAAGGAAGCAGCCTTTTTATTTAATCCACGGGTTCTCCACTGTTTTTTTGTTTGTTTATTACGATTGTTATAGTTCTCTTCAGTTCAGCACTCCGGTTGTAATATGACCAAGCCGTGCAAGCTTACTGTTGAGAATGCAATGTATAGTTGTACAGGAGAAAAGCAATCTTGCCTCAAATCAATGGCAACCTTTTGTAGGTCTGTGAACTTAATTTAAACTTTAGGTTTACACGGTGCTTTGTTTCCGAAGTACCTGCACTCATGAATATGTCTGTATGCGTCAGTCGCTTCATATGTTCACGTGAGCCACTCTCTTGTGTGATGTTGCGATGTGCACGGCTTTATTTAATGTTAGCTAAGACCTCTCGTTTATACCTCGTGTCTTCTCATTAAACTTGTATCTCGCGAATATGGTATTGCAAACAGCAGCGGGAGCGTTTCTATAAACTTAATTTAAACTTATGGTTTACACCGTGCTTTGTTTCCGCAGTAGCGAAGTGATCACTCCTGCTGCGTTCAGTCAGTTCACGTGAGCCGCTCTCTTGTGTGATGTTGCGATGTCCACGGCTTTATTTAATGTTAGCTAAGACCCGGCACTTCAAAGTTTCTCGCTACAGCAATTTTAACTCCGTTACAAAGTGATCCAAATCTCGTTTATACATCGTGTCTTTTCATTAAACTTGTATCTCGCGAATATGGTATTGCAAATGGCAGCGGGAACGTTTCTATAAACTTAATTTAAACTTACGGTTTACACCGTGCTTCGCTTCTTATTGTTTCGCTGCCTTCTCAATTGTGTAATGAATGTTTTCTTCAGCGCTCTTTGGGGCTCTTCCTTGTTTTGTACATACTGCGTTCACAGTCAGTTCACGTGATTACGTGGGAGGCGTGATGACGCGATACGCAACTCCGCATCCCACCGCCAGTGAGCTGCAGTCCATTACAGTATATGGACAAAAAAGAGGTTCCAGTTATGACCGTTACGCTTTGAATTTCGAAATGAAACCTGCCTAACTTTTGTAAGTAAGCTGTAAGGAATGAGCCTGCCAAATTTAAGCCTTCCACCTTCACGGGAAGTTGGAGAATTAGTGATGAGTCAGTCAGTCAGTCAGTGAGTCAGTGAGGGCTTTGCCTTTTATTAGTATAGATTATTGTATATAACTTATCTCCACCTTCCCTTCTATATCTATAACCTCAGGCAATCAGATGTAGTAAAAAGACAAGAAATGACTTCAGCAAAGAAACACTCGGCAAACTGGTTTAAGACACATCCCCCAAAGCCTGTCGTAAAATTTAAACAGAACCATCCCTAAGGGGGGGGTTACACACTAAATTACATTGCTTTGCCTAAATTACAAATAAAGACATACAAAATATTTATCAAGTTATATGTAAAATCTCACATCACAACATCATCCCAGAGCTGAGATTATATTAAAAGAATTTTTTTTGTTTTCCACAACAACAGAAAATTCAGCATTCTTTAACAGTGTGTGAAGAATGAGTATAGAAGAAGATTTCACTTTGCTGCTTGAAATTATTTGATTTTCAATATTTATTATTCTACCTCATATACTATATATTTTCTTCTGCATGTTAAGCAATCTCAAAGGGAATGTTCTGGCCTTACTAGTAAATCTAATGCTCACAGACAGAAACCCTCAACATTCATAAGTAAAAACATCTATTTGTCAACTAAATATTGTAATACTTGAGTAAATCTGTATAGTAAACCAAGAAGGATGTGATGCTGTGTAATGTTTTGGGGTCAAACAAACTGTAAGCCAGCTACTTCTATTGCTGCACAGTTTTCTTGTCCTCATAGTATGGAAGATTATTTGTGAACAAAATACAGGTGCTGGTCATAAAATTAGAATATCATGACAAAGTTGATTTATTTCAGTAATTCTATTCAAAAAGTGAAACTTGTATATTAGATTCATTCATTACATACAGACTGATGTATTTCAAATGTTTATTTCTTTTAATTTTGATGATTATAACTGACAACTAATGAAAGTCCCAAATTCAGTATCTCGGAAAATTAGAATATTATGAAAAGGTTCAATATTGAAGACACCTGGTGCCACACTCTAATCAGCTAATTAACTCAAAACACCTGCAAAAGCCTTTAAATGGTCTCTCAGTCTAGTTCTGTAGGCTACACAATCATGGGGAAGACTGCTGACTTGACAGTTGTCCAAAAGACGACCATTGACACCTTGCACAAGGAGGGCAAGACACAAAAGGTCATTGCTAAAGAGGCTGGCTGTTCACAGAGCTCTGTGTCCAAGCACATTAATAAAGAGGCGAAGGGAAGGACAAGATGTGGTAGAAAAAAGTGTACAAGCAATAGGGATAACCGCACCCTGGAGAGGATTGTGAAACAAAACCCATTCAAAAATGTGGGGGAGATTCACAAAGAGTGGACTGCAGCTGGAGTCAGTGCTTCAAGAACCACCACACACAGATGTATGCAAGACATGGGTTTCAGCTGTCGCATTCCTTGTGTCAAGCCACTCTTGAACAAGAGGCAGCGTCAAAAGCGTCTCGCCTTTGGACTGCTGCTGAGTGGTCCAAAGTTATGTTCTCTGATGAAAGTAAATTTTGCATTTCCTTTTCAAATCAAGGTCCCAGAGTCTGGAGGAAGAGAGGAGAGGCACAGAATCCACGTTGTGTGAGGTCCAGTGTAAAGTTTCCACAGTCAGTAATGGTTTGGGGCGCCATGTCATCTGCTGGTGTTTGTCCATTGTGTTTTCTGAGGTCCAAGGTCAACGCAGCCGTCTACCAGGAAGTTTTAGAGCACTTCATGCTTCCTGCTGCTGACGAACTTAATGGAGATTCAGATTTCATTTTCCAACAGGACCTGGCACCTGCACACAGTGCCAAAGCTACCAGTACCTGGTTTAAGGACCATGGTATCCCTATTCTTGATTGGCCAGCAAACTCGCCTGACCTTAACCCCATAGAAAATCTATGTTGTATTGTGAAGAGGAAGATGCAATACGCCAGACCCAACAATTCAGAAGAGCTGAAGGCCACTATCAGAGCAACATGGGCTCTCATAACACCTGAGCAGTGCCACAGACTGATCGACTCCATGCCACGCTGCATTGCTGCAGTAATCCAGGCCAAAGGAGCCCCAACTAAATACTGAGTGCTGTACATGCTCATACTTTTCATGTTCATACCTTTCAGTTGGCCAACATTTCTAAAAATCCTTTTTTTTCATTGGTCTTAATTGATATTCTAATTTTCCGAGATACTGAATTTGGGACTTTCATTAGTTGTCAGTTATAATCATCAACATTAAAAGAAATAAACATTTGAAATACATCAGTCTGTGTGTAATGAATGAATCTAATATACAATTTTCACTTTTTGAATGGAATTACTGAAATAGATCAACTTTGTCATGATATTCTAATTTTATGACCAGCACCTGTAAATGTAATCCAATGCATTAACTACATTTCAATGCAATGCATGCATTCATTTTTGACTTGGAAGCTAGCCATAATCATCTGTAAATACAAGCTCTCTTCTATTGAATTGAATTGAATTCATTTATTGTCATTGTATGTTACAATGAGATTCAATATGTATCTCCTCCATAAACCTATTTTCCTATAAAATGATTAAAAAATAATAATAATAAACAATACGATTAAAAAAATGAAAAATATACAATATGAAAGCATAATTTCATAAAGTGGCTCAGGTTGTGCAATATTACAGTTGTACTGCATGTTTACAGTGAGATAACTGTAAATTATAAGTACAAACATTTCTACTGGAAGCACTTGGACTAATTGAGTGTGTTTATTGCTCTTGGGATTAAACTGTTTATGAACCCCGACATCCGTGCAGGAAAGGCTCTTAAGTGTTTGCTGGATGGGAAAAGATCAACTAGACTGTGTGCATGGCTGAGTGGAATCCATGCAGATGCTGGTGGCTTTCCTGAGGCAGCATGTGCTATAAATGTCCTCCATGGCTGGAAGCTATATCTTGTGCTGTAAACTGTAATCCTCTGTGCTTTCGACACAACCTGTGCAGCTGTAATACCACACACAAATACAATAAACAGGTTAAAATACTCTTAATGGTGCACTAAGAGTAACAATGCTTTATAAAGCAGTTATGATATTTGGAATAGTTTGGCCATTCCATGCACCATTATATTGTAACAGAATGATTGATGGTTACCATCAAAATTAGTTAGATGTACTGTATGTGGAGATGGCTTAAATCGTTAACTTTTAAACAAATTATTCTTACTTTTAAACAAATTATTCAGACCACTGTGATTATCTTTGTAATTGAGTTTAGTTCACTGTAGGGGCATTAGTTATTTCATTATGTTGAATATCAAAATATGGTGTTTTATTTGTCAGCGATCCTATTAATTATCATAGCCTTCAAAAATATCTGACCAAATTTGTTCAGAAACATTGGCAGTTGTGCAGTAGACAGTATAGACAGACAATAAACACAACATTTTTACACCATGACACTGGATGCATTAGCACACAATGTATCATAAAATTCATGTGGAATCTCAAAAGTTTTTCTCTAATTAAATCATAAAGAATTAATAGTTGCATACTTAATATTTTATTCTTTATTCCATTTTTTCCACTGGGTCAGACCCTATAAATATAACAATAAACAAAACCAGAATATACATTTAGGCAAATGAGAGAGAAATGCCAATGTTTGTAAAAGTAGACTGAGCCGTCGTTAAAAATGTATATGTTGAAATTTATAAATAAATGATACTACATTTTCATCCAGCAATTCATTTTCTCAGCCTCTTTTTTTCTGTAATCAGACATGTTGGTTTTTTGGAAACATTAACTCCAAAAAATATACTGTATCATATATTACATCAAACCTTTTTCTTAAACTACCTTTTTCATTCATGTCCATTTTCATTCATGAGCCATCTTCAGATCTTCACTCCCAACATTCAGACATGATGAGTTAAATTAGCTCTACCATTTAAAATACCTAATCTGAATGTCTTTGGGAGCCTGGCAGAGTTTGTCCATGGGAGCACAGAGCAGATATGTAAATTTTTCTCAGACACTGACATGGCTGGAAATCAAACGCAGGTCCTTATGGCTGTGAAACGGAAATAATATATTTTAGGACAATGGTTGAATCTTATGATTAAATATTGTTACGTAATTTAAGAAATGTTGACAGAATCAGTTTTAATGCTATGTGTACTTGCTTGAAAAAGTTAGGACCTCTTTTCACCTGGTATTAAAATGCTTTTTTGGTGATCCAATCATGATTGAATGGAGCTCTATCACATTAAAAACCTTATGTAAGACTAAGCGCACTTATGGTCAGATTGTGATCTGATCCCTCAGACCACATTCGAAAGTGGTCAGAAGCTGATAGCTTCCACATTTAAAACAAGTGTGAATGCAAACTTATTTTCCATATGCATTAAATGCCATCAAGGCAAAAATATAAAGGTCAACCCAGGCATTCCCACGGTATCTGAATTTGACAGATAAAATCTTTGATCTGCAAGTGTTTATTTTGGTTTTACAGTTTAATCATCTTTGCTCTTGTTTCTGACTTTGAATTTTTGATCATGTTTTGGCTGTGATTACAGGTAGGTCTGACTTTCGGTATTGCCTGTGGCTTGTTTTTGGCTTATGAATCTCCCAGTCAGTTTCATCTCTCCTACTGTCTCTGACAAGTCAGTATAATTGGATTCTTACATTGTAGTTTTATCAGGTATCTGTCATTGATAATTTATTTAGTGGGAAGGCTGGCTGACTGGATTGAATAAGTGATTTTGTTGTCAGCGTCAAACATGTCTCTTATGTGACTGGGTTGGTTTGATGGAAAATAAGAGATAGTAAACAGAATTTCCTCGCAATTATGGCGTTTTCTTAGTTTTGATAGTTGATGGCATTCCAGCATCTCATACTGTATATATTTGGCTTCATTTTTTTAATTCAAATTTCAAGAAAAATTAGCCAATTACATATAGATATTCGAATCATGCATTAGGTGTTAAAATCAGGTAACTCGTATCACTGTCAGATTAATCTTTGAATTCTTGATTAAAATGATTTTATGAGCCCTAATTTTAATGTGTCTAGATGTATGACATTTTGCTTAATCTGCCTTTACATTGAAAGCAATATTTTCTTGTGTATACTAAGTTGCTCAAGAATTTTTTTCTTATTTTAACTTAAATGACCAGACATCACGCAGCCTTTTAATCGCATAAAATGGAAATGTCTGAATAATTAGAGCCAGTGTGTCAGTCCAGCACAGCCTCTTATCTTATGCAGGAATTACTGTGAATTGTTTTGACACACTTCTTTCTAATACAACTGTCGTCCTTTCAGTTCTTGACATCTGGTTTTCTCCATGCAATTAGAGATATTGTTAGCATCTGAAGCTTTCAAATGACAAATTTAGATGCATCTACTAACTGTCCCTTAAAACACACAGCAAAATGCTTTAAAGGGAATAATAAAACATATTTCAAATTGTTGTGATAGGAAATTAGGCCCAGCTGCGGGGGTATTAAACTTTAAAACATAAGACTGCAAGTTCAGCCTTTGGCCACTGACATATTACGTGACCTTAAATGAGTAAGTTAACATTTTAAATTTTACATCCCGACCTTGGGTCTGTGAAATGCGCTCTATAAATGCAACTTATTGTTATTATTATTATTATTATTAGAATAAGGAATATTTCTATTATAGTGTTAATGTAAAGCACCTTGGGGGGATGTTAAAGTAGACAGTATATTTATTTTAAAATATTAATTACTAAAATGGTCTAGGGTACTCTGTTTGTCTCCATCATTTCAGAGATGTGCAAGTTAAGCTGAATGCTGGTATGCCCATGTACGAATATTCCTTGTGATTTCATTGGTGCTACACCCCAATGTGGAGTCCTCCATTGTATATGATAAATTTGGGATAGACTGCAGCATTCCTTATACTTAATATTGAACTAATTTGGCTTATAGAAGGAATAAATGGATTAAATTTATTCTAGTTTAACTAATACCAATACTTTTGAAACAATTTACAAAGTTCAGTTGTATTTCTACACTGGAAAACTTTTAAATTTAATTGTTAAAATGACTGGCAGCTGAGCTGCCAACAAATGCTAAAATGCTTGGAAGTGTAGACCACTTTACTGTTTACAGTTAAATTGATTCAAAAGACAATTAAAATTCATCATTAGCATTAAATTGATATCACTTAAAGTTAGGTAGCACCTATAATGTATATATCAGCCACATCTTGTTATCTAATAAAAGCTTCTTTTGGTCTTACTAACACTTACAAAGCATCAGTAAAGTGTTATTTTTTTTCTCTCTGTGCAATATGACATATTAAACTGAAGTTTTATTGATTGAAATGACTTTTAAAATGCATTTTGCAATTATTTCAGAAGATGAAACCACAAAGTAATTTCATTTTAAAGCATAAAGCAATGCAACACCTACTAATCATATGTTAACTAAATATGAAATGTCAAAAACAATTTAAAAAATTGGGGTGGCGTGGTAGCACAGTGTAGCACTGCTGCTGCCCAGTAAGTAGACAAAGGTTCATGTCCTGGGTCCTCCCTGCATGGAGCTTGCATGGTCTCCCCGTGTCTGTGTAGGTTTCCACCAGGTGCTCCAGTTTCCTCCCAAAGTCCAAAGACATGCAGGTTAGGTGGACTGGAGATACCAAATTGGCCATACTGGATATGTGGTGTGTGTGAGAGTGTTCACCCTGCTATGGACTGGTGCCCTGTCCAGGGATCGTTCCTGCATGCCTGCCCAGAATTAAGCAAGCTTAAAAAATAGTATTGCATTTATAAAACTATTGGTTGTTCATAGATCCATGTATTGAAATATGGCAAAGTGGTTAGGGTTAGGATTTTTTAATGAAATATGAAAAAAACAAATAAGGTGCATTAGAGGTTTTAGAGAAAGAATATTTTCATATTATGTATTTTTAAAAACATTCAGTGCTTCATTACTGCATCATTGTGAGCCTATTGCACATACTGCACAAACCCATACAATATTCTTGCACAACAAAACACTTTCTTTGATATAATTAAAAACATTTTAACTATTTGTATTATTTTTTTACTGTGAAAATAAACTGCTAATAAAATGTATTTCTTCTGGATTTTTTAAAATTTATATGTACTATTTTATGGTAGGAGGAGAGATACATTTTAGCTTGCCTATGCAGTGGGACACCAAAAAATGTTGAATCTAATGAAAAGATTTTAAATTGCAAAATAATGTAGGAGGAGGAAGAGAATTTTAACTCAGTTAATTAATTATCATTTTTGCTTTTCGCAATGATGGTAATTAATTAAATAATTTGGTAAGGCTCCTGTTTTATTTTTTTTACATTTCTCTGTAGGTGGCGGTCTTTGGCTATTAGACATAAGGTAACTGAATCACACTTGTTTTTAATAAACAGAGTATTACAAGTTATTGATAAACACAGGACGTACAGAAATATGATAAATGCATACATAGAAGACAGGACACAATAGAAATGAGACAAAAAAAAATCAGTTCTGTGGCTGCAAAACAATGCTGTGCATAAAGAACAAACAAGCATAGATGGAGCTTTATTAGTATAAAGATAAAGCAGGCCCTTTGTCATAAGTACTGTATTATGTTAGAAATTATTACAATGTTGGTGAGATTCAGGAGCCCAGATGAAATGTAAGCTGTGCTTAAAAAAGTAACTCATAGCTTTTTTAAAAAAGCTTGCCAAAAATATTTGATAATTATCCAATGCAAAATTGCATTTCATCTCTATTAGTGCTGAAAAATATATTAGTTACATACATCTCGATGAGCTGAGAGGAGAGGCTCATGCTGATAACCATACTGGTTTTTACTTTTTTGCTGGATTTTTGGACCTCCTGCCAGTTAAGTAATCAAAAGAAGCAGTATATCTTTCCTCCTAAGAAAAAAATAATAACATTACTGTTCCTTTTTACTCTCCTTTAGCCTTTATGGCAGGATGTTATTTTTTTCTGCGCAATACTTCTGCATTTTGTAATTCCTTTCTTACTGTCAACTAGTTTATGAACACTGTTGCATAACCGATCTGTCATTTGGATAGGATATTAAAATGGGCGTCATTTTTTTTTATTTGCTTTTTTCATGCCATTCAAGAGAAGATTATTTAGGAGAGGGCATCAGATAAAATGAATGCTAACATGATTTTCATACATGGTTAGGGCTGCTTCCTCTTTTGAGCCATTTATTGGTTTATTTATTTTCTTAGGTTGTGTTGGGGACTGATACCTGGTCATGAGCTACATTACATCAGTGCCAAGAGAGGTCCAGGGGCACAAGTGACCATGTGGAACCTTACTTACTAAATCCTTGATGTTTGTTTAACATTGGTCTTCATTCTCGGCCCTGAAGGGCCACTGTGGCTAGTGTTTTTCATTTTAAGCATTTCCTTAGTTAGAAGTCACTGTTAATACAATATCATTTATTAATTTAATTTTGGTAAACGTAATTGAAAAAGCTAAAAATGAAGGAAAAAGAAGAAATAATTTGTTTTGTTCTGCAAAACACCTTCTCAGAAAAGCAAGATGCGTATGTTTAAATTAAAGCTGTTATAAACCGTTTCATTATTGCAAGGCTCAGCTTCTTTTTAAGAAACTGGTTAGAGCAAAACAGTGCAGCTACAGACTCTCAGGGACCAAGGCTGAGAACCTGTACTCTTAAATGACTAGGGCTGTTCGTGCCCCCTGACCTTTTGCTTAATTACTTTATTTCTTTTCCTTTATAATTGTTTATAAAAATGGAATATATGAAATAGACAACTTCACCTTGCCTAACTAGCATTATTTAAACAACAAACTTTTAAATATGAACTGCAATTTACACTGCAATTTTAAAGCAGTGTAATTTTTTGGATTTTTTACTCTTACATTTTGAGGTTTTTTAATCTCTCTTTAATTAAACTGAGTCAATAGCAATGTGATCAGCCAGTCACTTGCATTTTAAACTATCTTATGATTTGTATGCTGAAGACACTGATGCTGTTGTGAAAGTCAGTGAATAACTCTGCCCTGCGAGAAAACAAAACTTAATCCTTTGAGCTTTTAATTCAGCATGCTTGATATGTTTCTGTAGCAACGCAATTTGGCTATGAATTTAAATTGTTAACGAGAAGATTTCATTATTGTACATTATACTGTAGTAGCTTCATTTAATTTGGAAATTACAGTTTTAAAATATGTTCCAAAGTGTATTTTTCTTATCACTGCAGAGTCATGCACTTTTACATGAAAACACAGTAAGCTTTGTGTTTAATGTTATCCATTTTGTTGGGTTTTCTGTCATGTTGTCTAAATTAGCATGCATTACAGAATACACTTCTAGTTAGGGGGAACCATACATGCATGAAGTGCTGAATAGCATGTTGCTTTTGTAATGGTTTTGCTTTGAATGTTTTATTTGCTCCAGCCATCTTCAAACACTAACTGTTTCAATTGCTTTAAAAATTTTTCACTTAATTACACTCAATGGTAGCACCCTAAGGGCATCAAGTCATTTTCATAAATTATCTCATTTATTTTCTTGACTAAAGTCATTTTAAAAATCCTGGTATGCTTTTGTGTTGGTTGATTTTAAACACAAACTCAGTAGGAAATGTGATTTTTTAGACGGGCTGAAAAAGGCGGCAATGCAATTTTTGACCATGTAAAGTGTGAACAAAATTTTAAATAAACAATTTCATATGATTTTGTCACATTTAAGTAATTTAAACCAGACATCCAAATGTGTAATGACTGTGAATGTAACCTGTCCTTGATATAGGCATTGGCAAAATAATCAGTTATTCTTTTTCTTATTTCCATTTTTTTCCAGTTAGTATATGATTTCCATGACATAATAGTTTTCAGTTTAGAAATATGTCTCTTTTTTGAAAAAGCAAAAAATCAAATATATGTAAGTCTTCTTAGCTGAAGCTGAATCCGAATTTTAGAAAACACTAAATCAAATATTGAATAATTTTTAAAATTTATTTTTTGTCCCTTTATTTTTTGGCAATTGCAAAGGCAAAATTAAATCTATTTGAATTGAATTGAATTGAACTGAAAAATTAATTCATTATTAAAGTCAGTCTTTTCAAAGAGGACATATTTAAAAAAAAAACAGAACTGAACATTTATAACTAAATAAATAAAACCAGTAAGAAATTATAGCTTGGTAAATAATAAATGATGACATACAGTATAAAAGTGTACACTTTCCCTTCATCCTGATCAAAAAAAAAGAAAAAATCTTAAACCAGCATACTTGTACAGCTTGGCCAACTTACCTTGGCTAGAATGACTGTGCTGTTGGAGTTGAAGATCTTGCACCCAGCCATTAGCAAATTGTTCATAAGCTTCCAATAATTTATAAGTTTTAAATAATATACACTGATTCCAAAATGAACATGTTCACAATGTCAATGCAGAGTAAACTATTGGGGTGTTTGGTCTATTCTTTGGTTGACAGGTCAAATGGATTCACATTACCATATATACTCACATATAAGTCGGGTCTTGAAACCTGAAAAATCGATCATAAAATCAGACCCCGACTTATATGCCCGTTCAAAAATATAACTTAACATTTTTTTTTTTAACATCATCTTGCTTCCTCCAATCTCGCACCAGTTTCTCAGACACATCGAATTTTGCTGCAGCAGCGCAGTTACCAATTTCTTTCATCACATCAACGACTTTTAATTTAAAACCAGCTTCCTATTTTCTTCTGATCGAACACTCCATCGTAGATAAGGGATGCTCTTACGATAAAGGTGTGTGAGATACAAAAAGCACAAAACAGTGCAAACATCACTTTGGAATAGTTCAGGTATTACCGTGTAGTCATGTAGGCACAGTACATAGAAGAAAAAGGCAGTGTGCTCCATGGTTACTGTCTCAGGTGGGCATTAGCATGTCATAATCTCTTGGATCAATAGCGTGAGTTTTCCGCATTCGACTTACACGACTGACATTATAAAATACCGGAAATTATACGGTAAAATCAAGCCCCGGCTTATCCACGGGAGAACTTAAACATGAGTATTTACGGTATTTATTAAGCTGAATTTGTTTAGTATTGTAATGTGTTCCGATTAAGTTTAACCTGGTATAATCCCTTCATCTTTGTCTCCCTCCCCTTGTCAATTTACTTTGCATGTTCGCACAGTACGTCACTAATACTGGTGTTCCTTGTTGTAAATAAACCAGTATAATCCTGTAAAGATGTTGTCCACACCCCACAATGCAATATGGTGTGATGAATTGCTAATCAACAATATAATAAAACACTAAGGTCTGTGTGTGTGCGCGTGTGTGTGTGTGTGTGTGTCTGGTTCCTCTGAGCAGTCTGATCTGTCAATTTGGCTTTGGTGTGATTGGTCAGCTTGGTTTAGATGATGCGATTGAAAGAGCAAGAACAAGTGTCAGACACACTAGGAGGAATAAAAGTGTAAAGGCATGCTGAGAGTCATCTTCAAAGACTGAAAGTATAAAAGAGGGAGAGCAAGTTGTCTCAAAATAAGCAGGCTTAATGGATGCATGCTCGAGTGAGGGAGTGCCATTCAAGAGAGGTTCAGACATGTTGGGCAAGAGATATGAAATATTTTTTAATTTAGTCTATTATCTGTCTTTGACAGGACTCATGGCTAGTAATAAATAAATAAAAATAAATATATAACATTCCTCTTAAAAATTGAGTTACTAGGGTCAAGAATGTCCACTACACATATTTGCAACACATGTGACCATAGCTAATGTATATTACAAGGTTTTGTTCAGGGTCATGCACTTACAGTATGTACTATACACCTGATGTGACAGAAGGCAGGCCACTTTAGAAACATTGCTTTCTTGGCCTTCCTTCAGCAGTTAGACATAAACTATACTGTATATTCAGAAAGTGTTAAAAAAACAGACATATCTGTAATTATGAAACAGAAGGTGTTTACAGCACAGTGTGACAAAAATAAAACTGACAAACTCTTCTAACCATATCAGAGGCTAATTAAACATTGTGAGAAGTCTGAAAGGGAGCACTGTAAAATTAACTCACAAATAGATATTTCCCATTGAGGACAGTAAAATAGTGGACATGAAATTGTCAGTGGCTTTCAGCCTAATAGCTAGTGACTTAAACAATTGATATGATTAACTACTGGAGATTTCAAACCAAGTTGCATATAAAATGAGCTGGGTTAAGTTCCTTGTTTTTCTGAGCAGCTGTAATACTAAATCAACAAAAGATCCAGGCCAGGCACCATTGTGAATTATTTCAGTAGACTCGGGATCACAAGTTTGTGCATGAACTGGTGCAGCTTCACTCTCATGATGCAATGTTACTTTAGAAGTGCTTAGACCAGAGACATAGATCAAATGAGCACCTTAAGGTTGCCCTCCAATATGCAGGTTATCCTTTCTTGAATGGTCTTCTACATGCATTATGTTTTTTATTTCACCCAGTCTAAATAGTTTTTTTTTTACTTTATGGAATGCAGTAAGTATTCCTAAACAGAGCCTCACATCTGGGTCCATCTTGTTGAGGCTGAGTTAACTGAACACCATGGAGTGACTCTTGTGAGTAAGGTAGAACATGCTATCTTCTCGTTAATAATTTCATCTTCCATAGGAAGTTACTTAAAGAAGTACTGTACTACATGCATCAAGGATTGAGGTTAAAGGGCAAGAGCATGAGACACAGGCAGCCAATATTTCCTCAGTAGAGCCTGGCTTCAGACCTTCAGTAGTAGACCATTATGTGTCTGCTCCAGCTACAAGATCCTGCCATGTCTTACAGGGGCTGGTGACTATGTCTGCCACTAATGGTGGCAAGACCTTTCTCAATATTGTAGAGATATCGCCTGACTCTCCCGGATGGTCTTTAAGTACATAAGAAACTATGAAATTAAGACATATTTTATCAAGAACAAATGAGGGACTAAAGTACAAATAATATTATGTTATCTGCCAAGCAGCTAAATAAAGCTGTTAGGCAGACATTTAACCTTGCGCTTATTGGTTCCAATGCCCTTCTTGTATTTTATTTAACTTGTTCACCCCTTTTTTCTTTCTATTAATCAATAAAATTGCAGTATTTATTTTCAACATTTGAAGTTATATACTTGCTAAAAATGTAAATTCTCAAATGTCAAGTATATACAGTATTTTTCCATTAAATTTTTATCATGTCATATCATCAAACAACCATCTTACAGCAGAGCCTTAATAAGGAGCCTTAGAAGTGACTTGCTAAAATGATTATAAAAGACATTAGTAACATAAAAGAGGAATTATAAAAAGCCATGTTTTTTGCAGAGATGCCATAAGATGAAGTCAGTAATTGTACACACTTGGAGTATACTTTGTGTGTTTAGCTGAAGAAATTATAAGATGAATTAAAGGCTGTTCGACAAGAGTGCCAACAAAAGAGGGCAGTGACAAATGAGCACAGGAAAAAATGTACGCAGTGACAAATGAGCGTAACTAATGGGCTGCTGCCTTTATTTTGGGCAGTTGTTAGGATCAAATCTGTAGAAATGGAATTTAACAATCACTTACAAAATTGATGTTTTTTACAGATTGAGATGTTATTAGTTTAAATCTTTGTGCCTTTTGTAAAGACAGTCCCACTGCTTTTATAGAGCTTGAGAATACTTTTTAATATAAAGCATATCACCAAAGGAAATTTGAAATGTGATTTTATGTTGGTGCATTAATGTCTTAAAGGTGATGATTTGCTTATTTTCTTGTTCATTAGCTATGTGTAATAAGTATTAAGAATACTGCATGCAGAAAAGGATACAGAAAATGTGTATCAATGTCAGTCAGTCAGTTATTCTACATACCGCTATATCCTAACTACAGGGTCACTGGGGTCTGCTGGAGCCAATCCCAGCCAGCACAGGGCTCAAGGCAGGAACAAATCCCAGGCAGGGCGCCAACCCAACGCAGTACACACATACACACCCACGCACCAAGCAAACAAACTAGGGATAATTTAGGATCACCAATGCACCTAACCTGCATGTCTTTGGACTATGGGAGGAAACCCACACAGACACGGGGAGAACATGCAAACTCCACGCAGGGAGGACCCAGGAAGCGAACCCAGGTCTGCTTATTGTGAGGCAGCAGTGCTACCACTGCGCCACCATGCCGCCCGTGTGTCAATGTCTTAAAGGTAATATTTTTGTGTATGGACTTGTACATGGAATGAATGTCATAACTAACCCTAAACTTTAAATATTACTACCCAGAGTGCTATGTGATTTGAAATAGAAAAAGAGACAGAAAAATATCTGCTCTTGATTCCTTTTGAGTAGCAGAATGTTGACAAGAGTTGTGATGGGTACTAATCGTTAATTGCATGTGTTATCTGAACTCTTAGTTAAAACCTGAGTAGAATTATAGTGCGCACTCATACGTCCAAAACAAGATATGTCCAGCTGGCAACAGTTAGACAAGGAATGCACAGTACAGGTACTCTCTTATTTACATCAGTTTGTGGTTTCTCTTCCCTGTTATGTGTTTTGTTATATTTTGTTATGCAACACATAAGTTTAATTTACATTAAAAAGTCTTTTTAGTAAATAAAACTAACCTCCCAAAGAGGGGTACTGTTATAACTTGGTTTCTGTTTATATTTTTTATGTTTCTCTCAACCAATTTGTATGATATGACCCTTGTTTTGGGGGATTTTGAAGCCGTAGATTTAATTTCTGATACTACTTTTTTAATCTGACGTTTCCTTTATAAGTAGTTTAATTTTTTGGTGCGTTTTTGCTGCCAACTTGTATTTTAATGATCACCATCATTTTGGATACTCATTGTTAGGACAGCATGTCCTCAGAGGCCATGGCCCATTGGTAATTAACGCAACAGGTTAACAAGTTGGCTAATATTCACTTCCTTATCAGAGTTGCGCATTCAAAACCTTTTGCTACATCCTTTGCTTTACATTTTTCTGATTTAATTTTTTTTTGTGCTGCTGACCTTTTTGCTAAGCCTTTTGGCTAAGATTTTTCTCTCACATCTTGGCTTTATGATTGTGTTATTTGATCTCCTGATTTTGACCCCTTTTTTGTCTCATGCCTATCTCTTGGTGCGCACTAAACTTACTAGCTCCATGTATTTGTCACTATAAGTATTTTTCTTGCACTTAATTATTGATTCCCTTTTGTCCCACAAACTTTTCTTGTGCCACCAAATTAAGCTATTGTTAACTTTACTTTCTATAACTTACAGAAATTTATTAACTTGCTCAATGAATCAGGAGCTGCCAGAATAAATAATAAGATTTTAAAAAAGTAAATAAGAAAGGATTTTTTAAAGATATTTTATATGAGAAATTATTAAAAGTAATTTAGTAATTGTTTTTATTTAATCATTTGTGTATTACTTTAAAAGATTCAAAACTTGAAGAGTTGTCCAATTCTATAAGAAACTGACAGTCAATCAATAGTATAAACAGTTTTTTGCATAAATGTTTCCCTTTTTTCACTTAACTATAGTGTAACAGCTACTCACATTTTAGGAGAAATACATTTTTCTGCAAAATATATAATTTGTGGACAAATCTGTTGACAGCACAACTATTCTAAGTACTGTAAATCTGCAATGAAATGGAAAAAAGATGGCTTTCTATACATTTTTTAGTTTGATTTACAATTTAAAACCACAGTAAAGAATAAAATTGTATAGCTTAGTAATTTTTGTTTAGAAAATCAAAAAGCACTCCATTCACATTCAGCACACATCTTCTTCACCTCTATAAAGTTTGAGTATCTGTGAGCACTCAAATAAAAAAAAAACATTTCAGTTATCCAGCCTTCATTATTAGTTTTATGTAGTTGAAAGTGCAAGTAAATTTGGCGATGAGAAAGTAAACTGAAAAATGGAGCACACAAAACCTGAGTAGTAGATAAATATGAAAGATTATCATGAGTGCAGAATGAAGCATCTGGTAAGATGAACGATGAGATTAAGATATTAGTGTTGGGAATATGTGAGAATTGATTTAGCTGTTGCTATTATTTCTGGATGGCCTCTTCAGTCCTTGTGACACAACACAACAGATCTTTGTGATTATGATGAAGAGGACTGTGATGTCAGTCAGTGTTTCCTTAAGAGGCATTAGCTCTCCGGAAATGTGTTCTTTTCAATTGTGGCGTTTTAATTAACCTGAATTTAAATAATTATAAATTAAAAAGGTGTTATTCCCCCCCAGCATGCAATATGGCAGTCACAAGATTACATGAGAAGTATAAGGATAACTTGGCTTTGTTTAATATCGGCTTACGCGGTATTACAGACGGGAAGCTTATGATAGACTCTATCAAGAATGTGGGAGTCTTGATCTACGCAGTCTGCCATCTTTCATCGCCACGCTGAAAGGATTTTCCAGAGAGCTAATGCCTCTTAAGGAAACAAAATTGGCGCTGCGAGCAGGATTTTGGCTAACTTAATAACCGTATATTATTTATAATATAATAGATAGATAGATAGATAGATAGATAGATAGATAGATAGATAGATAGATAGATAGATAGATAGATAGATAGATAGATAGATAGATAGATAGATACTTTATTAATCCCAAGGGGAAATTCTCATTCTCCAGCAGCAGCATACTGATACAAAAAAAAAGCAATACTAAATTAAAGATTGATAATAATGCAGGTAAAAACAGACAATAACTTTTTATAATGTTAACGTTTACACCCCCGGGTGGAATTGAAGAGTCACATAGTTTGGGGAAGGAAAGATCTTCTCAGTCTGTTAGTGGAGCAGGACAGTGACAGCAGTCTGTTGCTGAAGCTGCTCCTCTGTTTAGAGATGATCCTGTTTAGTGGATGTAGTGGATTCTCCATGATTGACAGGGGCCTGCTCAGCGCCTGTCGCTCTGCCACAGATGTTAAATTGTCCAGCTCCATGCCAACAATAGAGCCTGCCTTCCTCACCAATTTGTCCAGTCGTGAGGCATCTTTCTTCTTAATGCTGCCTCCCCAGCACACCACCGCGTAGAAGAGGGCGCTCGCCACAACCGTCTGATAGAACATCTGCAGCATCTTATTGCAAATGTTGAAGGACGCCAGCCTTCTAAGGAAGTTTAACTGGCTCTGTCCTTTCTTACACAGAGCATCAATATTGGCAGTCCAGTCTAATTTATCATCCAGCTGCACTCCCAGGTATTTATAGGTCTGTACCATCTGCACACAGTCACCTCTGATGATCACGGGGTCCATGAGGGGTCTGGGCCTCCTAAAATCCACCACCAGCTCCTTGGTTTTGCTGGTGTTCAGGTGTAGGTGGTTGGAGTCGCACCATTTAACAAAGTCATTGATGAGGTTCCTATACTCCTCCTCCTGCCCACTCCTGATGCAGCCCATGATAGCAGTGTCGTCAGCGAACTTTTGCACGTGGCAGGACTCCGAGTTGTATTGTATACTGTATATATAAAATATGCTTCTGATAATGACGGCAATGAAGGGTTCAGTCAAAATATTGGATATATTTGGGGATGGTTGCACGCTCAGACATGGACTCCTGTGACCGAGTTATACTGCCTTAAAATGCCTGGCCATAATTGGGATGGGGATATTAATTAATCCCGACAAAATACAAGAGGCGGTCTTGTAATATAGGTCACAGAGCATGAGGCAAGAAAAAAAAAAGACAGCTGCCAATGACTTGTGGCAGCGTCTGCTAACTACACTATGCAGGTTGGAATTTTAAGTCCAAAGCATGAGTATAAATGTGGAAATAAACCGGACAAAATAAATAGAAACAACAGTTTTAAACTTATAGCACGAGACTGGTTGTCCAGAATAAAATGAAACGGCACCCGCATGGACAACACAGATTAATTAACTGCCGTACAAAGTCCAAAAGCTGCCTGAAAAGTAAATGCCGTGTTGGGGAACACTGTTCTTAAAATAAGTTGCATCGTTTAGCCATTAGAAACAATATTTTGTAAAAGCAATAAAGAGCTGCGCGTTAAGATTTGATGCAGACAGGCATGCCGCCACTTACTTTGTTTGATGATTCAATCCCGCATCCAGAGGGTCTCGAAGTCGGTTACTTACAGATGAACAGCATAAATGCTGATAAAATCCGTAATGGCTCAATCGCGCTCGCTATAATAAATTGTAAAAATTGTGGCATAATAGAAATCCAATGTACACGGTTTGTCCACGTGTTAAAATGCAGTCAGTGAGCTGCGCAGTTGTTCCTTGTCACTCTGCCTAAAAGGTTAAAGGTCAAAGGTTTTGGCAACCCCCCACCTATGATGGTACTGCTAAAAGAATCATGCCGTGTGTTTAAACACACAGAAATGATTGAAATCGCCTTTTAAATATAGCTTAAATTACGAACCTACGTTATAAGCTAATGTTTAAAAAGAAACTGTAATGCAAAGAGCTCTAACTAAAAAATTGGAAAAAGAATAAATACATTTGGTTTTAAAACTTGCAATGAGAAACATGTCTCTTTTACCTTCCGGTGAGTACTGGCCATACTTTTTAAGAAGGGATTAATTGGATAAATGTGAATTTAAAAAATGAGACAGTTTCTCACATGAGAAAGATAATTATCGATATGTGTAATTGGGTTGACACAAATATAATGTCTCCACTTTTGTTTAAGGCTTGTAAACATGCAAAACATTTTTCCTTTTAAACCCTGATCAAGTTTAAAGGAAAAATGCTCTTTTAATAATACTAAATGAGAAGGGAGACAAGTTCTTGTGATAAGCAGAATGTGCCTGATTGTGCATGAATTGAAGTTGTGTATTTTAGGAACTATAAAGGAAGAGTATGATGGCGCAGTGGTTAGCACACTTGATATGAAATAAAGGTTCAAGCATGCATGTTTTCCTTGTTAAGTCAGGATGTTCTTTGTGACTGTGTAACTTTTGATGGGAATGCTTTCTTGTTGTGGAATTGTGCTGCGTGATTTCCCGAGTGGATCTTCCTTGCTTATCACTGAACCCAGGATCGCCACGGAAACATGTTTCCTTGATTGTCACTGAACCTGGGTTCGCCACGGACTTTTCATGATCTGGAGAATAGCGCGTATAAAACTAAGGTAATATGAATTCCTAATTTAATGAAAGTGATATCAGCTTGCGGCCTGAGAAGTTGTTTGATTGTAATAATAAGCATGAAGGAAAAGACGTTTAAGTGCGCTGGACGGTGAAACCTTATAGATAAACAAAAAAAAGCACAACCTCGAGTGAGTTTATAGCACGTGTGATAGAGAGCTATGTGAGTGAAATACAATTGAAAGAAAACTTTATTCTGTGAATGAAATGCAATTGTAAAAGAGAATGTGAGTATGTGAATATGTGAAGATATTTGAAAGAATGAGGCAATTGCCAAATACTGTATGTTGAAATGACTGAAACGAGTGAAGGCTGCATGTTTGTGAATAGTTGCTTTCCCCAGTGTGCTGAATGTTGTTTAAAGAACTTCTGTTTAGCCAAGTAATTTTGTTTGGGCATGAAGTGGGATTTAGAATCTAGCAAAGAAAATAAAAGAAGAATAAATTATTTTCATACAGAATCTGGGTTGGCAGATGCTTGTTTATTTCATTTGTTAGTATGTGTTTCTATGTGTGTCAGCTGACTAATCAATAATGTGAAGGAAAACCCTAAAAGATGGGAGATGTCCCATATAATAATATAATAGGGATTTTATTAAAATTTAATTGTATTAGCAATACATGTGAGTATCAAAAAATGTTAGCAACTAAAAAAGTGATCATGACTGGTGATTGATAATGCAGACTGTGCTTAGGTAGTGAAGCCTGGAATGTTTTTTTTTTGAAGCCTACAAGCAGATGCAAGTGATAATTAAAGATGACCTATGCCCTTGAAGTTGACAGTAAGTTGCACAGTCAGTTAAAGAGTTAAGAATTTAAAATCTGAATTTCAAGAAAAGTATTGTAAGCATAAAATATAACTCAAGCCTATAGATGTTGTTTTTCCTACAGATTCATCAAAACCTGTGGCTAATGTTTGAAACACAAATTATTTTTCTATACAAGCTGCAAGAAATACAGTAGCTTAATAGCAACTTTGGACAGAGAAATTAGAAATAATAATAATCTAATCAAAGGGTGGTGAATGAATGTTTATCAATCATAAATTAATGAACAGTAGTTATTGGAAGTATCTTCCTTGCATGCTGATTAGTGCAAGTGTAAGGGTATAGCATCATGTATAATAGAAATGTTTAAATGAAAATATAAAGGTTAAAATATTCCTATATTTAAAATTAGACTGATTTATTTCTCTAGTCTTCATATAAAAACAGTATAAAGGGTTTACAAATTTTGATGTCTAACAAATGATTATTATTATCACTTCAGTAATTACGAAATGTATTAGAACTGAATACATGTATTGATTTGACTCTGTAAGGGATTAATTTTATGAAGATTTGTTATTATATCAATGTATTAAGGTTAATGCTCAGTTATAATGCACATAGCTAAATAGAATGTTCAGTTATACATTAGAAGCATTAGCCTATATGAACTGTGCTGTTGTAATATGTTAAAGACATTTAAAAGATTTGTCTCTTGATTAGATAAGCTACAGTTTGTTATATGGTATACTGTAGATATTATAAGATTTTTGTTTTAGACAAAAATGAAAACACTCAAAGTTCAAATATGTAACATCTTGTTATAATTTAAGACATCTGTAATGTATAACTGATGTAATGTTTTAATTTTGATTAGTTTATTATTTTACTGAAGAAACATTTTTATTAGCCTAGTTTAAATGTAATAATTTGCCGTATTTAATTTATCTCTAACTGTTATTTATGATATGAGACTGAGAATTGTGGGTCTAGAATTGTCATTAATAGTGCTGCATTGTATTATACATATGATTGATAAAGAATTGTTTTATGTTATGTATTTGCTCTACTTTTCACCCTTCTTTAGTTAGCCTAGCAAGTATTTTAGTTTTGGCCACTCAATTTAATGGTGCCAAAGTCTCTCCAAGCCAGTGGTAAAATGTTTTATCAATGACGAGAAGGTGGTGTACTACAAATGGAAATTTAAAGACTGTGCACACTAATGACTCTTGATATGCTGCACATACCTGATAATAGCTGGTGAAGAAATGACTTGCTTTTCCAGAGTGGAAGAAGTGCAGAATCAAAGAAAGATTGTAAGTCCAGCTGAGTAAATCTGAAACCATGCTATGTGCAGACATTTTTTGCTGCAAAACAAAGTTATGGACGCCACTGTAAATGCCACTGAAGTGAGATGACAGCTGTTGAAGGCTCCCATGAATGACTACTGAATGCAGGGCAAGCCTAGGGGGAAGTGTTCCTCTACTAAAAATGGACAGTCACCATGTGTGCATCTCATGAGCTCTCTAATGGCAACAGGACTGTTTAAATTTTCTATTTCCAGCAATAGAAAACGACTTTAGTTTCCTGAGGTAGTCATATACTTGTACAGAAGAATCTACAAAGCCACCAAGCAAAATACTTTATCTACAAACCACTGGGTTGGACAAGGCATGAATATAGAAAGCTTAGGAATAGACTTGAAAATGTTATATAAGAGGAGCTCAAAGGTATGAGGATCTGCCTAATTAACCACCAATAATGTTAAATTGTAAACTGAAAGGGAATAGAACGTCCGATAGTGAAGTTGGGAAGGATATAAATAATGTACAATTATGCAATAATACTATTAAGAACAATTAGTAATCATAGCAATCGATCTAGAATAGCATATGAGTTATGTTACAACTATTATAACTTATAGAAAGGGACTGTCTCTGTGGACACTGTTATGGATTCATTCATAAAGGCAGACCAAGTATGGTACGCAGGGGCTCAGCATTTAGACTTGCCGAGCCAAGCACAGGACTAGATAGCCCAAAGACAACTGGAGAATTGAATAGTCAGCTTAAAGACAGGATAGTAAATTTATGTCCTCTGTCAGCACAAAATCCTCTTTCCTTGTTGGGAGAATGAAAACTGTATGTAGGTATTGTGCTATTCCTGTATTTTTGAAGGTGGGGTTTGAGTCCTTTCCTGTCCTTGTTTGGATCCAGAGAAAGAGCCTGCACGTGGAGCAACCAGTATATAAGGATGGACCTATGGCTAACACACTTTGAAGCTAACGGGCGGAAGATTATGTCCTCTGTCCGGAAAATTCTTTCAGCGTGGCGACGAAAGATGGCAGACTGCGTAGATCAAGACTCCCACATGCTTGATAGTCTGTCATAAGCTTCCCATCTGTAATACCGCATAAGCCGATATTAAACAAAGCTAGGTTATCCTTCTCTAGTAATCTTGTGACCGCCGTATTGCATGCTGGGGGGGATGACACCTTTTTAATTTATAATTATTTAAATTCAGGTTAATTAAAAAGAACACATTTCCGGAAAAATAAATAATATAGGGTTTTTAATTTAGCCACAATCCTGCCGACTACGCCAATTTTGTTTCCTTAAGGATCAACACTTTGAAACTAACACACACACACACTGCCTGCTGAGCATAATGGGAAATCAATCCACTCTGTCCTCTTCGCTGTGTCTGTCTAACCAAGAGTTATCCTTGATAGTGCTGTAAGGAGTGAAAATCTACAAAGATAGTCAACTACATTGACTCTTGATTGCAATTTGTCATCTTTTTATTAACAATTTACAAAAATGTAATATTAAAATACTAGGGGGCTCCGCCCCCTGCTCGCTTCGCTCGCCAACCCCTGGCGTTGGGGCATGACAAAGAGTGAGATGTATGAATTAGATATAGAGTAGTGTGCAGGTGTGGATGATGCATATAGAAAGCCAAAAATACAGTGTTTGGCACAGAGTAATGGTTTATTGGAATATTTCTTTGTACACAACATTAGTAGTAAAGATGGTGTCCTGTCCTTGAATGAGTCTTCCTTGGCATGGAGCATTTATAACTTTAACTTTAACGTCAGATGAACGTCGAACACGTGAGAAGGCAACATAAAGTTGTCCATGTCCAAAAACGGGCTCAGAGAAGTAGATGCCAACCTTGTCCATGGTTTGTCCTTGTGATTTGTTGATGGTCATGGCAAATGCAGGTTTAATGGGGAACTGTCGGCGTTTCAATGTAAAAGGTAATTCTAGGTCAGAACTCGTAAGGTCAATTCTAGGAATCAGAACAGTATTGTTAGCATGTGATCCTGTAAGAACTGTCGCTTGAATAACATTGTGTGTCATGGTGTTGACGACTAAACGTGTGCCATTGCATAAACACTGTTTAGTGTTAAGGTTTCTTAATAGCATGATTATTGTTCCGTTTTTAAGGCTAAGATTGTGTTGTGTTAATCCGGCTGGGTTAATAGTGTTCAAATATTCTAAGGGGAAATTCAGATGTTCATTGTCGTCATCAGAGTCAACTTTGTCAGAGCTTAGAAAGAGCCGTGCCTCTCCAGGAAGTAATGAAATGACCTGGTTATTAATGTGATCAACATTAATATTTTTTGGACATAATATAGTGCGTTGTGTTAAAAGGGGCATTTGGTCTAATGAGACTGCTGTTCCAAATATCTCCGTAAGTAAGTCGTCGCAGATGAAGGGTTGAGGAATTGTAATAATATCTGGGTGAAGTCCGTCTGTATTGGTGAGTGTACAGTGTTCTAGTTGTAATAACCAATTGTTATATTCGGGATCTGGAAATCGCATGTTTTGTACCAAGTGTATCTTTAGAAAGCAAAGCCAATTGTTCGTGTAACATTTTTTGTTCCGCGGTTTTAGAAGCGCGCCGAGGTGAATTTTTTTGTTTGATGCGGGTTCGTGTTTGTGGTCCCGTTACTCGAGCCGTCTAGTTTTGTATCCGTGATCGTGAATTGATGACTTGTTTGATCTTTATCGTGAGGAATATGGATAAGTAATAAGTAGGATCGAACTCACTGTTAATATGCGGACTGTTCGTTTCTTCGTATTATCACCAATCAGGTCTCGCACCTGTATATGTATTGTAGTTCGGTCTCGTGTTGTTTATATGACGTCGTCGCGTATTTTAAGGTGGACTGAATAATAGCTGAGCGCATGGTATGTGGAGCAATAGGTAAGCACTGTCTAAAATCTACTCCTAATAAAAGTACCTTTACTCCAAAGGGAATATTATTATTCATCAACGCAATGCCAATTGTCCGCGTATTTTAAGGTGGACTGAACAATAGCTGAGCGCATTGTAAGTGGAGTAATAGTTAAGCACTGTCTAAAATCTCCACCTAATAAAAGTACCTTTCCCGCAAAGGGAATATTCTTATTCATCAACGTTTGTAGAAGTTTATCAATGGTGTTGAGTAAGTGATTGGATGCCATTGAACATTCATCTATAATTAATTGTGTGGCAAGACGGATGTCACGTGCATTGTTACTGTGAATTGTCATAGTGGATACCGATGTTTCTGTGATTGGGACCGGTATTTGGAATAAGGAGTGACATGTGTTTTTGGAGCCGAGACATTTTTTCTTCCGCGGTTTCAGAATCGCTTTGTAGGTGCCGACGTGATTTGTGCATATTTGCGTTCTTGATTTGTTTCAGGGTGCACTGTTCCAATGCGATGTAATATTTGTCCACATACGCGAAAGCAGTATGGGTCATTGCCTTTTGGTGACATGATATTTACTCCGGTAGATGCAAAATCAAATGAACTATTGTAGGATGTAATGCAGATGCGCCACCGTGTATTTTGTTGTTTCATGCGGGTTCGTGTGTTTGGTCCTGTTATCCGAGCCGAATCGTTTTGTACCCGTGAGCGTGTATTCATGACTTGTTTGTTCCTCAGCATGCGAAATATGGATAAGTAATAAGGAGGATCACAGTCACTGTTAATATGGAGCCTTTTCTGCAGTTGAACGGTTAATAGTGCTTGATTGTAAGGAGATCCACCTATGCTGCCTAGTGTGAAGGTGTTGAGATGACGTATGTTTAATATGTACGGTTCCTTTAGAAATGGGGCTTTGGGTGTCACTTCTTATTGATGTTAGTGTGTTTGTGGGTCTGATTCGTCGTTGTTGTGAACGTTTTGTGTGCCATGTCTCGTCTCTAATGGGCCTGGCGTGGCGGTCACGGCTTCTTTTTTTTGTTGCGTTAGGAGCTTGTTAAATCCTCCTGTTTGTGTGGGTCCCGTTTCGTGTTCAATGGGATTCGTGCTGCGCCGTGTGCTTTTTCGGCGTCTGAGCGGGTTTGGTGGTGCGCGAGCGTCTTCCTTCTTTTTGTGTGCCAGGGGCTTGTTGAATCCTCCTCTTTGTGTGTGTCCCGTCCGTTGCTTGTAGGGTGGGTGGGGTGGTTTTGGGTTCTTTTTTTTTGTGTGCCAGGGGCTTGTTGAATCATCCTCTTTGTGTGTGTCCCGTCCGGTGCCTGTGGGGGGGGGGGGGGGTGGCTTGCAGGTGGGCGCGAGCGGCTTCTTTTTTTTTGTGTGCTAGTTTCGTGTGCAATGATTTTCGTGCGGCGCTGTGCGTCGCCTGCGTTTGACTCCTTTTTTCTGTGCTGACTCCTTTTTTCTGTGGTCGCGGGGCCTCATTTCTTTGACTCCTTTTTTCTGTGCTCACTCCTTTTTTCTGTGGTCGCGTCTGCCTCTCACGGAGCCTCATTTCTTGGGGCGCCTGCGCAGTACGTCTTTTTGCGGCTACGGCCCATGGCCGGATGTCCCTGCGTCCATCCGGTTTAGCATTTTCGGTTAGTAATATGGATTATACAGTACAAGAGAATAATTGTGGAACAAATGAAATGAGGTTTGTACATATATTGCATGACCAAAAGTTTGTGGAAACCTGACTATCACACCTGTATGAGCCTGTTATTCGTCCCATTCAAAAACCATGGACATCAAAATGGAGTTGTTCTCTGCACCCCCATTGTGGATGGGAAGCCTTTCCACAACATTTTGGAGTGAGTCTATGGGAATTGGTGACGATTCAACCAAAAGAGCATTTGTGAGTTTAGGTACTGATTTTGAATGAGAAGACCTGGCTCACAATTAGTGTTCCAATTAATCCCAATGGTGTTCAGTTAGGTTGAGGTTTGGGCTCTGTGTAAGCCATTTGAGTTCCTCCTCATGTTGGAACAGGAAGGCTTCTCCAAACTGAAACTGTTGCATTGACAGTGCACAATTGTCTAAAGTGTCTTTGCATTCCATACAATTAACAGTAGCCTTGAGCCTAGCCCAAACCCTCAAAAACAGCTCAAGACCATTATCCCTCCTCCACCAAACTTTACAGTAGGCAACATGAAGTCCAGAAGGTAGCATTCTCTTGTCATCCGCCAAACCCAGATTTGTCTGTCAGACTGCCAGATAGTGAAACTTGATTCATCACTCCAGAGAACACATTTCCACTGGTCCAGAGTTCAATGGCAGGGTGCTTTAGTGCTTTACACCACTCCAGTAATGCAGTTATCTTAGGCTTTGTGTGCACTTGCTCAGCCATGGAAACCCATTTCATAAAGCTCCAGATACACAGTTCTTGTACTGGTGTTTCTTCCAGAGGCACCTTTGAACTCTGTTGTGTTGCAGACAATTTTTATGCATTAGGTGCTTAGTACTTGGCAGCCCCACTATGTGAGTCTGTGTGGTCTACCACTTCTTGGCATAGCTGT
The DNA here is from genome assembly GCF_900747795.2 of Erpetoichthys calabaricus. Lineage (NCBI taxonomy): Eukaryota > Metazoa > Chordata > Cladistia > Polypteriformes > Polypteridae > Erpetoichthys > Erpetoichthys calabaricus. The sequence continues at coordinate 75,247,154 of NC_041406.2, forward strand.
TGTTGTTCCTGGACTCTTCTGTTTCACAGTAATAGCATTTACAATAGACCAGGGCAGATCTAGCAGAAAAGAAATTTCGCTGACTTGTGGCATAGTTCGCATACTATAGCAGTACCATATTTAAAGTCACTGAGATCTTCAATATGGTCCAAGTGCTAGATTTTATGTACCTGTTAACAATGAGTGTCGCTGGAACTCTTTAAACTCAGTAATTTAGAGGTATGTCTACATACAGTACTTTTGGTCCAAATATTGTGTTCTGCATTGCTGTTCAGTTGTGACACTTACTGAATGTCAAAAAAAAGAAAGAAACTTGTGTAAATAAAATTTTTCAGTAATAACCACAAAATGGCTTTTAATTAAAATGATTACAGTGAAAACCTGCAAGATCATGGTGCTTCTTATACCAAAGTTGTGTTTGATATATACAGTATGTGTGTATATGTGTATATATATATATATATATATATATATATATATATATATATATTACAGTGGAACCTCAGTTCACGAACGTCTCGGTACATGTACAAATCGGTTTACGACCAAAAAGTTCGCCAAACTTTTGCCTCGGTTCACGACCACACACTCGGTATACGAACAAGCCAGTTTCCCTTTCGGGTTGTGCACGCCGATGATTTCCGCACATGTTGCATTGTTCTCGGTCAGACATGCGTGCTTGCACGTGCGTGCGTGCATTCTCTGTGAACTCTTTGTGCTCCATTTCATTTCCCTTCCGGTTCGTACGCGCCGATTACTGTATTTAAGCACGTGTTCAGCCTCTCCCTGTTCATTGTTCTCAGTCAGACGTGCGTGCTTTACCTGTGAACTCTTTGTGCTCTACAGTATTTCGTGTGCTTTTGCAGTTAACCATGGCTTCTGAGCACTGTAACCTCCTCTCCACCCAGTCCCTCCTCACTTCATGCCAGAACTCGACTCATGCAAGGTTAGTTTTCTTGGTGGTTTATAGTTAGTTTTTGTATTACAGATTTTTCAAATGTTCATTTTTCGGTTCGTAGCGTGAATTGTTGCAATGTTACTTTTCTTGGTTGTTTATTAAGTTACAGATTTTTCAAATGTTCATTTTTTTCCCTGCGATCAGGTTGTAAGGCTATAGCGCGAACTGCTGCAATGTTACTTTCTTGGCTGCTTGTGGTTGATTTTTAAATAAAGTTCGGATTTGTTCAAATGTTCTTTTTTTTCCCCCTGTGCTTAAAACTTATTAAAAAAAAAGCGTTTATACAGCGATCGGGTTGTAAGGCGATAGCGCAAATTCTTGCAATGTTAGTTTTCTCTGTTGTTCAAGGTTTTCTCAGTGTTATTCAATGTTCTTACATTTAGTTTACTATTACGATATGCATTCTGTGGTGTAATTAACTATATTTGTGCTTAAAAATCTTTAAAAAAAAATATATTTACATACAGTTCGTACCGTCTGGAATGGATTACAGTGATCCCTCGCTATATCGCGCTTCGCCTTTCGCGGCTTCACTCCATCGCGGATTTTATATGTAAGCATATTTAAATATATGTCGCGGATTTTTCGCTGCTTCGCGGGTTTCTGCGGACAATAGGTCTTTTAATTTCTGGTACATGCTTCCTCAGTTGGTTTGCCCAGTTGATTTCATACAAGGGACGCTATTGGTAGATGGCTGAAAAGCTATCCAGCTTACTTTCTCTCTCTCTCTCTCTCTTGCACTGACGTAGGGGGTGTGAGCAGGGGGGCTGTGTGCAGCTGCTTCCTGAAGGACAGGCTGCACGGAGCTTCGCATACTTAAAAGCTCAAAGGGCACGTATTGATTTTTTTTATCTGTCTCTCGCTATCTCTCTCTCTCTCTCTCTCTCTCTCTCTCTCTCTCTCTCTCTCTCTTCCTGCTCCTGACAGAGGGGGTGTGAGCTGCCGCCTTCAACAGCTTTGTACCGGCGGTGCTTCGCATACTTAAAAGCCGTATTGATTTTTTTTTTGACTGCTTGCTTTGCACTCCTTTGAAAAGGAAGATATGTTTGCATTCTTTTAATTGTGAGACAGAACTGTCATCTCTGTCTTGTCATGGAGCACAGTTTAAACTTTTGAAAAAGAGACAAATGTTTGTTTGCAGTGTTTGAATAACGTTCCTGTCTCTCTACAACCTCCTGTGTTTCTGCACAAATCTGTGACCCAAGCATGACATTCTAAAAATAACCATATAAACATATGGTTTCTACTTCGCGGATTTTCCTACTTCGCGGGTGGCTCTGGAACGCAACCCCCGCGATGGAGGAGGGATTACTGTAATTGTATTTACTTACAGTCCTATGGGGAGAAATTGCTTCGGTTCATATATATATATATATATATATATATATATATATATATATATATATATACATACTGTGGCACGCGTCTAGGGGTGTTACCCAGCTGGGACACCCAGGAGGACCGGAGGAGGGATTGTGCCTCCTCCAGACCACAAGGGGGCGACCGCCCTGGTTGTGTTGGGGGCCACAGGTACAGAGCTGGGAAGCTCAACCCTGTAGGGGCCCGTGGTCACCGCCAGGGGGTGCCCCGATGCCTTGGGAGCCCTGGACCTCAGCACTTCCACCACACCCGGAAGTGCTGGGGGGGAAGAGGATTGGGGACAACCGGAGTCCGTCCGGGTGCACAGCCGACACTTCCGCCATACAGGGGAGTGTTAGCGGAGGAGTGTCGGGAAGCACCTGGAGCTCATCCGGGTGTGAATAAAAGGGGCCACCTCCCTCCATTGGGGAGCAAGAGTCGGGTGGAAGTGGACTGAGTGGGACTCCCCGCATCAACCATTGAGCGACAGATGTGTTATGCAGTTGCACCAGAGGCGGATAACCAACCCCTGCCTTTTTTAACAGAGTTTTGGCGTACAGCACAGTTAATGGGGTTGTCTGGGTCTCAAAAATCTCACTGCATATATATGTCTATATATTGATATATATTGTGAACACCAGGGGTCACTGTTACCCCGTTAGACCCAACAGACAGACGCTGACACCAGGTAAAAGCACTAAGAAGTATTCTTTTTATTCTTTTTTCCCTCTGTAGTGCCTCCAAAGCACCCTAGCCACAGCAAATACAAATAAATTAAAACAGAAACACAATACTTTGCCTCCTCTCCTCCCAGCAGCTCTGTCACACTCCCTCCCTACTCCGGCTCGCCTGCTGGGTTCCCATCTGTCCTTTAAATAGTCTTTGACCCGGAAGTGCTTCTGTCCTTCCGACCATGTTACTTCCGGGTCTAATAAATAACAGGGATTTCCTTCAGCCCGAAAGTACTTCGAGGCTTCCATCCTCGTGATTACCTTGTACTCCCAGGCTATACTGAAAGAATATGTCCCCAGGTCCTTTGACAGCTCCTCCTGGTGGCACATATATATCACACTAGCAAAATACCCGCGCTTTGCAGCGGAGAAGTAGTGTGTTAAAGAGGTTATGTAAACATATATATACATATACATATATACATATATATACATATCTACATATACACATATCTACATATACATATATATACATATATACATATATATATATATATATATATACATTTACACATACACATATATACATATACACATACATACATACACATACACACACACATATATATATATATATATACACATACAGACACATATAGATATACATATTTACATATCTACACATATATATATACATATCTACATATATATATATATATATATATATATATATATGGACATACATATATACATACATACATTCACATATATATAATAGCCAAATCCCTGCGCTTTGCAGCGGCGAAGTACTGCTTCTAAATTTTTATTAAGAAGAAAAGAAAACCTTTTTAAATTGAGGGAAAATATACCAATAATAATTTGTTAAGGATCTGTTTTTTTGTGAAGCTGCCTTTACACAGCCTCTCTGCTGTTTTATAAACGAACGCCATATAAGGCTGTCCTTTCTCCTTGCTTAGCGGTTCTGTATTGTTTTATTGTTCATTTATTACGATTGTTATAGTTATTGTGTAGCTATTTGAGACTCACTTTTCTGTTCAGGTACCCATTTCCTTTATGTAGTCCGCGGATTCTCCGCTATTTTTTGTTTGTTTATTACGATTATAGTTATTTATTGATTCCCTTCTTTAGCTGACTGCCTGCTCATATAAGGCGCTCTGCTGTTTTTTTGTGAAGCAGACTTTACACAGCTTCTCCGCTGTTTTATAAACGAACGGCATATAAGGTCATTCTTTTTCCTTGCTTTGCCAAGGAAGCAGCCTTTTTATTTAATCCACGGGTTCTCCGCTGTTTTATTGTTCGTTTATCACGATTGTTATAGTTCTGTTTGTATACCACGTTGTTAGTTCAGCACTCCGGTTGTAATATGACCAAGCCGTGCAAGCTTACTGTTGAGAATGCAACGTATAGTTGTGCAGGAGAAAAGCAATCTTGCCTCAAATCAATGGCAACCTTTTGTAGGTCTATGAACTATTTAATGTTAACTAAGACCCAGCACTTTAAAGTTTCTCGCTACAGCAATTTTAACTCCGTTACAAAGTGATCCAAAGTCTCGTTTATACCTCGTGTCTTCTCATTAAACTTGTACGTCGTGAATATGGTATTGCAAACGGCAGCGTGAGCGTTTCTATAAATTTAATTTAAACTTACGGTTTACACCGTGCTTTGTTTCCGCAGTAGCTGCACTTATGAATATGCTTGTATGCGTCACTCGCTCGCTTCTTATTGTTTCGCTGCCTTCTCAATTGTGTAATGAATATTTTCTTCAGCGCTCTTTGGGGCTCTTCCTTGTTTTGTATGTACTGCGTTCACAGTCAGTTCACGTGATTACGTGGGAGGCGTGATGACGCGATACGCAACTCCGCCTCCCACGGCCATTGAGCTGCACTCTATTACAGTATATGGACAAAAAAGAGGTTCCAGTTATGACCATTACGCGTAGAATTTCGAAATGAAACCTGCGAAACTTTTGTAAGTAAGCTGTAAGGAATGAGCCTGCCAAATTTCAGCCTTCCACCTACACGGGAAGTTGGAGAATTAGTGATGAGTGAGTGAGTGAGTGAGTGAGTCAGTGAGTGAGTGAGTGAGTGAGTGAGTCAGTGAGGGCTTTGCCTTTTATTAGTATAGATATATATCCTGGTGGCATATATATATATATCCTCTTTAATAAAATCCCTGTGTGTGTCCATGTGTGTCCGTGTGTGTGTGTCTTCTGGTGAAGTGCGAATGTGTGGGGCACTCTTTAATAAAAGACATCATTGCTGGGGAGAGTGCTGATTGGGTACTCGTGGCCGCGCACATAAAATTCGTTGCTGGGGAGATGCCACACATACAATAATCAGCTGCATGCCAGCACAGATTAAAATACTTGCTGGGGAACTGCACGGTACTTGCTGGAGAGATGCCACAACAGGCTAAAATAAAGAGAGGCAGGATAGGAGATCTTCAAACAAACACAACACATCAATCAATAGCCACAGAGGAGAGGATAAATGTAATATTAATTATACTTACTGTATTGTCATATACGTTTCTATTTTATTTTTATTATTATTTTACTTTAGGCTTCTTGCAAAAATATTTTTGACAAAAAAAATTAAGACAAGAAACAGAATGAGTTCAAGGTCCCTTGCCATTTAATATAGACTGTTCCTATATACAGTATATATAAATACTGTATTCTTTGTAAGCAATGAAGCACGATACAGATGTCATACACAACAGATGCCAGTGATGTCTTCTTTGCTCACCACCCAATGAGAGTTTTGGATTTCAGTAGCCAAATCATTCATAATATCTGGTTATTACTGTAATGGCTGAGTGCTTGAGTATCTACTAAATACCCATAAAGCAATGTAAAATTGATGCCTATGTACCATATTGAACATAAAGCAGAATCCAATTTTTTTTATGAAAGGTATTAAATAGTCAAGTCCTGAAAGTGTAAGATGATTATGCCTGATAATTCATAACATGTTGTGAAATAACCTCATACTGAAGCAAGTCTGATGTAAATTTCCAGCTCAATCCAGAAGTTGGCCATTACAGAGTCTTGTGCTTTGAACTTTAAATAGCACAAATGTATTAAAAAACAATGAGTGGGTTTGGGCTATATTGAGGTAAATTCTGGATAATGCAATGGATGCAGTTGTGTTGGGAAAGAATAACCTAAACCCGGTATTAAGGAGGATAGGATAAAATATTATGCAAAAACTAGAATGACCATGAGCTTACCAAAGTTTTGTGTATATGTGTAGATAAAAGTAAAACAGAACACCACTTTCAATATTTTCTTTTTTTTTGTGCAGCGATTTGCTTTCTTCAGACTATGTTGAAAGACATATTTCAGAAGGAGGAAAATCTGTGAGTTCCAAGGTAAGAATTTTAAACATTTTTAAACTCAAGAATATGTGCCATTGTTTATTACAGATAGAAATGGTAATGTTTGTAATTATTTTCATTTAAAGCTATCATCACTAGGCAAATATAGAAAACAGAATTATCTTAACGAGTTTGGATTACAAATACTGCCTTTATTGACAAAATCAATGACTTTGCTTGTCACAAACTTAAGTTCAAAAGTGGATATTATATCAAGTGCTCATTGCATTGCAAGATATTGAAGATATCAGATTAAGCCATAATTACTAAGGTAATTTGTTATGTTGAAGTAACCGTGATGCAATTTGAACTTTGAACCAGTAATGCATTGAATATTAGACTGAACTCTGTTACATTGGTTTAGAATAGGATTATTGGTCTTTTGTGAGTTATAAATAATTGCTTTGAGCATGGGACAAGGTGCTATACAAATGTAATACATTATTATTGTTATTATTACTAAAGCAAGTTGTTTCCACAAGAGTCTTAAAGTTGGTGAGGTGAACTGGCAAACTGTAAAATGAAGGACATTAGGTTAATTGGAATTGGAGGCCAAAGATGTAGATGAAACAATGCTTAGTAATATGAGTACTGTTTTTATCCTTAAAGCTATCCAGGACTGCGGAATGTCTAGGCAGAGAATTTAGGGGAGAATGGTCTAATGTGGGTAAACCCAGAAAAACCCAGCTGGTGTGTATATGTAAGCTATTATTATACTAAGAAACCACTGGCAGCTCAATGAGCAGTATCTCCATACATAGAACAATTTTTACGTCCTACTAAATAAGATTTTTAGAATAATAGGAGTGCTGGTGCATTCAACTGTGAGCTTTCAGTAAAATCATAAATTTCATTGAATGTTGCAATCGAGCTCCAGCCTCACTAGGCCACATGTTTTGGGCGTGCTCCAAATTAACATTTTGGACAAAAATCGTCATACTTTTGGTGTCACAATCCCTCCTAACCCATTAACAGCTGTGTTTGGTGTACTCCCAGATGGACTTAAAGTGGAGAAGGACAAATTGATTATAATTGCCATTGCTTCACTACTAGCACTTAGACTTATCTTGCTCAACTGGAAGAATCCCACCCCACCACTTTTAAGTCGGTGGGTAACTGATGTCCTATACTATCTGAAATTGGAAAAAAAATCTAATTCTCACTCAGAGGATTTGTTCAAAACTTTTTTTTTTAAATATGGCAGGATCTAATCAATAACATTTTAGGATAAGCTTCTATAAAAGAATACACTTCCTTCTTTGCTGCTTTTAAAGATTTACTTGGTTGTTGGCTCTCCTCTCTTTCTCTTGGGTGGGGGTTGAATTTTGGTTTGTAAAGTTTGACTTGATTGCATTGAATGTTATTTGCTTCTATTTAAAATCAATAAATAAAAAAAGAAACCATAAATTTCACAAATTCTGTTGCTCACATCATACAAGTCAAATAAACAGCCATCCCCATTCGCCTTGCTATAATGAGTTGGTACATTCATCTTAGCTGAAGTGGTGTGCAAAGTCTTAGCAAATTAAAGATGTTTGATAGTCTAAAAGAAGTGTTCTGTGATCTATTTTTTGTGATCAAATTTCTATTAAAATTAAAATGTGATACCAAAGCAAATGCATCTTTGTAAAATACTTGGAAAGCCTTGAAAAATACCTAAAAATGGTTGAAACGCTGAAAATATACAATGTAAAAATATTTTAATGATAGGTACAGCAAATCTAATCCATTATCAGAAAAATAAAGCCAAAATACTGATTATAATTATTGTGAAGCAGCAACCTAAAGAGAACTGTGGGAAACAAATTTTCAGATTTAATGGGCCTTAGGAGTTCCTTGTCTTTGGCTGAGTTTTCAGCTCTTCAGCTATGCTCAGGTGCCTTGGATCAGGTAAAATGTGATTAAAGTGCGTGTAAGCTGTTGCTTTATTCAAATGTTGTTTATAAGAAATAGCCCAATAAATGATTTAGTTAGTCTCCTCTTCCTTCTTTTTTGTTTTTATAGCTAGAATATTTTAGCAAGTTCTTTTGCACTGGTGTCTCTGCATTAAATTAATTCTCCACCCCAAAATTAGCTTTTTATCTATTACTTTTACCCCATGTTGTTCCTAGTGATGGCCAGTGATCTTTGGAACTGAAGATCCGTTTCCCCTCCTCATTCACCTGCCCAGTAATAGCTCATTCATTGGCTATCACATCATACATATCAACATTACAGAGTGAGGTCTGAGAGGGGAGAACAGTTGGGGATTAAACTTTTGGAAAAGCAAGTGAAAACATTATCATGTGGAAAGTATGCCTTTTATTTGTGCATATCAAACTTGTTTCAACAAGTAGAAGGTCAATTCAGTGATGCAGCTTAACAGTCAGCCATTGAACAACCTTGAAATATGGCATTGTGATTTAACAACAAATGAATAAGGGTAGTGGCCGGTCTTCTGTTAAAAAGATCATTTTCCTTTCTACATGCTCTACTGCTGTTTATGAGAGTATTTATCTGAAATGGTTTATTAAATAATGTTTTAGCAAAAATACATATGTTTGGAGCGCTGTGAATATATTACTGGATATGTGATATATGGATTCTGCGACACAAGTAAACTTGACATTTTTTTGTGGATGTTTTGATATTGTTTGGTGTTGTTCAGTGCCTTACTGAAACCTATTATTTTAGGAAATTTGTAATCTTCAATCTCCATAAAAATGTGAGAGTAAAACTTTCTTTTCAGCCATAACTACAAACAACACAGCATAAGTAACATTTCTGGATGAAGTATTCCTTTAAAACCCAGTGCAGCCCAATTCTGGGCCAACCTGACATTTACCAAAATTTTCTACATCATACAGGTGAACAGCATCAAACACAGACACAAACAATACGCTGTTTGCAAGTTGTGGATCTCAGATTCACAATGCCAGTAATCAAGTTGTTAAAATATTTACAAATTAATTTTAATCTGATATGAAATTACAAGTTTGATATTTCAATAAAAACATTAGAAAAATTATAATAATCATTCTGTATAGGATATACACATGTGTTGAACATCACTCTAAAGGTGTCGACATGGAAAATGAAACCATTGTGATGAACCCTCACAGTGAGCTAGCATATATGAGCTACAGGTCAAAAATTAGAAACAGTATTAGAAGCATTCTTGGGATTTTTCTGTGCACTCTCGCATTTTAATTCACAAAACACCAGCAATAAGCTAAAAATGGTACATGAGTACTTACAGTAGACTGTCTTGAGCAAAACATGTCCAAAAGTAACGTTGTATGATGCACCATCATGGGATACCTTCCCATAACAGCATGCTACCTTTGGCTAGAATCATGTTAGTATTCCAGATCTTTGACTCTGATTCATAACGTTACACACTAAAACATTTCACCATTGGACAGCAGAGAGTCCGACCTTTTCAATGATGTGTGGATGTCCGTATATGGGCTTGTGGAACCTTAGCTGTAGCCCAGGAAAGCCCTGTGGAGCAGCAGAGTGTATGTGAAGTGAGCACTGTGCAGCAGAGCTGACCACTGGCTACTTTGCTCAGGATTGTTTTGGTGTCTTTGAGTGAGGTGTTTAGAGTTTTTAATATGGCTCAGTATTTTATGTGTAAGAAAATAGTTACAAACCTGGATACCTGCTAGATCTGCTTGGAGAAGTTTTTGGAGGTAAAAAGGGGACACATGGTACCAGATGCTGTAACTATTCCTTTGTGCTAGTAACATAAAACTTTATGCAGGCACAGATGACATGTTTGAGAACACCTCCGAAATGAAAAAAATGACCTGTCATTACTGGCAAATGAAATATATTGTTTCACAAATCAATCAAATGAAACAAAAAACTGATGACCTATTTTTTTTGTTTAGCAGCAGTTTCTAAGTCAAAAAACGTTTCCATTTGATACAAACACCCATTATTCTATCACATTTGAGATGTTTTCTGTCAGGTTCCAGTAAAAAAATCACTCTTGTGCCTTTACTTTCAGAATAATAATATTTTTATTTTGGGGTACCCACCCTGGGCAGAAATTGCTGAAAAATGCCCAGGAGATGGCACTGTAGTCCAAAAATGAAATAAGGAATAAGCTGATTCAGTAATTTCACATATTGTTACTCATCTTAGTCTCAACTAAGTCTTCATAATCACATTTTGGCAATTATTTCATGATATGCTCTTTCTAGAAAAATATTTCCTTTTGGAATATACAAAATTTTATTTTTGCCTGCCACCACTAGGCAGTATTCAGGCCCATTGACCCTGCAATAGTCTAGTCATACGTTACTTATGTGTGTGCTTGTGCAGCCTGAATGTTTCAGTTGCAGGCAAGAGCCCTTAATGGAGCCCATTGATTTGTTTTTGTTATGAAATTTAAAGTTTGTGTGAACATATCTCTATTTTGGATTAGCTGTCAACATGATCATTATCATGTTGATTACGTATGTACAATACAATTTAATTTAGTACTTTATTCATTAAACAAAGATTGTAAACTTTTGAATACAGTAATCCCTCGCTATATCGCGCTTCGACTTTTGCGGCTTCACTCGATTACAGATTTTATATGTAAGCATATTTAAATATATATTGCGGGTTTTTTGCTGGTTCGCGGATTTCTGCAGACAATGGGTCTTTTAATTTCTGGTACATGCTTCCTCAGTTGGTTTGCCTAGTTGATTTCATACAAGGGACGCTATTGGCAGATGGCTGAGAAGCTACCCAACTTACTTTTCTCTCTCGCTTGCTCTGACATTCTCTGCTCCTGACGGAGGGGGTGTGAGCAGGGGGGCTGTTCGCACACCTAGACGATACGGACGCTTGTCTAAAAATGCTGAATGATTACCTTCACGTTGCTCCCTTCTGTGCAGCTGCTTCGTGCATACTTAAAAGCTTAAAAGCTCGAAGGGCATGAATTGATTTTTGATTGTTTGTTTTTATCTGTCTCTCTCTCTCTCTCTCTGACATTCTCTGCTCCTGACGGAGGGGGTATGAGCTGCTGCCTTACTTGCAACTGCTTTGTGCGGTGGTGCTTCGCATACTTAAAAGCCAAACAGCCCTATTGATTTGTTTGCTTTTCTCTCTCTCTCTCTGACATTTTCTGCTTCTGACGCGCACTCCTTTGAAGAGGAAGATATGTTTGCATTCTTTTAATTGTGAGATGGAACTGTCATCTCTGTCTTGCCATGGAGCACAGTTTAAACTTTTGAAAAAGAGACAAATGTTTGTTTGCAGTGTTTGAATAAAGTTCCTGTCTCTCTACAACTTTCTGTGTTTCTGTGCAAATCTGTGACCCAAGCATGACAATATAAAAATAACCATATAAACATATGGTTTCTACTTCGCGGATTTTCACCTTTCGCGGGGGGTTCTGGAACGCAACCCCCGCGATCGAGGAGGGATTACTATATTCATTTGAATTTCTGCTTTTGGTGTTGAGTATTTAATGCTGATGTTGAGATATCTGTTAATACAATCCCATAATAATCTTCTAATAGATCTGTATTTTCCGTGATTTAATTTTTATGACGTTTTTGGCTGACACTTTATCATCCCTGGTGCTTGTTACTTTATGAAATACAGCGTCTCTCTATCACTCCCAGAGATTTACTGGAGTTGGTTGCTGTCTAACATCGCTGCTGATGCTGTTCAGCTGCTCTTATTGCATGTGACTCCAATGATATTTACTCTGCCACTTCACTGCATGCAACTTCCAGCTATTCCACAAACTTCTCTCATGGGGTCAGAGGCAAAACCATCTACACTTTCTTCAACTCAGCGAGCCGATTGAAACCAGGATACTCCTGAGAGCTGTGAATTTTCATTTCAAAAGTACCCCTGTTCCGTTGATAATATACAGTAAAAGATCTTGTGCTTGACCTACAAAGCTGTCTTGCTTTGTAGTTCATCTTTTGATGTTTATATTTATAATGGGCCATGTCTTATCACTTATATTTGATCCTTATATAGTGTCTGCTTATGTAACATACTTATCCTAGTACAAGCTAAAATTATTTTATTGGTATTTGTTTAAATACATTATCAGTGTACTGTATGACTAAATATGTAAATACAGGAGACTTCATATGTCTGCATAACCATCTAAAGCAAATCACAGTGAAATACTAATCATTGACTTGTTTACCTAGCACTGCAGGGGAAGCTACAGTGTTTATTGTTTAGTTTTATTCTATTTAAAGTAATCTGACAAAGCAGTGTGTACAGTAAGCACAATCTCACCCTCTGTGGATCTTTTAAGATGAAAAGCAAACTAGATTGAGTCTAAAGTGATACTGAAAGGAATACTAAAGATGCTGTGTGCCATCAAAAGTCACTTGAAATTCATTATTATTAAAACAGATGTAAGCACAACTGGGTAAAGATCATTGAGGCCAAATACCATATTTAATTTTGATTTTAAGAAATGAAAAACAGCACACAGTTCTAGCATAGTTGGGATTCATCCTGTAAATGCAAACAGTATTTCTATTTAAAGTATTTGTTTTTGTTTTCGGTACAGTGATTAATGCTGTTGTCTCACAGTTCCAGAGTACTGGCTTTAAATTTTGCCTTGGGGCATTGCCTGTATGGACTTTTTGCAATAACCTTGTGCGTGTTTTTCTTTCACATCACAATGACATGAATGGTAGGGAAATTAGGGATTCTATATTGGGCCTGGGTGCACTGGCCTTATGATAGATTTGTACAGATTCTGGTATCCTACCATGATTCCAGCGCTACCAGAATACATATTCTCTACCTGAAACCCTGAACTGGAAAAGTGGATTTAAAAATGGAAATAAGAATGAATAATTCAATAGACAGGATTAATAAAAAAAATTTGTTACCATACAGGTGATGCAGACTCCTAAGAGCAATAAGGTGTCATTATTGCCATTCTTGGAGTGGAGGTTTTGATGTAATATCGAGTGGTGGAAATATGTATGGCTTCTTTGGTCTTTTGTAGTGAAAATAGGCATGGTTGATGACAGGGCTGGTGTATGGAGTGAGGCAGTGAGGTAAGTGCTTTTTAAAGGGTAACATTTTCTTGCAACTTTTTTTTTAATAATACAAAATAGCAATACCAAAAGGTTAAATGTGAACCTCAAGAATTACATACCTATCCTGTGCCTTATATATACTATCTTTAAAAACTGTGAGAAATATGATCATTATAAATTACAGTGCCTTGGAAAACTGTGAGCATCTGAGAATCAAAATGGTGCGTTTACATTTTGAAGCCACATGTTAGCACTTGGTATTGGCGTTCATTTCCATTTAAATAGGTACCATCAATGGTGGGGTGGAGGTCAATCCTGAAGCGATCTAGAGAAAAGTTACAATGGTAAAAATGAGCATACTCATGAGCTACATTTAGTCTTTTGCATATGATTCAGAACCAATATGACTGTGTACTGATGTACTGATATCTCTCCACAAGCTGCAAAATGGCTAACCTAATAGAAGAATATGTCTATAAGTTTCTTTTTAGAAAAATATGCATTTGAGGTGTGACATTATAGAAAATATATAGCTTGCATCTTTTGACAGAAATGTGAAATGCAAAAAAATAGATTTGAATGGCAGTACAAGCAAGAAATGTAAAGAGTAGCTCCTTATACAACTTGAGAGTCTGCTAGGTATCTTACATTGATGGTGACTGCACCATTATAATTTTACTATTTGGCCCCATTAGCTGTAACTATATAAATTATATTTAGGCATTTGAACTAAACTGATTGTCCTAATATAGTCAGATAAATCAATGAAACTGGAAGTATGGTGATCATATCTAAACATTTATTCATGTTTACTGTATTCTTCCTAATGTATACAAACAATGCAATATCACCATCCAATAAGTGTACGGCAGCAGTTTTTCCTACTATGGAGAACTTTTTTTTGCGTGCCAAGAGTAGAATCGAATGTGAAGACTATAACCATCAAGTGACTAATCAAAGGATGGCATTTGTAGAGTTTTAATGCAAGTTTTAATGTAAGCCCATTTGAGAGATGCTTGTACTTTGAATAAAATCAGTTTATAGCAATAAACTCAAAGCTTACTGTTGTAGTTGATCATTTAATTTTATTTTGCCATGTTGGTGTCTTCTTACTACACTAGATTAAGGATCATTATTATTATTGTTATTGTTTCTGATTATTGTTGTTATGACACCACTAGCTGTGAAAATAAGGTGAAAAGAACACAAAGATGAAAGCAAACAAAACCCAAGGGAGTCTACTAATCGTTATATATTTTATGTTTTTAAAATGTCTTGTTTAATGTTTTTAAAAATAACATTAAAATACAGAACTTTTTAATGCAGATTCTTGAATAGAGAATAACCTTCCTACAATGTCTAACTGAACTAATAACAGTTATCTATTTTATAGCCTATTATATTCGCTGTCCCTGGCCCACCCAATGTTTATGATGGGTCGTCACACAATTTTTGCATAGGTTTTTTAAAAGAAGTACTAATTGGAAAATAATAATAATTGAGGTACATAATTATTGTGTATCACTGTATCACATTTTTAATAATTAAGTATTTGACCAAGTGACCTGTAAAAGTTTGTTTTCACTCTTCAAGTGGTTTAATGCATTTTTACTTTTCTTGCAGATTTCATTAAGTAACTCAAATACTTAATGCTAAAAGAAGAAACCCATACAAAAATACTACATTTAATTGCACATAAGTAATCAATGTGATCAGGGAGATCGGAGCAGCACCAATGGCAAAAGATTGTAACTAAGTTTATAAAACACATATCAAAACTAGTTGTATCTGGGACTTGCCATAAGGAAGGGTAATTCATGTGAATGAAAGCTTTCATGAGCAGGGCTTGAAAGGGGAGGAAATGACTTAATGCTATGTGGAACTCTGTACATTTTTATCAGAGGCTAACAGTGAGTGTTTGAAGTCAGTCTGATCAGGATGGATTCACTTAATAATGACTTTCTGTATGTGGAGGGCTAATTCTTTAGCTAATTGTTTTGTGCCCGAATTAGTGAGTTAGATGGGACTGTAACTCAGCCATAGTGTATGATCCCTAACCTGCGTTAAAAGTAAAGTAATATTATCTGTCAATTCTATAGTTTAGATGATTTGAAGAGGTAGCTTCATTGATCATATTAAAGAGGGATAATTGTTTCCAAAATGTGGAAATTACCTTGTTGGGGTGGCATCTAACCTTAGAGCCTTTCTAGTACTCATTGGGTCCAAAGCTTCTGTAACTTCAGCCAAAGAAATGGAAGCATGTTCTTCTGTAATATTGCGAAAAGCAACATTATTGAGGTAATGTTTTGAGAGGTGTCATTAAATTATTTGTGGTAGTAATCTAAAAATGTATTATTAATTATCTGGGATCATATGAAATCAGGACAGATTTAGTGTGGATAGATGGTGTGAAGGTAAACAAGACATTTTTCTTGATTCATTTCGAGAGATAAGGGTTTAGATTCAAGGTCCATGTAGCTGCTGGTAAGAAAGGCAGGGTCAAGCACGGGTCAAACGTGTGCTGAAAGAAATCTCTCAGTCCAAAAGTTTGTTTTAAAAGATTTAGTGAAAATTCTAAACAAACAGTCCACACAAGAGTAAAGAAAAAGTCTGTTACACACATAGAATAAAATGAAAAAAATGTGGAAAAATGGTCACTTCTGTAAACTTGGATTTTCTTGTCAAACTTCAGTCGTTTCTATACTTAAAGATGCTAGGTTTGCCTTCAGTATGCTATAAACATACGGCACTGCAGATTCAATAGAGCGTGTTGCATTACATACTATTGGGCACATTAAGGCACGGTTTAAAACCATATGCCCACCATGCCTTACTCCCGGCAAGGCAGGTCACTAACTGAGCCTAATCTATAGTCAGAGAGACAAGAAATAGTTAGAATATACCAACTTGTGGGGGTTATAAGAACCTCACATAGACTATGCACTAGTGTATAGGCAAACATTTAATATAACTTAAATAACTAGCAAATGGCTTGTACACAACGTAATGCTTTGGAGTTTAGTTTGTGCGACATGTAAGGAAAAAGAGATACTAAAGCCCTGAATAAAGCCTTTAATTGCCTTTCAGTTATTACTAGCATTATCTGCACAGCCAATACTGAACATCAGGAAGTTATCCTGTTTTAAAAGCAAGTTGTTTGCAAAACGTTTGTTATTCAGAAGAGAATTACTGCATTTTCACCTCAGAGCATGGGACATAAGAAATGAAAAGCACGTCTGCAAATAGTTAAATCTGTGATCTGAAAACACAGAAGAGAGCAACAAGATGTCCAAAACTAACAAGAGTATGTAAAATAAAAGTGTAATAAATACAGGATTGTGAATTGTGATAGAACAAGGCTGAAGGACAAAGTAGATGAAACAGATCTATTAAATTAAAAGTGGCAGTAAATTGCATAAAGATGATACAGAATGAGATGTGTGCTTGCCAAGAGATGACAGAGTCCAGACTAGCAATTTATTTCATGCAGTGTCCACGTCAGTGCCAAATAGAAGCTTGCAATAATAGAATTTAAGCAGATAGCCAGTGAGGTCAAAAGAGAAGGAAGGGTGAAATGGGGTAATGCTGTAAACAGGCAAAAAATAATTTATGATCTTACAGCTCTGCCTGCAAAATCTGTTATAATTTTGTTTCATTTTAATTTTAATTTGGCTTTCCTGTTATACTTTGGTTGACATTTTAAAATCAATATTAAGTTTTGAAACATGGAAATTGCCATTTTGCTAATGACTTTTATATTTGGAATTTATAAAATATTTATTCAGCTTACATTTTGTGGAGCAGCAGCTTCTGTGTTTCTTATGAAATGACCTGGAAGTGTACTGTGTGTGATAAGCTATCAGTATAATGTTCAGTTCCTAAATCACGTGAGTTTACAAAAAGAAAAGCAAATACTGTATTTAGCATTCCTGGCAAACAAATTGTTTTTTTGAGTACGAGTTTGGGGTTTGATTTTAGTTTTGATGATCGAGTAGTTTTCAATTCCTGGCTATAAATTCATGCCCATTTTTTCATTTATGTCATATCTTCTGGTCCTTCCAAAATACCTCTGCCTCTGCTTGAATCTGGCATTAGAAAGTCAACTTAGGTCATCATTACTCATTAGTGAGTTCTTAGTTTGTAGGCCATGTCAAAAACGTCTACCAATGACACATTACTTACAGCAAGCAGAGGAGGATGCCTCAACACTGCAGTGTTTATTATTACAATGTAGGACATCAGGGGTGACTATAGTGGCTTGAGCCCCTGTTCCATTCCCATCACTTACCCCATGTGCCTGTTTCTCTTTTTAGGACTTAACTGGTCACTTCTGAGTTCCAGGGCATGCCTTCTGTTCATTGGAAGAAACAGATAAAAGCAGTGATAAGCAGTAGACATTGTTAAAACTTATTGATTTACTGTTTACTCCCCCATCATGAAATAAAGTACAGTCTATGATTATTCTCAGAATAACTGTTTTTCAAAGCACACAGCATTTTCTGCCTCTCAACTCAACTGCTTTGTGACCAAGCAAAGCATCATAAAAACACATGCATGTGTCTACTCATTGGGATAGGACAAGAGAAGAACTGATTTAACTTTGGGTGTTCAGATTTGCCAGTATTCAAGCTCAGTCAAGCCGGGTCTGCTGAGAGGACTAAAAGTATTTCATTCTGCAGACACCTGCAACAGAATAGTGCCCAAGCAATGCTGGGTATGTTCAACGGGCTTCATACTAACTGAGTGTTTTAAACAGTGTCTCATTTGCTGAAAAATCTCTTCTACATTGCCTGTATCAAAAACACAGTAAACACTGATCATACTTTTTACTGTAGCTCAGTTCTGTTAAGTCCAAATTCAGAAACCTATACGGACAAGAATGGATCACTCACCAATCTTTTGCTTCTGCCATTAAAGAAAGATAGCCCTATTAACAATAAAGAATCCTAACTCACCTATTTTAAGTCAGTGGGTAACTGATGCTATGTATTATCTGAAATTGGAAAAAATCAAATTCTCACTTAGAGGATCTGTACAAAACGTTTTCAGTACCTAGCAGGATCTAATCAATAACATTTTAAAATAAGCATTTAAATTGAGGAAGCATTTAGGACACAGCTACAACCCCTAGAGCAGTGGTTGAATTACAGTCACTGGTGCCCTTCATACATGTGACAATATATATATATATATATATATATATATATATATATATATATATATATCCATAGGTAACTTATGTTACATTGTACAATTTATACTTGTAAAGAATGGAGGATAAATTTGATCAAGTAACAGAAAAAAGAGGGAATCAATGTTTACTATGTAAAAGGCAGTAATGATGTCTGCCTCAAAGAATAAGGCTCCCTCTATTAAGCATTGTGATTAAATAAATCATCTGGTCTACAGTGGCATAAGATATATGAAAAAAAAATACAGGAATGCTTGAAACTATCAATAGTGGACAGTAGAGATAGAGCAGTTTCCCCTGTCTGACAAGCCCTTGGAAAGATGTTTTCTGCCTAAATATTTCCAGTTGTAATGCTTGGAAGTTGAAAAGAGGTTAGTAAAAAAGCGTTGACAATACTTATTTGGAAAGCAGTGCATTTACAGCGAGGACTTACAAATCCCAATACTGCCCATACTGGTATTACTGCACTGGAGATCAGCAGTTCAGATATGAGGAAAGCATAACTGTTACAAGTAGCTGAAACCAGAAACACAGAAACGATACACTGATGGGAGCAGTCCAAATAGTGACTGCAGTTAATATATATTATAAAATATAATGGAGGAATGGGTTAAAGCCCAATAGATCATTTTGAAAATGCTTGCAAAGGCTATACTAGACAAAGTATGGAAATACAATGCATCACCAGAGGTTTTATATGAAACTTTTATAGCTACAGAACTCCCACATCTCACTGTCAGCAGGAAACAGGCTACATTTTCCCAAATGAGACAAAGGCATTGGTAAGAAACAGCTGATTAACAGTAAAAATATTAGAGGAGCTTTGACAAGTACAAAATATCCCACCTATCATATTTCATAAAGCTCTATTCACTTGATTCTTGCAAAGAAAATACAAACTATAGAAGTTTTGAACGTCCTCAGAGAATTGGTGTTTGCCACATTGATGGGTAATTCTTCTGTGCATGTATGATTTTCTCTATTGAGAATTTGTATTGAAAACAACAGCAGCCAAACAAAAGGGGTCAAGCTCACTATCATGTGTGAAAAAAGTACCTTCAGCTCAATAGGTATTCATCAGCTGTAAGATAGTGAAAAGGTAAAAAGATATACTGGGTATCAAAGAGGAATGGAATGCTTTTCAGATTTTTAGAAAAGTAAAGTTCATAAAAGAGTAATTTAGACTGTTCTATGAGGGTAAAGTGATCCCTAGTAAGTGTTATAAACTGTAAAGGTGATACAAGGTCCATTTTTAGCCATCAGGAGAACCTGATTAGGAAAGGAGAAAAAGAATTAGAATGGCTTCTGGAAGTTCATGTGGAAAGAGAAGATAAGACAAACAGGAATAAAGCCAGCAGACACTTCATCAGCCGACATTTTGATGCTGAGGTGACATTGTGGCAAACAAGCGGAGAACATTAAATTCACTATGGTCTGAAAAGAGGCTTAAAAGTGTTACTGTAACATACAGCACTAGTCCACATTACCTCCGATAATCGGGGTTGTACTCTGTATGTGTTTGTTACTTGATAAGCCCATGAGGTTATATCACTTATTGTTGAATAACTTCCTGATGTAGTGTCGTCTGAGGGATCAGAGGTCATAGACAGTCATGTTCAGGCTTACGTCCTTTCCTTTTACGCACCAGAACTTCTCTAGATTTCTTGAATCTTTTAATTATATTATGCACTGTTCAGGATGAAATACCCAAATCCTTTCCAATCTCTTGTTGAGAAATGATGTTTTTAAACTTTGGAATGATTTTCTCACACATTTATGGCATAATTAGTGGTCCTCAGCTAATCTTTGCTTCTGAAGTACTAAACTTTTCTAGATGCAGCTTTTATACCAAAGTATCATCTGCTTCTACTCACATCATTATTTTCTTTGTTTTTTTTAACTCACTTTTGGTTCTAAATTGCCCCATCCCAACTTTTTTAGAACATGTTTCAAGAACTCAATGGCAAGAATGGATTTATATTTATTAAAAAATATAGTTGACTTAACTAAACATTAAATATTGTTTCTTTATACTGTTTGTAATGGATTACAAGTGAATATTTAAATCACCACTTTCTGTTTTTATTTGCAATTTCCACACCATCCCAAATTGGGATTGTAGTAATCACCTGTTTATTATTAGGCTCTTTCAGTACCTTACATGATGCAAATTACTGTAATTATATTTATCAGTTTTCTTCTTTAGCTTCACTGCTGTGTATGCAAATTAGATGTTCTGTATAATTAAACTGAGTACATTGCTTTGGAATGATCTATTGTGAAATGTCTCTGTACGTTTAATTTACTGTATTCTCAGCTTTGAATGTTATGCTTATTCAAAATGACAAAACTCCATGAACCTTTTCATTTGAGTGATCTTGTTCCATCTAGAATTTTAGTGTAGTCTGTCAATGTAACAATAATAAAAACAACAACAGTTCTGTAGCACATTTTTGTACGCAGGATGCACCTTAAATTGCTTTCAAAGATATCAAAGAAATAGATAGACATAGGTCATAGACTTGTGACCAGGCGCCGCCGAGAGTGGCAGCCTTTTCAGCAGCTCTGTGTACAACTTTATTTTTCTACCTTTTATTTTTCTCTTTTTTTATTATTTTTTGTTGATCACTCCTATCACTTTCTTTTATGTGGATTCGTTCCCTGGACACTTTTACTTTTACAATGTGGACATGGATTTTTACAGGCCGAGACTCGTTTATTCAAGTAGTCAACTTCAAGCGCTGAGAACAAATGCCAGTGTCGGTGTGGTTCCCTATTTACCTGACAAGGTAAGAAGGCGGTATCATGGCAGCAGAGCCGGCACTAAGCTAAAAATGAAGCGGCTTGCGAGAAAATGGCGTTTTAAGCCTTCAGTGCCTTCTGTGATCCAGGGAAATGTGAACTCAATATCAAATAAGATCAATAAACTGGCTGCGCTGGTGAAAAATGTCAGAACCTACAGAGAATGCAGTTTGTTGTGCTTTTGCAAAATGTGGCTAACTACCACCATCCTAGATGCTAACGTGGAGCTACCCGGGTTTAGCACAGTTAGAGCGGACAGAGACGCAAGTACCTGCGGGAAGCACAAAGGAGGAGGTCTAGCTCTCTATGTCAATACAAGGTGGTGTAACTCTGGACATGTAAACGTCAAAATCTCCACTTGCTGCAGGGACATCGAACTGTTGGCCGTACGTTTGCGTCCCTATTACTTGCCCAGAGAGTTTGGACACATCATTGTTGTTATTGTTTACATCCCTCCTCGGGCGGACATGGAGATAGCGAGTGACATCATCCATTCTGCTGTTGCTAAGTTACAAATGCAGCATCCTGAGGCGCTTGTGCTAATCGCTGGAGATTTTAACCATGTGACGCTGGACAAAACATTACCTGCCTTCTCCCAGTATGTGGACTGTAACACCCGGGGAAATAAGACTATTGACTTACTGCATGCAAACGTTAAAGACGCATACAGCGTCACCCCGCTGCCTGCGCTTGGGAAAGCAGATCATAACCTGGTTCTGCTTCAGCCTCACTACAAACCAAGAGTGAGGGAGCTACCTACAACCACATGCTCATTCAGGAAGTGGTCCCCTGAGGCAGAGCAGGCTCTGAGAGACTACTTTGGAACTACACACTGGGATATCCTGCAGGGATCACATAGTGAGAACATTGAGGATGTTGTTGACTGCACTACTGACTACATCAACTTCTGTATGGACATTGTAGTTCCAGTAAGAACAGTACACTGCTATGCTAACAACAAGCCATGGATTACAAGTGACATCAAGGGCCTTTTGAACCAGAAGAAATGGGCTTTTAAAGGCGGTGATCAGCATGAGCTCAAGCGTGTGCAGAAGGAACTCCAAGTCCAGCTCAGGGCGATGAAGGAGCAGTACAGGAGAAAGCTGGAGCAGAAGTTGCAGAATAACAGCACGAAGGAAGTGTGGGATGGGATGAAGATCATCACTGGCTGCAGCTCGAAGCGGGGTGCCACCATCAAGAGAGACGTGAAGAGAGCAAACCAAATGAACAACTTCTTTAACAGGTTTGACCACCCTAACACACTCTTACCTCGGAGTACTGCACCCTCCATCCATCCTTCTGCTGATACCAGCATAGGAGAGACATCCCCAACCACAATTACAGCAGCGCAGGTGAGCAGAGAGCTGAGGAGACTTTGTGCCAGCAAAGCAGCGGGTCCAGATGGAGTATCGCCATGACTGCTGAAGGTCTGTGCATTGGAGCTGGGGAGTCCTCTACAGCGCATCTTCAACCTGAGCCT
This sequence comes from Erpetoichthys calabaricus, assembly GCF_900747795.2. Lineage (NCBI taxonomy): Eukaryota > Metazoa > Chordata > Cladistia > Polypteriformes > Polypteridae > Erpetoichthys > Erpetoichthys calabaricus. Next base: position 75,270,018 of record NC_041406.2, read on the forward strand.
GGAACAGGGGAGAGTCCCGAGGCTTTGGAAAACATCTTGTATCACCCCAGTCCCAAAGGTATCACGTCCTAGTGAGCTGAACGACTTCTGGCCTGTCGCTCTGACGTCACATGTGATGAAGACCATGGAGCGGCTGCTGCTTCACCACCTGAGGCCACAGGTACGCCATGCCCTCGACCCTCTGCAGTTCGCATACCAGGAGAAGGTGGGAGCGGAGGATGCCATCATCTGTATGCTACACCAATCACTCTCCCACTTGGACAGAGGCAGTGGTGGTGTAAGAATTATGTTTCTAGACTTCTCTAGCGCCTTCAACACCATCCAACCTCTGCTCCTTAGGAACAAGATGACAGAGATGGGAGTAGATTCATACCTAGTGGCATGGATCGTGGACTATCTTACAAACAGACCTCAGTATGTGCATCTCGGGAACTGCAGGTCTGATATTGTGGTCAGCAGCACAGGAGCGCCCTGTTCAGCCTATATACATTGGACTTCCAATACAACTCGGAGTCCTGCCACGTGCAAAAGTTTGCTGACGACACTGCTATCGTGGGCTGCATCAGGAGTGGGCAGGAGGAGGAGTATAGAAACCTCATCAAGGACATTGTTAAATGGTGCGACTCAAACCACCTACACCTGAACACCAGCAAAACCAAGGAGCTGGTGGTGGATTTTAGGAGGCCCAGGCCCCTCCTGGACTCCGTGGTCATCAGAGGTGACTGTGTGCAGATGGTGCAGACCTATAAATACCTGGGAGTGCAGCTGGATGATAAATTGGACTGGACTGCCAATACTGATGCTCTGTGTAAGAAAGGACAGAGCTGGCTATACTTCCTTAGAAGACTGGCGCCCTTCAACATCTGCAATAAGATGCTGCAGGTGTTCTATCAGACGGTTGTGGCGAGCGCCCTCTTCTACGCGGAGGTGTGCTGGGGAGGCAGCATTAAGAAGAAGGATGCCTCACGCCTGGACAAACTGGTGAGGAAAGCAGGCTCTATTGTAGGCATGGAGCTGGACAGTTTGACATCCGGCGCAGAGCGACGGACGCTCAGTAGGCTCCTATCAATTATGGAGAATCCACTGCATCCACTAAACAGTGTCATCTCTAGACAGAGGAGCAGCTTCAGCGACAGATTGCTGTCACTGTCCTGCTCCACTGACAGATGAGGAGATCGTTCCTCCCCCAAACTATGCGACTCTTCAATTCCACCCGGGAGGGTAAACGTTAACATTATTCAAAGTTATTGTCTGTTTTTACCTACATTTTTATTACTCTTTAATTTAATATTGTTTTTTTTTTTGTATCAGTATGCTGCTGCTGGAGTATGTGAATTTCCCCTTGGGATTAATAAAGTATCTATCTATCTATCTAGATGCAAGAAAAGAAAAACAAATGTAATTAAGTAAGAATAATAAAGGATAAATAAAACATACTGTATATATCAATACAGACTCGCATAAAATACAGTAGATATACAGTATAATTAGTGGAATGGTAGAGTCCTTACATAGAGTAATGAATTCTAAATCTGTAAAGATGAGTCCAATGATATGTACGGATGGCTAGGGAGGATGGAAAAATGTTTTAAAAACTGTAGATAAGCTGAAGAACAGAAAAAAAGTCTGCAGGGCTACCATGGCCGAAAGTCCAGCCAGGCCCTACTGGCCATTCTGCCAAACCCACAGTAAATGTACTTAGGTTGTTTCTCATTGTTTCCAGGCTTTGTCCCAGAGGATTCAATGGAGCAGGTCTCGTGGTCAGCTGGGGCGCCTGCCTTCATTCCTTCATTACAGGTAGCTGCAGCGTGTCCCGATCAGTTGGTGGTGGCACAGAACACTGACACTGAAAAACAAGAGGAGAAGGCAGAGAAAAGTAGGGATTAGTAAAGATTGCAAATCCATGAAGAAAAATGATAATTTTATGCATGTACAAATCTATTAGGAGTACAATTAAACTAAAATGTAATTATGAAAAAGCCAAATTTAAAAAAGTGGGTTTTAGGAGGTTTTTTTTAATGATTTACAGTGTTAGCCTGGCATATCTCTTTATTGGTGTATTCATGGAAGTTAAAATATCCATAATAAATATTTCCATTAAAACAAGGTTAAAATACATGACAAGGAACTGTTCTTTAAAAATGCAGAAGCCTTAGTTTCTCTTTCTAAAACAAATGTCTCTCTGGCTTACCCTCTTCGGATCCAGCAGCCCATGAGGACAGCCTACCGGCAGGCATAACCAACTTTCTACATTCAGGCTTGGGTCCCTGCTGCTATTTGAGGCCCCCTGCAGGGCACCGCACTGAGCCTCACTTCTACAACTCCTGCTGCCTCTCCTTGGTCTTACGCAGAAATCCACTTGAGCAACAGGTCACTCCAGCTACCTAAAAATGCTCAGCCAGAGTGACCCTCTTCAGCCCCACGCTCCTCCTTGGAGCTTTTCACCTGACTGCCTGCCTCCACTCTACAGCACCCTGGCTTTTCCACATCCTGCTGTCTTCATCATTCATTCCTTTAACCTTTGTCTCTCATTGCTCTGTCTGTTTCTCTGTCTCTCTGCCCCACCTCAGCCGTGCAGACACCTCTTATAGTAGCATGATTGGGCACAGATGTGATCCTCCACCCACTGTGAGGTGAGAATTCGGCACCCGACTGATCCACCCGCATTTCTGTGGCAGTGCACGATCAGCCAAGCACTGTAGTCAACCATGGAGCAGCGCCATTAGATGCACACCTACACCTGTCCTCAGCCTGCACACACTTGTGATGTGGTTATTTATTTAAAATCTGCACAATGCCATGCTGAGAAATACCTTTTACCAGTAAATTACTACAATATGGAGTTATCTGTGTACACTCCTTTCATATCTTGGCTGTGTGCTTAGGGTCGTTGTCCTGCTGAAAGATGAACTGTCGCCCCAGTCTGAGGTCAAGAGCGCTCTTGAGCAGATTTTCATCCAGGATGTCTCTGTACATTGCTGCAGTCATCTTTCCCTTTATCCAGACTAGTCTCCCAGTCCCTGCCGCTGAAAAACATCCCCACAGCATGATGCTGCCACCACCATGCTTCACTGTAGGGATGGTATTGGCCTGGTGATGAGCGGTGTCTGGTTTCCTCCAAACGAGACGCCTGGCATTCACACCAAAGAGTTCAATGTTTGTCTCATCAGACCACAGAATTTTCTTTCTCATGGTCTGAGAGTCCTTCAGGTGCCTTTTGGTAAACTCCAGGCGGGCTGCCATGTGCCTTTTACTAAGGAATGGCTTCTGTCTGGCCACTCTACCATACAGACTTGATTGGTGGTTTGGTGCAGAGATGGTTGTCCTTCTGGAAGGTTCTCCTCTCTCCACAGAGGACCTCTGGAGCTCTGACAGAGTGACCATCGGGTTCTTGGTCACCTGCCTGACTAAGGCCCTTCTCCCCCGATCACTCAGTTTAGATGGCCGGCCAGCTCTAGGAAGAGTCCTGGTGGTTTTGAACTTCTTCCACTTACGGATGATGGAGGCCACTGTGCTCATTGGGACCTTCAATGCAGCAGAAATTTTTCTGTAACCTTCCCCAGATTTGTGCTTCGAGACAATCCTGTCTCAGAGGTCTACAGACAATTCCTTTGACTTCATGCTTGGTTTGTGCTCTGACATGAACTGTCAACTGTGGGACCTTATATAGACAAGTGAGTGCCTTTCCAAATCATGTCCAGTCAACTGAATTTACCACAGGTGGACTCCAATTAAGCTGCAGAAACATCTCAAGGATGATCAGGAGAAACAGGATGCACCTGAGCTCAATTTTGAGCTTCATGGCAAAGGCTGTGAATACTTATGTACATGTGCTTTCTCAATTTTTTTATTTTTAATAAATTTGCAAAAATCTCAAGTAAACTTTTTTCGTGTTGTCATTATGGGGTGTTGTGTGTAGAATTCTGAGGAAAAAAATGAATTTAATCCATTTTGGAATAAGGCTGTAACATAACAAAATGTGGAAAAAGTGATGTGCTGTGAATACTTTCCGGATGCACTGTATGTGTGTCATATTAAAGAGGGTGAATGCTTATGTGATCAATTACTTTGTGCTTTATATTTGTAATTAATTTAGACCACTGTGCAGAGATTTGTTTTTCACTTTGACGTTAAAGAGTCTTTTTTCCCTCCATCAGTGTCAAAAAGCCAAGTTGAATCCACTGTGATTCAATGTTGTATAACAATAAAATGCAAAAATATCCAAAAGGATGAATACTTTTTAGAGGCAGTGTAATCTACAACCACATCTCTAATAGCAATATTAGGTGTATCCATGTCTTCAAATCTATATAGATGTTGTATATTATTATATTTAATATTCATTATCTGTTGAGTTGAATATTTAAATTGAAGTGCTGTGGTTTGTTGGGCTCCATATAATATGCACTGTTCATAATAAACAGGCTTAATATGGTTTTGTTCACAGTGCATCCTTTATGCACTAAAAATAAACATTAAATATACCTTAATAATTACTTGATTACACATTGCATTCAATGTCAGTTATCAAAAGGTTAATAAGATGAACTGTAATTTTAAGTTATTTTAAGTTAATTGCTTTAACTTGAACATGCTGTTTCTTAAGCCTGAATAGTCATAAGAATTTATATTATGTCACTGTCCATATTTTGGGTGTTCATTAAGGTAATGAATAATCTTTACAATGAGACATTTAAGATTAAAGCTGGCTTATAGTCTTTCTGTCCCTAGCATAAAGATTAAATGAGAAACATGACCTTGGAAATAAATATAGACTTTAAGTAGCATGGCAAAACAGAGTATGTATAAAGCATTTGAAAATTGAATTAAGCAGTTGAAAATTGACTTTACTAATAAGTTTGCACTAAAAGAATTGAAAATGAGCCTTTCTATAAGCTTGGTTTTGTCTTTGGAGATAGGGCCATGACATGATGCAAACAGATGGTTACTATACAATTATCTTTAGTGCTTAAACGGCATCTCTGATCACAAACGTGTTTTTTTTTCCAAATTGATGTTCATCATTTCTTAATATATCTGCATTCCTAAGAATACATTCAGTATGTTTATCGAAACTGTTTTGGAGTATTCAAGTAACCAAATTCAGTTATTCAAAATCTATTTAATTCAGCCCACCCACTAGCTGTTCCAGTGAAGTAGTGGATGGTACTTCTGCCTCACAGCTTCAGAAACTAGGGTTTCTGTCTGGGTATCCTGAGGATACTCAGATCTCCTCCCACAGCGTAAATGTGTGAGTGTTAGGCTGGTTGGTGAATCTAAGTAGACCCTGTGTAAGTAGCTACTGTATAAAGTGTTTGTAATGACCTGGAACTGTAATATCTTCACCACAGGCATAAAAAGATGTAGAATTTCTGCTAAGAAATGTCATATGAAAATCAAAGTCCAATGTACTGAAAAAAGTGAATACAATGGCAGGTCCATCGCTCGGAAAGTGGACATTTTAAATAAATAATTGGACTGTCTCGAGCTGAGGAGTGGAGGTGTGAGTGATCAGCTATGAAGACAACTCGTCTCCGGGTGGGTGCGAGGCAGTCAGCCATCTGCACGTTGCCTTGCCTGCACGTGCAGGTGGTCTAACTGTCTCATTAACAGCCAAGGGAGGCAATCAGGCGATCACACCTGCAACTGCTCCCCAGCATATAAAAGGGGAGTGCAAGGTAGCAGAGATTAAAGAGAAGAGTGCAGGAAGATGTGAGGGAGAGGGAGAGGAAGTGAGCGAGCTGAATAGAGCGGGCTCGAGAGAGAGAGAGAAGGCAGGCAGCTGGGAGGAGAGACCATGGAGAGGAGTGTGTGGCCCACACTCAGGGCGACTGAAATGGGTCACTCCAGCTGAGCATGTATGAGGAGCAGGGGTGACCGGAAAGGCAGCAGGGGTGGATGAGGCTTGGACCAACAGTCCCAGTGTGAGCTCCATGGCCTTTGGGGACCTGAGACTTGGTTTGGAGAGGGAGCCTTGCTGTAGCCATTGAGCAGCAGGGACCTGGACTTGTGGAAGGTTGGCTGTGTCTGCAGGGCAACTCCCCTGCTGCGAGGCCCGTATGGGATAAGCAGAGGAGACGTCAGTTTTAAGAAAAATGCACCAGGATTTTAGAAAAGGACAGAGAATGCCAGATGGTTTTTCACCTTGATTTAAATGGATTTTTTAAAATTTTAACCTTCATGATCACTGAGATGTTTTATTGGATTATTTATTGAATGTTTGGAAGCACTACTCTTTTTGGACACTGTTTATTTTGATTAGTTTTAATAAAAGCACCAAGCACTGTTTCACCTTCCCCTTGCTTTGTGTCCTGTGCTTATTTGCTCAGCTCATTCCTCGGAAACATTATTGGCGATGGCAGGTTGAAGAGGCTCCCGGTGGGATGTGGTAGCATGGAGCTAACCTCCACTGTCACAGACATTATTGGTAGGTGAAAGCTGAAGACATAGTGGAAAAGAAGCTTTGTATCCTATGTATATCCAACAAGTAGTGAAGGTATATGATTATTACAACTATCACATAACTCATTTCTGAATGAGCTCAAGCATCACCACAGGAACAGCTTCATGTGTATTTCTGAAAAGCTTAAGTACTTGGGGTCTGAATGGACTGTGTTCAGGACCTCAGCTATGGAGGAATGGACAAAATGCTTTTGATGTCTGTCATGGCAGCAGAATAAGCCATTGAAGAAGTTCCATAGTACTGGAAACATGAATGATTAGTTAGGTTTATGTACAGGAAAAGGAATGATTTAAAAGAATTGTGAAGTTGGCAAATTGTAGTACATGGGTGGAATTTGGGGATGATGTTGAGGAACACTTCAGGCATGACAGAAAGAAGTTTTGGAACTTGTTCAGGAATCTGAGGCCCAAGTTTGGGAAGATGATAAACAGCAATAACTGAGGTAATCAGCTTGTGAAGTCCACAGATGACGTGTTTTAAGTAGGGATACATCATTACCAAAAGATATTTAAGAAGGAAGAGGTAATATGTTCAGGGTTGAGTGAAAGACCAAAAAGATGGATGAGAGCTGCTGAGGTGCAGTAGTAGAGAGATGAAAAGGATGTACAAATTGAAAAACTGATAGAGGCAGTAAAAATAATAAATGGAGAAAAGGAAAGATGGCATGGAATAGTACATACAATGATATTGGGGTGGGGTGTGAGATGGTGGATAAACTATGATATCCACATTACTAACCGAGAATGCTAAACCGGATGGATGCAGGGACATCCGGCCATGGGCCGTATCCACATTACTAACCGAGAATGCTAAACCGGATGGACGCAGGGACATCCGGCCATGGGCCGTAGCCGCAAAAAGATGTACTGCGCAGGCGCCCCAAGAAATGAGGCACCGCGAGAGGCGGCCGTGACCACAGAAAAAAGGAGTATTACTAACCGAGAATGCTAAACCGGATGGACGCAGGGACATCCGGCCATGGGCCGTAGCCGCAAAAAGACGTACTGCGCAGGCGCCCCAAGAAATTAGGCGCCGTGAGAGGTGGCCGCGACCACAGAAAAAAGGAGTCAGCACAGAAAAAAGGAGTCAAACGCAGGCGACACACACAGCGCCGCACGAAACCCATTGCACACGAAACTAGCACACAAAAAAAAAGAAGCCGCTCGCGCCCCACAAATCACACACCTACCTCCAAGCACACCCCCCCCCCACAAGCAACGGACGGGACACACACAAAGAGGACGATTCAACAAGCCCCTGGCACACAAAAAAAACGAACCCACAACCCCCCCCCCCCACAAGCAACGGACGGGACACACACAAAGAGGAGGATTCAACAAGCCCCTGGCACACAAAAAGAAAGAAGATGCTCGCGCCCCACCAATCCCACCACCCCCTCCAAGCAACATCCTCCCCCCCCCTCCTCAGACGCCGGCAAAGCACACAGCGCCGCACGAATCCCATTGCACACGAAACGGGACGCACACAAAGAGGAGGATTCAACAAGCTCCTACCACACCAAAAAAAAGAAGCCGTGACCGCCACACCAAGCCCATTAGAGACGAAACGGGACAGACTACAGACATGGCACACGAAACGTTCACAACAACGACAATTCAGACCCACAAACACACTAACATCAATAAGAAGTGACACCCAAAGCCCCATTTCTAAAGGAACCGTCCGTATTAAACATACGTCATCTCAACACCTTCACGCTATGCAGCATAGGTGGATCTCCTTACAATAAAGCACTATTAACCGTTCAACTGCAGAAAAGGCTCCATATTAACAGTGAGTGCGATCCTACTTATTACTTATCCATATTTCTCACGCTGAAGAACAAACAAGTCATGAATACACGCTCACGGGTACAAAACGATACGGCTCGGATAACGGGACCAAACACACGAACCCGCATGAAAAAACAAAATACACGGCGGCGCATACAACGCGCTTCTGAAACTCCGGGAGAAAAAATGTCTCGGCTCCAAAAACGCAAAGCTCAACTAACCCCGTTACAGAGACGTGCCCAAATGGACAGACACAATGAACGTAGACGCATACAGCACGCGTCTCAAAGTGCAGCATTGAAACAGGCACGAGTTCAAACCGAAAGACCTCGCGTCTCAGACATACAAAAACGGGAGCGAAGAGACAGCATAAATGAACGCAGACGTCTACAACGCGCATGTGAACTGCCGGAAAACAAGCAAGCAAGGCTCCAAAAACAGAAAGCTCAACTGACCGACATACAAAAACGGACAAGGCTCGATACAAACAATGCACGACGTAGACTGAAACGGACTTTTTGCACAGCACAGGCGAATCGATTACACCTCCAAAATAGTGCGTCCCAAATACTGGACATGCAACAACGCGGCTCTCAAACGCCACAAGCAAAACCTGCCCATCGCGGACATCAACGCCAGACACCTGCTAAACGCTTGCGCCACTTAGCTGACAACGTGTTCAATAATGAGTGCACTATTGAGGAAAATTCATTGGGATTAATGAATGTCATTTGCAATCATTGTCATTCACTTAACTTCCCTGAAGAAACAACTGGCAATACAAGTAATGAATTTACACGTTGTTGTCAAAAGGGTCAGATTAGACTGCCTCCTTTACATTCATATCCTGAATATCTACAGAAGCTTCTAACTAACGATGTACCTGAAAGTAAAAACTTTATGAACTGCATTAGATCCTACAATAGTTCATTTGCTTTTGCATCTACCGGAGTAAATATCAGGCCACCAAAAGGCAATGGCCCATACTGCTTTCGCATATGTGGACAAATATTGCATCGCATTGGAACAGTGCACCCTGAACCAAATCAACAACGCAAATATGCACAAATCTACATCCTAGATCCAGATGACGCAATCTATCAACGAATGAACCTTCCTGAAAACAAACAATGCACAGAGCTTATAATGAGAAACATCTCTCATGTCATAAACAATCACCCATTAGCTAAGTCTATAAAAATGCTACATGAGGTTGAAAAGGAGGCCAATACAAAAGCAACAGCAGAAGGTATAGCAGCAACTACAATTGCTTTAGTCTTGATAAAGGACAAAGAACAAGATCCAAGACGATACAATCTTCCCATCGTTAATGAAGTAGCAATTGTCTTTCAAAGTAAAGATGGGGTTTCTCCATTTCACCGCGATATTGTTCTACATTTACGTCCTGATAAAACCAACAAACCTACATTCCAACGCATAGACATTTGCTTTCCGCTCTTTGATACTTTAACATACCCCATATTGTTTCCAACTGGACAGGAAGGATGGAGTGCTACAATTTCCAGATTTAAAAAACATCAAGCACAGAAACAATCACATGTATCCATGAAAGAATATTTCTCCTACAGACTCTCAGTAAGAAACGACTTTAATCCATTACTCAATGCAGGAAAGCTAACTCAACAATACATCGTTGACATTTATGTTCGAGCGGAATCAAATGATCTACAGTGGATAAAAAACAGCCAGCCTTCACTTAGAGCCGATAAATACAAATCACTAATGGACTACATTAATCGTGATGCTGACGTCATGGAACACCCTGCTGGAAAACCTGTTATTCTACCATCATCCTTTCAAGGCAGCCCACGCAATATGCAACAACATTACCAAGATGCCCTGGCTATCGTAAGAAAGTTTGGAAAACCTGATCTGTTTATCACTATGACCTGCAATCCTAAATGGACAGAAATTACAACTAATCTTATGCCCTGGCAGAGAGTCGAACATCGTCCTGATTTAGTTGCAAGAGTCTTTAGACTTAAACTGAATAACCTGCTACAAGATATCAAACATGGATCTCTATTTGGAACTGTCACAGCCATTATCCACGTTATCGAGTTTCAGAAGAGAGGTTTACCACACGCCCATATATTACTAATACTTGATGAGGATTCCAAAATACGCACAGAATCTGACATCGATAAAATAGTCAAAGCTGAAATTCCAGACCGTGACACCTCTCCACGCCTCTTTCAGATTGTTATAAAAAATATGATTCATTCACCATGTGGCGCTACAAATCCAAACAGTCCATGTATGGTTAATGGCAAATGTTCAAAAGGCTTCCCCAAACACTTCCAAGACGTTACACTTGGTAATATAAATGGATACCCTAAATATAGAAGACGAAAGACAAGTCAATTACAAATTCGTCTAGGTCATTCAATTGACAATAGCTGGGTCATACCATACAATCCTTATTTATGTTTACGCTACAACTGCCATATAAATGTTGAAATCTGCGCTACAGTAAAAAGCGTTAAATATCTATTCAAATACGTTTACAAGGGACACGATTGTGCTAATGTCTCCATATCTGAAACGAATGCTCACGATGAAACTCGAATGTATGTTGATTCACGATACGTCAGTGCTCCGGAGGCCATTTGGAGAATATTTTGCTTTCCTATGCACCATCAGAGCCACACAATATGTCGCTTGCCAGTTCATTTGGAGCACGAACAAACGGTCTGTTTTCATGCAGGTAATGAGCTACAAGTGGCAAAGAGAGCAGCCGCAAAAGATACTAAACTAACCGCGTGGTTTAAACTCAATCAAAACGATCCCACGGCTCACCGTTGGAAGTATTGGGAAATTCCTCTTCACTATGTTTGGATTGACAATGGCACATTCTGGAGAAAACGACATCACCACGGTGATAATGTCATTATTAAAGAACCTGAAAGGTTTTACCTTCGATTACTTCTTCAACATGAAACCGGAGCTACATCATTTCACAACATTAAAACTGTACGAGATGGCTGCACCATCAAACTCTGTCAGACATTCCAACAGGCGGTAAATGACAAAGGATATTTATTAGATGATACAATTTGGCAAAGAACTCTACACGATGCCATATCCTATTCAATGCCAAGTCAAGTTCGACAACTATTTGCTTATATCTGTGCCTTCTCCTCCCCATCAGATCCTTTCACCCTGTGGAATACAAACAAAGTGGGAATGATTGAGGACATATGCCACAAGCTTCATGGGACAAATGATTCCTGCATCGACTGTGAAGCCTATGCACTAAACGACATTCGCTTAGCTCTTATGCTCCTTGGGTATACATTGGATAACTTCCATTTACCAAATGTTCCGGATTCCTTACCGGATCTACATTCCACAACAATTGATCTCCAACAAGAAGAATGGATTGCACAAACTATGCTTTCCTCTTTAAATGACTTACAATCTGCTGCTTTTCACAAAATTATTCATGCCACGGAAGACACCAGCCCTATACCCAAATGCTTCTTTCTTGACGGCCCTGGAGGAAGCGGAAAAACATACCTTTATGAAACACTTATACATTTCTTTGCTGCAAAACAACAGTTGATTATCGCATCTGCTACAACCGGAGTGGCAGCTAATTTGTTAATAAATGGTCGTACATGTCACTCCTTATTCAAAATACCGGTCCCAATCACAGAGACATCGGTATCCACTATGAACATTCACAGTAGCAATGCCCGTGACATCCGTCTTGCGAAACTGTTAATTATTGATGAATGTACAATGGCATCCAGTCACTTACTCAACACCATTGATAAACTTCTACAAACGTTGATGAATAATAATATTCCCTTTGGAGGAAAAGTACTTTTATTAGGAGGTGATTTTAGACAATGCTTGGCTATTGTTCCACATGCCATGCGCTCAGCTATTGTTCAGTCCACCTTAAAATACGCAGACAATTGGCATTGCTTTCAAACAATACAGTTAGTACAAAACATGCGATGTCCAGATCCAGAATATAACAATTGGCTGTTACAACTGGGAAATGGTACACTCACCAATACAGATGGACTTCACCCAGATATTATTACAATTCCACAATCCTTTATCTGCAACGACTTAGTTACGGAGATATTTGGAACAGCAATCTCATTAGACCAAATACCCCTTTTAACACAACGCACTATATTATGTCCAAAAAATATTAATGTTGATCACATTAATAACCAGGTCATTTCATTACTTCCTGGAGAGGCACGGCTCTTTCTAAGCTCTGACAAAGTTGACTCTGATGACGACAATGAACATCTGAATTTCCCCTTAGAATATTTGAACACTATTAACCCAGCCGGATTACCACAACACAATCTTAGCCTTAAAAACGGAACAATAATCATGCTATTAAGAAACCTTAACACTAAACAGGGTTTATGCAATGGCACACGTTTAGTCGTCAACACCATGACACACAATGTTATTCAAGCAACAGTTCTTACAGGATCACATGCTAACAATACTGTTCTCATTCCTAGAATTGACCTTACGAGTTCTGACCTAGAATTACCTTTTACATTGAAACGCCGACAGTTCCCCATTAAACCTGCATTTGCCATGACCATCAACAAATCACAAGGACAAACCATGGACAAGGTTGGCATCTACCTCTCTGAACCCGTTTTTGGACATGGACAACTTTATGTTGCCTTCTCACGTGTTCGACGTTCATCTGATGTTAAAGTTAAAGTTATAAATGCTCCATGCCAAGGAAGACTCATTCAAGAACAGGACACCATCTTTACTACTAATGTTGTGTACAAAGAAATATTCCAATAAACCATTACTCTGTGCCAAACACTGTATTGTTTGCTTTCTATATGCATCATCCACACCTGCACACTATTCTATATCTCATTCATACATCTCACTCTTTGTCATGCCCCAACGCCAGGGGTTGGCGAGCGAAGCGAGCAGGGGGCAGAGCCCCCTAGTAGTCATCAGAATTAGAAAGACTGTCAAATGATAAGTGACTTAGAGAAAAATATCATCATCATACTATTCAAGAAGGGTGACTCATCAAAGTCACTACAGAGCAGTGTGCAGTCTTCTGTCTCAGCCAAGATGTAGCAGCTATGGGACATTCATACTCACACTATTAAAAATTGGTGATTCACGAGGTTTGTTTCCTGCCTTGCGCCCTGTGTTGGCCGGGATTGGCTCCAGCAGACCCCCGTGACCCTGTAGTTAGGATATAGTGGGTTGGATAATGGATGGATGGATTTTATTTGGGGACATCCTTGCCTTGATCCACACACTGTCACTCATTTAGACACGTAAGCACTGTTGATAAATTCAAAAAAGAATATAGCGCTGCTATAAAGATAAACTGCAGGAACTAGAGGAGAAGCAAGCAGGATTCAATGAATGTAGAGCATGATGTTCATATGGATAGACAAAGTATCCATATTACTAACCGAGAATGCTAAACCGGATGGACGCAGGGACATCCATATTACTAACCGAGAATGCTAAACCAGATGGACACAGGGACATCCGGCCATGGGCCGTAGCCGCAAAAAGACGTACTGCGCAGGCGCCCCAAGAAATGAGGCGCCGCGAGAGGCGGACAAGACCACAGAAAAAAGGAGTGAGCACAGAAAAAAGGAGTCAAACGCAGGCGACGCACACAGCGCCGCACGAGCAAAACACCCCCCCCCCCCCCCCCCCCCCCCACACACACACACAAGCAACGGACGGGACACACACAAAGAGGACGATTCAACAAGCCCCTGGCACACAAAAAAAAAGAGCCCGCAAACCTCCCCCCCCCCCCCCACACACACAAGCAACGGAAGGGACACACACAAAGAGGAGGATTTAATCCCATTGCACACGAAACAGGACGCACACAAAGAGGAGGATTCAACAAGCCACAAGCACACAAAAAAAAGAAGCCGAGAGCACCACACAAAGCCCATTGGACACGAAACGGGACAGACTACGGACATAGCACACGAAACGTACACAAAAACGACGATTCAGACCCACGACCACAGTAACATAAATAACAAATGACACACAAAGCCCCATTTCTAAATGAACCGTCCGTATTAAACATACGTCATCTCAACACGTTCACAATATGCAGCATAGGTAGATCTCATTACAATGAGGCACTATTAACCGTTCAACCGCAGAAAAGGCTCCATATTAACAGTGAGTGCGATCCTCCTTATTACTTATCCATATTTCTCACGCTCAAGAACAAACAAGTCATGAATTCACGATCACAGGTACAAAACGATACCACTCGGATAACGGTACCAAACACAATTCACACTATGCAGCATAGGTGGATCTCATTACAATAAGGCACTATTAACCGTTCAACCGCAGAAAAGGCTCCATATTAACAGTGAGTGCAATACTCCTTATTACTTATCCATATTTCTAGAAGAAAAAATGTCTCGGCTCCAAAAACGCAAAGCTCAACTAAAGCTTCTAACTAACGATGTACCTAAAAGTAAAAACTTTATGAACTGCATTAGATCCTACAATAGTTCATTTGCTTTTGCATCTACCGAAGTAAATATCAGGCCACCAAAAGGCAATGGCCCATACTGCTTTCGCATATGTGCACAAATACTGCATCGCATTGGAACAGTGCACCCTGAAACAAATCAACAACGCAAATATGCACAAATCTACATCCTAGATCCACATGACGCAATCTATCAATCAAAGTGCTGCATCGCAACAGGCACGGATTCAAAACGAAACACCTCCCGTCTCAGACATACGTTAACGGCAAGGAAGGCTACAACGGGCTTCTCACACAGCACAGGCAAATCAATTACAGCTCAAAAACAACACGTCCCAAATACTACACATGCAACAACGCGCCTCTCAAACGGCACAAGCAAAACATACACCAGGAAAATTCATTCGGATTAATGAATGTCATTTGCAATCATTGTCATTCAGTTCACTTCCCTGAAAAAACAACTGGCAATACAAGTAATACATTTACACGTTGTTGTCAAAAGGGTCAAATTAAACTGCCTCCTTTACATTCATATCCTGAATATCTACAGAAGCTTCTAACTAACGATGTACCTGAAAATGAAATCTTTATCAACTGCATTAGATCCTACAAATCGGTATCCACTATGAACATTAACGGTGGCACTGCACGTGACATCCGTCTTGCAAAAATGTTAATTATTGATGAATGTACAATGGCATCCAGTCACTTACTCAACACCATTCATAAACTTCTACAAACGTTTATGAATAATTATATACGCTTTGGAGGAAAGGAACTTTTATTAGGAGAAGATTTTAGACAGTGCTTAGCTATTCTTCCACATGCCATGCGCTCAGCTATTGTTCAGTGCACTTTAAAATACGCAGACAATTGGCATTGCTTTCAAAAGATACAGTTAGTAAAAAAGATACGATGTCCAGAACCAGATCATAACAATTGCTTATTACAACTGGGAGATGGTACACTCACCAATACAGATGGACTTCACCCACATATTATTACAATTCCTCAAGCCTTTATCTGCGACGACTTAGTTACAGACAGATTTGGAAAAGCAATCTCATTAGACCAAATGCCCCTTTTAACACAACGCACTATATTATGTCCAAAAAATATTAATGTGGAAAACATAAATACCCAAGTCATTCCATTACTTCCTGGAGAGACACAACTCTTTCTAAGCTCTGACAAAGTTGACTCTGATCACAACAATAACCATCTTCATTGACATTACAAATTCTGACCTGGAATTACCTTTTACTCTTAAACGGCGTGTACAAAGAAATTTTCCAATAAACCTTTACACTGTGCCACACACTTTATTGTTTGCTTTCTATTTGCATCATCTACACCTTCACACTATTCTATATCTCATTCATACATCACACTCTTTGTCATTCCCAACACCAGGGGTTGGCGAGCGAAGCGAGCAGGGGGCGGAGCCCCCTAGTCTGTATAGAAGCCGTGATGAAGTTGATGGTACATGGTATATAGGTAAATACGGACAAGAGTAGATTATGATGGTGTTCATGTCAAAGGAGGAAGCTGAAAGAATGTCCTTAAGATACAACAGAACAGAATGGGCTAGACATTATTGTATTGAGTATCTGGGGACCATTGTTCATTAGATGTTGATGACGTACACTCACTAAGCCTGTCACAATTGTGACAATTTGTTTGACAGTTAAATAATATGATTAATAAATTAGTTGTCCTTTAAACATTTTGTCACTATAATCTAAACTATTACAAGCCCAGGGATATTATAATAATACACATACACCTGCCAAAGAAAAGGCTATTTATCGATATTGAACTTAACAGGTAAATACTTTAGAACATGAAATCTCACTGGGAATAATCACAGGACATACTCCACGGCACACCTGCAAACCTGTATTCAACTCATTGCAATCTTCTCGCTCGTATGGTAATCGTCAGAGCTGCGGACTCCTGCTTTCTTGGCTTCCCTGCCACACTACTGTCTCTCTCTCTGAAAAAAACACCAGCACCACAGGCACAAAAGGTGCTGCAAAGCAACTTGAGATATTTTGATGTAATATTGTACTTTTAAATGGCTATGGAAAATAATTGTGATCAGGCGATTATCTAGTAATCACATGAGCCCTAATACTCACTGTGAGAAAGATAGTTTCTCTTTAAAGCAGTGGTCCTGGGTGGCCAAATATGCAAATGATTAGGATTACATGCTCATGACTGTCACTAGGGGCTGCCATCTGTGTTTGCCGTTACTTGAGAACTAGAGCAGGATTGGGCCTTAGTAACCTTAGGATAACTGCACTAATGCAACAGCGTTCCAAGAGTGCATCAAGAACATATAATTAGCTGTAAACACGTGAGTGAGTCTGAAATAAGCTCAACTATTGGTCTTTCTGAGTCTTGGTGTTGAACCTAATGTAATGCTGCACATATTGGCCATATCGATGTGACAGTGGGATGAAGCCGATTTTAATGATTACCTATAAGAAAAGGTTTTGGAGATCCAGAAGAGCAACATTACATGGTCATCATAATGCATATGTCGAGACTTTCTACTATCTGTATAGATGTAGTACTCTCAAAGGATCATCACTGAGTATTCCGACAAAATAGAAGTACTGTAATTATTTTTTTCTAAAACCCTACCATGGAGAGTAACAAAGAAAAGCAAGCACATTTTGAAGAGCAGTAAGAAAAGAGGGGGATATAAATCAGTTTGCATCTAACTTTGATCAAGTTTCATTTCCTTTTGAGACACTTGCTAACAGAAGAAAGATACATAGTTTTGCAATATTATTTATTGTGGTTAGACTTGACATTTGGCATTTTTGACATGAAAATGCTGGTGAGGCCATATCAGCATTTTCATATACAGTATGCATGCAGACTTCTGTAACATTCTCTAAACAACATATGCTAATGGCTAGCAAATCATGAAAATTCATGCACCTTTCATGTTACAACAAATCAGTCAAACAATGAGATGTTGGTACTTGGTCTACTTAAGTTGGCATCAGATCATTATGATACTATCTGACAAATTACAGGAATATAGATCTAAAAGCTAATTAAAGTGAGAGCTGCGCAACCTCCCACTGCTCAGGAAAATATGTTGGCTACAAACTGCCTAAATTAAAACGGCAACACCTCAAGTTTGGAATCAAACGGCCTTGAAGTGAAAAAGGGCAAGTAACAATGATACGGAAAGAATATGCAGACTACGCATACTGCATGACTACACATCCAGTAGCAGCTAAACTAGTGTTTAAGCAACTGTGCAGCCAGGTGTCCTTTGTTTTTTTAAGCTATTATGGCTACCTTTAAGGGACAAAGTGGTACTGGACTTTACATAGCACTTTGCTTATGTGCGCTGTGCAACATCGACTAGGAAAAGCTTGAACAAAAATGCAAATGTGCTATTAAAAAAAAAACATAGGCAGCCCTCATTTTAATGTGACCTTTAAGCCTCATTGCTAAACTGGAAAGTTCAGGATGGACATGCGCAAAAACACCCAATCATACAGAGAACACTGCTGGACCGAGTGGTCAAGCCCTTCAGCCAAAAACTGGCTTGCAGCACCCGGCACTAAGAAGCATTATTTTTCTAGATAATATCTAGATTACATTGCGTATCTGATAGGAAAATGAAAAAAAAATACCTGAAGAACACAAAGCTGAGGGTTTTTTATTTGGTGAAAATCTATGTTTTACAAAATATCTTCTTATATAATACGCTACTGTGGCTGTTCGTTTGTCTGTCCAGGATTTTAAATCACCTGTAGCTCACAAACCGTTTGAACTATTGACCTGAAATTTGGTACACGTATACTACGTGGCATCTACTATCTGCTTTCGGGGTGGTGATTGACCTCCAAGGTTATTCCTCCTTTTATTTTTATTTTATTTTATTGTAGAATCAACTCTCGGCAGTGGCCAGCAGGATGGCCATGCAGTGCATATGTTCAGGTGTCATTCTCATCTCTACCACCTTTGCCATCACTTCCCCTACCTCTTCATATCTTAAATCATTCTTGAGGCAGACTGAAGACTTAAGTTCCAGCTTAAGTGAAAAATGAAAGAAAACGTACTAAGTAATTGGAACACAAACACTGACTTAATCAGTTTTAACACGAAAAGATGCCCTGTGAAAGAAGAGAAGAAGCGGGCCGCTAGGTTGGAGAAAAGAAGAGCTGCTCAGCAAGCAGCAAGCACATCAACCTCTGAGCAAATGAATGATAAACGTACAGAGAATTAGTATGAAAGCTATGAAAGCACAAGTCAGGTGTATTCACTGCACATTATCGTGCAGTGTGCCTTTACTGGTGTTAAATAATATGAAAATCAAACAGCAATTTTAGTATAAGAAAATGAAAAATCAACACAATCAGAAACACAATCGATCCCTTATAAGCAGAGGCTTTTTATAAACATTTAATTAACAAGTTAAATTACTGAGGAAAGCTTGTTACTTATTTTGTCCAACATTTCTTTGGGCTGTGCCTCACTGGCCCTTAATGCAGAAACACCACTGGGCCTGACTGCTGCCTGCCTGATTCTTTTTACTGACTTACCTTGTGAAAGAGGAAGGCGATAGATGCAGGGAAATACCAATTGGATGTTATATGCTAGCCTCTGACCTCCATAAATAAAGTTAATCACAGTGTTAGCATCTGCCTCTGTCACACCTGTGCTACAAAGAAAGAACTCTTAGTTGTACCTTGGAACTTCACCCATCTGTCTGTCTTTTAACTGAAACATTTTCATATCTTCTAAAATTTTACACTGTGTCACTAGTCCATAATTACATTTTGGTTCCCTGCTTAATCCAGTTTTTTTAGTGGCTAAGATCTACAAGCTGTCCTGGTGGTATCACGAACCAACCTTTGCTAGTTGCTTACACTTTGCTAGTAAACCTAACTTGCACATCTTGAGATGTGGAAATTAACAATTGTTAATATAATACACAGTTACCTTGCTAGGACACCATTTTTTATATTTTCAATTATTTAGAACAATTTCCTCTAAAATATGCAGGTGGCATTTGTTATACTCTTTTACAGTCTATCATTCCAGAGCAAGCATTTTCATACGTGATACAATGTTGTTTTTACTTAGGACATATTTATTTATACGCCTACTGTTCAGTGACCAAAGGTCCTAACAGCCCAGTTTAAATTAATTGCTGTCTAAATCTCATAGAAAGAAGCAGTTTACAAAATTTCAGATTTTTTTCTCCTCATTTCTTATTTGCCTAGGCATGTCATTAAGAATAATGTAAAATCTTGCATAAAGACAGAATTAAAAATTCCCAATGTACGTACTTGTTTTTTGCATATTCAGAAAGAAATTAATATTCATGCCACTCTGTTCACACATTAGAAATTACTTTACACAACAGGAAAACATTAAATGTACAAGTGTGGAGAAAAGACCAGAAACATGTGAAATTTATATTAATATATTTCAAAGATCAGCCTGTTACAGATTATTCATGTGTCACCTTCTGGAGACTGCCAAGTCACATCTCCTTACGTAGGTGTCTTCAACCACCACTTGAGGGCCTGATCAGGGTATTCACTTGATAAGTTTTGTAGAATTAAGTCTTAAAAAATCTTTTCATGGGAACAAATAAACTGGACAGTAGGGACTCAGACTTAAAACATGAAGTTTGACAGGATGTTGATATTTTATTTCTGGTAACTATGGGATGTTTCAAGCAGTAATTCCTTGAAACATCCAAATTAGGTTACACTGTGCTTGGCTTTATTTTGTAGGCATTTACATTTTTCAGTCTCGCAAATGAGATGGCCTGAGCTTTGTTCATGTAATAGTATCTATCTATCTATCTATCTATCTATCTATCTATCTATCTATCTATCTATCTATCTATCTATCTATCTATCTATCTATCTATCTATCTATCTATCTATCTATCTATCTATCTATCTATCTATCTATCTATCTATCTATCTATCTATCTATCTATTTTTATGTTCTGTGATGAATTGAGCTTGTGGCCTTACTGTGAAAAAGTATAGAAAAGTGTCTTAATTTTTTTACACTTGTACTTACAACAAAGTACTATTTCCTTTTTTATATAGATCATTTATTGGGGAAGGTGCAGTTTACCTGTAAGTGTGGGTGTGAGCATCAAAGTGTCCTGCACTGGGGTGGCCATGTCCAGGGTTGCCTTCTGCCTTCCATCCAAATCGACCCTAAATTTGACTGGGCATGCTTGGAAAAGAATGGACTGATGTATAACATTTTCAAAATGTAACACAGTTTGCCATAAAGTAAACATTGTAGAAAGAAATGGGAATCACGTAAAAGTGAAAAGAACAATTTTCTGGCTATTGTTTTCATAAGAATTACTTCCATTCACTCGTCAGTTTATTTTGACTGCTGCTTTCTGACTCACTGGTGCGAGTAAACCCCCACATATGATATACCGTTTAACTTGTCTTGATGTCTAGTTATGCAAGACATTAATCTTTATGGGGTTCCCACATTTTGCCCCTAGACTTACAGTAAGGTCCATAAATATTTGGACAGAGACAACTTTTTTCTAATTTTGGTTCTGTACATTACCACAATGAGTTTTAAATGAAACAACTCAGATGCAGTTGAAGTGCAGACTTTCAGCTTTAATTCAGTGGGGTGAACAAAACGATTGCATAAAAATGTGAGGCAACTAAAGCATTTTTTAACACAATCCCTTCATTTCATTTTGAATATGATAACATTTTTGAAAATCGATTCTTTACTGCTGGTCCTAGCCCTCTAACAATCACTCCCAGGAAGTTAAAAATCACAGATTTTAAACATAAACATGCCAGGTATTGTTTCAGGTGGTTTCAAGGTCAGTGATTACTAATATGATATTTTTGATTTCTGATCGTTTACCACAGATCAAGCCCTTTATAGACCTTTATCAGAGGGTGAAAATGACAGATCTCTCTATTCTCTATTATAAAAAAAAGTCCTGGGAGGGAGACTAGACGTGATCTTCTCAGAAGACAATTTAACGTCCCGCGAGAGACACTTTGTCACGCGAAGACAATTTGACGTCCTGCAAGAGACACTTTAACGTCACTCCAAGACAATTTGACGTCCTGCGAGAGACACTTTAACGTCACGCGAGACAAGGCAGTGAGACAACATTTAAAACAAGTTCACCGACAACCAAGCAGTTTTTGGAATGCTTTTGGCTGGCAGACAGACATCATGTGCTCCCAGCTCTTAAAATAACGACAAATGACAAGCAGAACACGCAGCTTGCCAGCAGCAGCAGCAGGAAGCCAGCAGATGATCCGACTGCTTCTCCTTAGCGTGCGTTTAGCCCCCCCCCCCCCACAACACATGTGGCAGAGACGCGAAGTGGCAAAAGGACAGCTGCTGTACAGACTTTTAAATGATCGACGTGCCGCGCGACAAAAAGAACACGCAGCTTGCCAGCAGCAGCAGCAGAAAGACAGCAGATGATCCGACGGCATCTCCTTAGCATGTGTTCAGCCCCCCCCCCCCTTCACAATATGACCAGCTTTATATGTCCCTTGAGAACGATTTAACTATGCCCGGGGCTGGAAATAAAGGACAAGTATTGTTTTTACAAAAGTTTTAAAGTAAAAGTGAAAATAATGCATATGTATCAATTCCCATGAAAATAACAATCTCTTTAAATTGTATATCTGGTAAACCAAACCCGGGGGTGGGCGAGCGAAGTGAGCAGGGGGCAGAGCCCCCTAGTTTTTATTACAATCGAGAATATTTAGTCTTTAAACATTTAAATTGAAGTACACATTTTAATATTTCAAATATTTGATGCAACTATGTTGTTCTAAATCATAAAATTAATCATTACATCTCTTACGAACACCCCAAATTAGGGTGGATTATGCTAATTCAGAATTTTAAATAGTTGAATTGTTCAATAAATTAAATTGTAGGACTAATAGGATAATGAGGTTATGCATGTTGTGTTGCTGGCAGAGCTGACTAGACTAGACTATCTGTAAGCAATTATCTGGTTTTGTTTTTTTATGATATAACAAACTACCCTAAACAGAGAGTAGAATCTAATAATGTACTGTATAAGGTGGGTTAAAAGTGACTTGAAGAAAATAGCAGTTTTCAAAATATACAAACTGTACAAAAATTTGATATTTTGAAACGTTTTTTTTTTGTTTTTTGTAGTTTTTATTAAAGGTCTTCACATTTCTGAGCTGGAATGATGACATTTATGATGCTTTTTTATAGGCAAACATACTACTCTAAATGAGGCTGAAAATCCATTAAAGTTAGTGGTGGGTCAAAACTGACCTGAAATACAAGGTATAATTTTGGAACCTAAATTAATTATTGCATTCTTATTTCTTATTTATTTTTTTTACTGTTTGTCAACTGGGGTATACAGTGCATCCAGAAAGTATTCACAGCGCATCACTTTTTCCACCTTTTGTTATATTACAGCCTTATTCCAAAATGGATTAAATTCATTTTTTTCCTCAGAATTCTGCACACAACACCCCATAATGACAACGTGAAAAAAGTTTACTTGAGGTTTTTGCAAATGTATTAAAAATAAAAAAACTGAGAAATCACATGTACATAAGTATTCACAGCCTTTGCTCAATACTTTGTCGATGCACCTTTGGCAGCAATTACAACCTCAAGTCTTGTTGAATATGATGCCACAAGCTTGGCACACCTATCCTTGGCCAGTTTCGCCCATTCCTCTTTGCAGCACCTCTCAAGCTCCATCAGGTCGGATGGGAAGTGTCGGAGCACAGCCATTTTAAGATCTCTCCAGAGATGTTCAATCGGATTCAAGTCTGGGCTCTGGCTGGGCCACTCAAAGACATTCACAGAGTTGTCCTGATGCCACTCCTTTGATATCTTGGCTGTGTGCTTAGGGTCGTTGTCCTGCTGAAAGATGAACCGTCGCCCCAGTCTGAGGTCAAGAGTGCTCTGGAGCAGGTTTTCATCCAGGAGGTCTCTGTACATTGCTGCAGTCATCTTTCCCTTTATCCTGACTAGTCTCCCAGTTCCTGCTGCTGAAAAACATCCCCACAGCATGATGCTGCCACCACCATGCTTCACTGTAGGGATGGTGCCAGGTTTCCTCCAAATGTGACACCTGGCATTCACACCAAAGAGTTCAATCTTTGTCTCATCAGACCAGAGAATTTTCTTTCTCATGGTCTGAGAGTCCTTCAGGTGCCTTTTGGAAAACTCCAGGCAGGCTGCCATGTGCCTTTTACTAAGGAGTGGCTTCCGTCTGGCCACTCTACCATACAGGCCTGATTGGTGGATTGCAGCAGAGATGGTTGTCCTTCTGGAAGGTTCTCCTCTCTCCACAGAGGATCTCTGGAGCTCTGACAGAGTGACCATCGGGTTCTTGGTCACCTCCCTGACTAAGGCCCTTCTTCCCCGATCGCTCAGTTTAGATGGCCGGCCAGCTCTAGGAAGAGTCCTGGTGGTTTTGAACTTCTTCCACTTACGGATGATGGAGGCCACTGTGCTCATTGGGACCTTTAAAGCAGCAGAAATTTTTCTGTAACCTTCCCCAGATATGTGCCTCGAGACAATCCTGTCTCGGAGGTCTACAGACAATTCCTTTGACTTCATGCTTGGTTTGTGCTCTGACATGAACTGTCAACTGTGGGACCTTATATAGACAGGTGTGTGCCTTTCCAAATCATGTCCAATCAACTGAATTTACCACAGGTGGACTCCAATTAAGCTGCAGAAACATCTCAAGGATGATCAGGGGAAACAGGATGAACCTGAGCTCAATTTCGAGCTTCACGGCAAAGGCTGTGAATACTTATATACATGTGCTTTCTCAACTTTTTTATTTTTAATAAATTTGCAAAAACCTCAAGTAAACTTTTTTCACGTTGTCATTATGGGGTGTTGTGTGCAGAATTCTGAGGAAAAAAATGAATTTAATCCATTTTGGAATAAGGCTGTGACATAACAAAATGTGGAAAAAGTGATGCGCTGCGAATACTGTCCGGATGCACTGTATGTTTGAAAAGTTTCATCCTGAAGAGAAGAAATTTAGGTTGCATTTACTGAACTTCAGCACTAACCAAGGTGTAATTTGACCCAATGATGTGGCAAGATTTAATTAGATTTCGAGTTGCAGAGAGACAGAGTCTATTAATATGTCCACTGCTTTCAAGGCAGTAGCCAAGTCTTGGTGGTTGGCGCCGGCCCATTATAACCAAACTAGCTATTAAAATGTTTAAAACAAAATACTAACACTCCTGACTGAGTTTGTTTTATACACCATTGGACATGGGGAACACTATAAAATGATAAACAATTCTGTCTTCCCTGTGACTAACAAAATTCACTCGCTATTGTACAGTATGAAAGATGCTTGTATCAAATGTCAGTACGCATATGAACATACATAGTAATAATAAACTTGGCAGAGATGCAGTGTGACTTTCTTTTGATTTAATTGGTGTGGGATGAGCAAAATGCAAATTGTAAATGAATGATTAATCAAACTTACATAACAAGTGAACAGTTATGAAAACAGAAGGAAGAAATGCTCAAAAATGCTAGATACTGACAATGATGAACTAGAGATCTGAAAACCTTGCAAATGACCTCAGATACAGTGTTAAAAATGCACTGCTGCTTTCATCACATGCTATGAATGTCTTCATTAATAATTTATGAATATTGGCCTCTTAAGACCACCTCGCCATTCTTGGCATAGTGCGTACAGTTTTGAATGGTAATATAAGAGCTGAGGTATTCTAAACATCAGCTGGAATACCTGGGAAAACAAAAACCAAATTGGGCTATCACCATGTGGTTGAATGTGTCCTCTTCTTAGTTCATTTATCAAAGCTATCATAGCTGCTTTGGGAGCAGAAGTGAAATAGTAGTGAAAGAGATTGCTTGACATTTGCTAGTAACAGGAATTTAAACAAAATTGGTAAGATTTTACATTGTAAAATTTGCTGTCCTTCTCAGATGTTAAGTGTAAAAAGGCAAGCTGAGTGTGTCACAGCTACAAAAGTCCATTACCAAAGAAATCATAAAATATACTCTAGCAAGTGAAGCTATCACAGATACTTAAACCGTGAAAGTCTGGCCGTTGCTACACACAAACTTGCAATATAAAAAGCTGGTAAATGAAGTAAATTAATGTACTGGTTTATGTGTTGTAGTAATCACTGCCGTCATTTAGAACAGTGTTAAAAATGACATCACAGGCCGCAACATATCAAATAAGGTAAAACAACAAACAAGAAAAAGATGGCATGTGTGGGAGATGCAAAGTACAAAATAGCACCATACTCGTGTTGAGTCACTGTCTTACATGCCAAAACACGAGGGTGAGTCTCAGCACTTTAGCAAATCCAGCTTTATTCAACTTGAAACAGGAACAGCAGAATAGCAGGGCTATTTATTGCAGTGGGAGCTACTGTTCTCCTATACACAGATGCAGCAAACGGGCAAAGTCAGGGCCAGGTCAGTGGCTAAGTTATACTGTTCCCTGCATTTATAATGTTCCTTGCATCACCCATCAGCGACAGGCGCATATAGCGTGATCTTGATCAGGTCGTAGTTGTTTCAGTGGCACTCTGCTGCTGCGCTGCGAACCTGTAGTTGCCTCAGCAACAGACAAGCAGTCCTCCACAGACACGACAGTTGCACTTCGTGTTGGGGGAGGTCCTAAATGAGTTCTGAAACCCAACATTGCAAATCCAAAAGAGCTAATATAGAACTGTTATACAGGTTTTCATATTCAAATAACAACAATTAACGTTACCTGAACATCTTTTGGAATATGATAAGAAAACTGTAGTGATCAAAGCAAAACTGTTGCAGACGTGGGAAGAACAGGCACTCCTCACAGAAAACAACTTCGTGAGGGATTTGAGCTCAGAAAGCACCAGTGCTGACAACTGTGCTACTCAAAAAAACAAATAATAATAACAATAAATTCTTAATGAACATGCTCAAAATAAGCTTAAAATTGTGTTTGTTATAGCATCACATAAAAATGGCTAGACAGATTTTTCTGAAATATTGGGGCATGTTTAAGATAGCTTAACGTTAACATAGAATGTACAATTTTTTTCTGCCATCTTGTCTGGTTATGTTCAAGAATTTAACTGTTTCAGTTATAAATTATGTATAGTTCATGTTTATGTAGCAATTACAGAAGCCAATAACCCATGCAAAGAGCAGATACAGTATCTCAGCAAGTGTAAAATAAGACATTAATGTTTGCTCTTGATAGGATGTCAAGCTGCATTACAATAATTTCATGATCACCACAGGCATATGACCAGTTACTGTATATAGTTAGGAAGTCATTTCAAGTTATCCTACAATGTATCAAGTTCACCAAACTGTGGTCATGTAGTGGCCTAGCATGTAATCCATACCACACCATTTCCGTAAGTTTATAAATTCAGTACTGTCGTGTTTACAGAGTATCGTGAAATTCTTATGTAATTGACATGCAGAACCTGCTGCCACTCTGCCATGATCAGTATTACTACTGCCTTGCCTCAAAACTTCTGTTTTTATCTGAAATAAGAAGTAACATGCCCTAAAACATCTCAGAACAATGTTTGCTGTGAGTTTGTCCTTATATTTGCACACATAATTCACTCCCACATCATCAAGATGAGCAAATGTTACGTTTCTCCTGACATTAATAAGATTATAGACATTGTTAGTTTTCAATTATTGTTCCATCACAGGAAAAAAGGAGAATAGAAAACACAATTCTTACAATTTCTAATAATATTACCAATGAAGAAGAAGAAGAATATTTAAAGGTCTCTGTTTACAATAACAAATCTGATTCCTTCATCATCCTCTGGGTCGATTTACATTATTAAATTAGGTTTATTGATTTTGTTGAATTTCCAGTGTGTTTGAAAGCAACAAATATTTTTATGGGTTATATACAACCTAAGAAGTTTTTTTTGTTCTTTTCTTTAATTGTGTAGTGGTTATTTATAATGACAGTTTAATTTTTACTGGTTATGACCACACCCTGCTTCAGTACTTTTCTCTGGGAGGGTTCTATGAGAGAGATCATTTCTATAAAACTTATTAAAACAATGCTTCTGGGAGAGCCTTTGGCTCCCTGTGTCCATACAGTGGATAAGTGGTTCCACAATAAGGATGAATGAAGAAACGTTTGACTAAGATTTTTAAGGTAATAGTGTACATGTATGGTGACAAAAGTGGTTGTTACCTCCTACCAAAATATATTGCTGTGAAATATCCAATGACCATTAAAATACCGTGGAAACTACAGTGTCAATCCATGACTCCATGAGGATGTTCCAGCATTTGACCATCCCAAAAGTCCATACATTTCATTTTTAAATCAATCAGTTTTCTTAACTCTGCTTATCCAGAGAAGGGTTGCGGGGCAACTGGAGCCTATAACAGCAATCAATGGGCGCAAAGCAAGAACAACACCTGGACAGGTGGCCAGCCTGTCACAGTTTTTGAAAAGTATAATTTGTATAAATGTTGTGGTGAATGCTCATGCATTCTTATGTCTTCTACCATAATAGCAAGCAGATGCATTCAAACAAAAATCTCAAGATGGAAGCAAACTACCTTCTGTTTAAAATAACCAAATTAACCTCTAATAAGGGCAAAATCTTCAACTGTTTGCTTGTTGAGATCCTACCCCACTAGGCGCTCTCTCAGCTACCTCCTGGAAGAAGTCTACCGTAACAATTTGTTAATGGCTGTGGAGAAACAGTGTCTATCAATACATTGGTGGTGTTTACTTATTTTACAGCATTCTAGTTGCTTTCCTTAAGCCCATTTAAATAGAGAAACAACAGTAGTCTGAGTGTGTCATTTGTTGTCTTGTTGCTGTCTATGCCAACTGAAATTGAAATACATTATAAAATTTTATAAACAGAAAGAAGCAAAGACTGTGGCACTCTTGTATAAAAACTATTTAAACTTTATAGGAGAAACACAATTTTTTCCAACCTCATGGTTTACAATTGGAAAATCTGTTGTAATGTTCTTTCATAGCTAATGTTCAAACCCGAGCATTACCATGATGGCCTTCTTTGTGTAGTTCTTTCTGTTAGAACACAGTGCTCAGTGCAAATGTTATTGAGTGCACTGACAAAGGGGTTTTAATGATAATGTTAAATGTTAACTGAGTCATTCTGTTATTTTCTGATGAAATGCTTGGCAGGCGTGCGTATCAGCTGTCTGTGCTTTGTTCTTAAAAACAGAATTCAATGCTTTGCTACTGACATAATAAGCTTGAAGTGAAATCTGGATAAATGATCTGCAGCTAACAGCCTCTGTCTGCATTTAAGCAGTCAGCAGTGAACCTGAGAAAGAGCATATTCTAGTCTGGGGTTTAATGGACATATAACTGCTAAACATGGGCACTTCTCTCTTAGATGAGACATATAAAGCCCTGTGGTGAAGTGCTCAGTGCACGGTTGGAATACATTAAAAGGGAAAGCTATGGGGGGAGGTGGGAGGTTGTTGAAACTCTGACTTCCCGTTGATCGATTACCTTTATGCCTTTTCCTGAGATAGGGCACATAGTTTAAGATGATACAGCAAGTTGGCTAATCAATACGGTGCATGAGAGCTCCTCTGCAGTTGTTTATTAGTTAACCCTTTACAATCTAAAAATTCCAGAAATGTAAATGCAATTTGTTTTCTTGAAGATTTTTATTGTGGTTATTGTCATTTAGTCTAGTCTAGTCAAAGATTAAATGTACCACATGTATGGTGTCACATAAACTCACCAGTGACAGGCAAAAAATCAAACTTAATGAGCATAGTGTACTGTAACTGTATGAACTGGGTGGCATTATATAGCTAAAATATTGCTACCATACAAACACATTTTTTACTGAATAAAAAATGGCTATATGCAGAATGTTTGCTCAGGCTGAGTCCAGAGCATAAACCTTAGCACGTGGGTTGCTGTTCTTTGTGTAGAATATTTGGAGTTCTGTAAACATCACATAACCTGCTATAGGGAAGGTTTAAGGCATGGACTTTCTCCACATCTTTCAGTCCATTGTTCTTTACTTAATGTTCACATACAAGCATCTTAATTTTATTTGCATATCATTTTTTTGAGGGCCTCATGGTTCACTTCTTGCTTTAAGGCACAAAATGTTTTCCTTTGTTTTGTGTTTCTTACAAGATTTTCTTTTTTATAATTTTATGGTATGTACCTATTTGATTAATTTCATATTCACGTTTCAGATGGCTCTAATCTGCTTCAGTCCTCCTTTCCCAAACGTTCATGTTTCTGAATCATATAATATTATAAACACAGTCAAAAATAAGTTCTTGTTTCTTTAAGGCAGTCAAACTCGATTCACTTGTGAACAGACTCTATCTAGGCAGGAAAAAATAACAGCTCAGTTACTTTTGCTTGGTTACAAATGACCTCAGCCACCTTGAAATGGGGTTAAGTTACCTTAAATGGTTGACATCTATATTTCAACCTTTCGTATTTGAATTAGAGTTTTAAGGAAAGGATTGAGACTCTCTCCAGAAGCTTTAGCAATTTCTGAGTTTCAACTGAGATATTCTTAAGTTTCAAGCACCAGTGCTCAGTTCTTTTTATCTTCCTTATGGTACCTGCTATGAAAAATTCAAGAAAAAGTTTGTGCTGTTTTGGGTATTCACTTCTTCTTCTTTCGGCTGCTCCCATTTGGGATTGCCACTGCAGATCATCTTCTTCCATATCTTTCTGTCCTCTGCATCTTGTTCTGTTACACCCATCACCTGCATGTCCTCTCTCTCCTCTTAGGCCTTCCTCTTTTCCTCTTACCTGGCAGCTCTGTCCTTAGCATCCTTTTCCCAATATACTCAGCATCTCTCTTCTGCACTTGTCCAAACCAATGCAATCTCTGACTTTGTCTCCCAACCATCCAACTTGAGCTGACCCCTCTAATGTACTCATTTCTAATCCTATCCATCCTTGTCGCATTCAATGCAAATCTTAGCATCTTTAACACCTCCAGCCATGTCTCCTGCTTTCTGGTCAGTGCCACCGTCTCCAACCCATATAACATACAGTAGCTGGTCTCACTACCGTCCTGTAGACCTTCTCGTTCACTCTTGCTGATATCCGTCTGTCACAAATTACTCCTGACACTCTTCTCCACCCATT
The DNA here is from genome assembly GCF_900747795.2 of Erpetoichthys calabaricus. NCBI lineage: Eukaryota > Metazoa > Chordata > Cladistia > Polypteriformes > Polypteridae > Erpetoichthys > Erpetoichthys calabaricus. Next base: position 75,300,977 of record NC_041406.2, read on the forward strand.
CCACCCTGCCTGCACTCTCTTTTGCACCTCTCTTTCACAATCCCCTTTACTCTGTACTGTTGATCCCAAGTATTTTAACTCATCCACCTTCACCAACAGCACTCCCTGGATCCTCACCATTCCACTAACCTCCCTCTCATTTACACACATGTATTCTGTCTTGTTCCTACTGACCTTCATTCCTCTCCTCTCTAGAGCATATCTCACCTCTCCAGGGTCTCCTCAACCTGCTCCCTACTATCACTACAGATCACAATGTCATCAGCAAACATCATACCCCACAGGGACTCCTCTCAGGTTCTATTACTGTTTGTTATTTGTGGTGTTTTGGTAACTGGGTATACATATGATAATAATATAGGTTAACTACATTTTATGGTCTCTGGGACATTTTTGAGAACTCTCAGCTTTTTCCATCAGCCATACCATTACTGCTTTGATGGGCTCCAATTCCCTCATGCAGCAAAGTGAAGATTGCCATCTTATGTGCATAAAGCATAAGCTTAGTAAACTTCTTTGTTTTAGATATTTTAAAAGGAAGTCTAAACTTCAGTTTTTCTTTAAGAAAATAAATAAGTACATATTTGTATCAAGATTTAGAACTAAAATGAATTAGGAATGAGTTCTGCATTCTTCAAGGTTCAATGATTTGATCAGTGAACAGCATTTTCTTTAGTTCCCAGCCCATTTTTCTACTCTTGAGCAATTTAATGTTTTCCTCCATCTCAGCCACTTACGATAATTAATATTTTTTTCTATTTTACTCTGTTAGAGCTGTTCTTGATTAAATGACTTCTAGATATCTAGAAGAGTTGCTATTTCATTCTGAGCCAACACAAATAACCACACTTTTTTGTCATTTTAGGTTATTGTGGTTTGCTTTCAGTCAGTGGTACAAGGAAGCCTTCTGCTAATGGAGTTGAAAGGACACACATCATTAGGGACTATTCAGTGAATCCCCAGAGGCAAAATGATTTTGAAAAGTAATATAAAACTGCCAGACACACTTAGTCCAGTTCATGTTGGTTATGGGCTGGGGCTGGAGCCTATCTCGTAAACATTGGGCTCAAGGCAGGAACCAACAATAAAATAAAAGACTAGTCTTTAAACAGAACAAAAGTGAGACTACAAAGACCAGCATTCAGAAGTTACTTAGGAAGAATTTTACTAAAGCATAACAGTAGGCATGGGAGTCTCCCTGCAAGGCTTTCTTGAACTGGTCAATGCATTCTTTAGTTTTTGGGTTGGAATTTTTAGTTCTGAGAATGTTTGTGATGTTTCTATGCTGAGATCTGTTTTCTGAATCATGAACTGCACTTTACCAGGCTTACTGGAGTCTGGTACTTTAGTTGTTGTGCCTCTCTTACAGTATTTAGGGCACTTGAAATTCTTAATTCTTAATGGCTTGTGTTTCTGGTGATGCTGGCTACAAAGTAAATTTTGCCCATTTGCTGAATTTGACTCTTTCTGGCATTGGTGTTTAGGAGTACCGCACGCTTCTTCCTTTTCATTCTAAAATGCACGTTATTTCCAAATGATCACTCTTGTTTCTATCTGTCACACTGGTACTCTGCTCCAAGGTTTTAATCTTTGATTTGTTCCAACTGGCATGTAAGTCTACATACCTTTATTCAGTGTTAATCTGATATCATCTGTAGTTTGTCACCATCCTTTGTCCTGGATACCAGTTGCTAGCCTGTCTGTAATTTCTTGATTCCAAAGTTTCAGATGTATTTACTTTGTGAGATTGGGAGCACTCCACATTCATTGTTCTGCATTAACTCTTTGTTTCAGAGTGCTGTGGCTGAGATGGGCCCTTTCATGCATTGTACTGACTTTTGGAGATTTCAAATGGTAAATACTGTGCAGTTTAATTGTCTAAGTCTGTGTGTTGTCCACACATGCACGTCAGAGGCTCTTCTCATGGGCTTGATCGAAGTATGTAAAAACCAACCAGGACAAGAGGGGGAGGTGTTGCTATCATTCTCTCCTCCTTATCAGCACTGAGAAACCACAAAGGGAGGGCACTTAGCCCCACCCCTTCCAGTTACCCAGCATTAAGAAACCCAGCTTCCCAGAAGGAGGTGTCTTTTGGCAACCAGAGTTACCCAGTGGATGGAGCTCCTGTCTGATGGAACCTAAATCTGTGGCTGGAGCCTTTATTTTGAGCCCGAGGGCAAGAAGTATAAACACCAAGATGCGTTATTTTTGTTGGACATTTTAGTTAATTAAATGGGGCGGCCCGTGTAACATCCAAACTTCTACTTTTGCGTGACTTGTCATCTTTGCACCTGGCCACAGTGTAAACATTGAACAAATAAAATTCTGCAATTTTTAACAAGGAAGACAATGTCAGGGAGGCGAGATTGTGTTGGTTTGGACATGTGCAGAGGAGAGATGCTGGTTGTATTGGGAAAAGGATGCTAAGAGTGGAGCTTCCAGGCAGGAGGAAAATAGGAAGGCCTAAGAGAAGGTTTATGGATGTGATAAGAGAGGACATGCAGGTGATGGGTGTGACACAGCAAGATGTAGAGGACAGAAAGATATGGAAGAAGATGATCCGCTGTGGCAACCCCTAACAGGATCAGCCAAAAGAAGAAGGAGAAGAACAAAATGTGATATGTCCTCGTGCCTAGGCTACAGCAAAAAAGCCGTGGGACCACAGTGTGCCTGCAGACATGGTTAGATCAGAGCAGTGATGAGTATAACTTTGTAAAGGCACATGCTTACCCTTTTAAGGATACACTTTTGTACAACATATCCTGAAAGCAATTGAAATAGTACACTAATGCTGGGATAAGCGACAGCTCCCTGAAACTATGTGATGGAAAAATTAGTTTAGAAAGTGAATATTCAGTAATAATATGTTAAGTATTTTTTCTCCCAAATATATCATACTGTATGCCTAATCTACAATTATCTTTACATATATTTAGTTCCAGAATGTTCATGCATACTTGCTAATAGTTAGCGTTTGCTGGCTGGCATACTGTAGCTAGTCAAGTGAGGTCCTTTGTTCCTGTGAGTTTTGCCTGATGTCATTACTTCTTTTTATAGCACTTATAATTACTACAGTTTTATTTAATTGCATGTTCCATATAAGAATCTATATGGTACAATTAAACTAAACTTGGCATATCTGATGATTTTGGTGAGATAGCAGCCCCTCTCACACATAATCTCTCAACATTACCTGGGTAACCATTGCAGAAGTTAGTGGATGTTGCTCTTTTCTACCAGTCTCCTCATTTCCCAATTCAGTAAATATTCCATCTTACACTTTTAAATAAACTGGAAATGTTCCAGTAAACTCCTGAGTTAGCCTACTTCCATAAATGGACAAATAATAAAGAGTATGATGCGTGCATTATATTTTGAGGCTGATATCTGTCAGCATTATGCTAACTTGTATGTATATAGTAAATTACCATCTCATAATCGCCCCCCTGACACTTTGTTTACTTCTTTTGTGGATAAACCGAGATTCTCTTCATACAGATTTTCTCATTTAACTTTCAGACTTCAATGAGTGCCATCATTTTAGCTTCTGGTGGCTGTGGCAGGAAGGTAAATAGCCTGTTTATGGAATATTAAGTTCTCATATACAATATATTACGCTTTTATTATCAATGGATCTTTTTCATATTAATGTACGAAAGTCTGCAATTGTTTTCAAGAATTAGTATGTCAAAGTTGGAAATTACTTCAGAATGGAATGACTCTTTTAAATATTTTATTTCTTTTGTGAGTTTTATGCCTTTATTTAAGTATTGATACTGTGACAACAACAAACATTATAGGTTTAAAAAACTGAAGTCAGTCTTATGGTACTGGCTCGTATGTCGATGTTCTTCAGTGTTGTCAACTAGAATGTGTAAAATTTCAATTTTGTTGACAAAAGCAATCTAAATAAGAAGCTGATCATATGTTAGAAGCATCAGAGGTACAATCCTTCTCATACCAGTAAATTTCAAATCAGGTAGTGGTGTGCTATATTGTTAAATTTATTACCTTCCATTCATCCATCACCTAACCTACTTAATCCACGTCAGTGTCACAGGGCAAAGCTCATCTTGCACCAACAGACTCAAGGCAGGAAACTTCCTTGTATACAGCATATTTAAAATGAATTTAACTTTCTTGTTGTCCTTCAAACGTGACTCTGTAGTGCTGCACTTGAACATCTTGACACTATTCTGTGCAGTGTTCCTTGTGTATTTGGAGTGCTCTAGCTGTTTACAATGAAGTTGTCTTGCAGCTCTTTGCACTCTTATTTTAGCATTTTTATTTTTAATTATCATCTGTGTATTGGGGTGAAAAATAGTCCTTTTTACAGTTTGGTAAATAAGACTCCATCCATCCATTATCCAACCCGCAATATCCTAACCACAGGGTCACGGGGGTCTGCTGGAGCCAATCCCAGCCAACACAGGGCGCAAGGCAGGAAACAAACCCCACTGCAGGGCACACATACACACACCAAGCACACACTAGGGACAATTTGGAATGCACCTAACCTGCATGTCTTTGGACTGTGGGAGGAAACCGGAGTTCCCGGAGGAAACCCACGCAGACACGGGGAGAACATGCAAACTCCACGCAGGGAGGACCCGGGTCTCTTAACTGGGAGGCAGCAGCGCTACCCACTGCGCCACCGTGCCGCCCTAAATAAGACTCATAATATTTAATGTAAAATCCATATTACTAACCGAGAATGGTAAACCGGATGGCATGGACGCAGGGACACGGCGATGGGACCATGAGACGTACTGCGCAGGCGCGTACAGTGCGCGTCTCATAAACCGCACGCGAAGTCTTATCCACCGCGCATGGCCCAAAAATGAAAGAGCTCAACTGACGTGAATGAGTAATGAAGCAACAACGCGCCCATGGCTAACGACTACCGACACAGCCACACAAATAAGAGGAGTCTGCGCTGCAGCCTAGATTCAACCGGAACAGGCTACGGAGGCCCCACGGGTCCATAAAGTACGGAAGGCGCAGGCTTCACCGCCATATTGTGAGTGGCACTACTGCGGAGTGAAGGCACAGGCGTCACCGCCATATTGTGAGTGGCACCACTGCGGAGTGAAGTAAACGCGCGTCTGAAACTGTGGAAGCAAAGCAGGCACGGGTTCAAAACGAACGAGCTCGACTGACGGATATACAAACAATGTATTTCAGGATACCCAACGCCGGGGGTAGGCGAGCGAAGCGAGCAGGGGGTGGAGCCCCCTTGTATTAATATACCATAGCATGCCATACCATTTGCAAATAGAATAATTCAGATAAGGTGAAGATGCAGCTTTAAATTAATAGAACAGAAGGCAAATGTAGACCTTATAGAAAAAAGCTAAAGGATTTAACATGGCTGGGATGAGTAAGTGATTGCCAAAAAGAAAGCAGTTTAAGGGCTGATGGGATGTATGCAAATATCAAAAAACCATCCTCAAGCATCCAGTTATATAGTGCCATGGTTAACAGATCATTCAAGCAAGCTTTAAACTTGAGATAAGGAAGTGTTTATATGTTTCCATGATAAGAGTATAAGTGATTGAGACTTTTTCAACTTTTAAATCATTGTATTAGCAATGATCAGACAAATAACATGACCATTGACAACTTATCAGCTGTTCATTTTAGCATGATTAAACTATTGCTTTGTTTCTATTAATCTTACATGGCCAGTCATTGCCTATATAAAACAGAGAGTTTTAGAGTATCTTGGTTCTTTTTCTTCCAGCATTTCTTTCTATAAATTCTCATTTTGAAACTTGCCACCTGCAAAGGCTTGCCTGATTTTCTATTATACTCTCTGGATGACTCCTGACTCTGTAAATTCAACTACCTGGTATGAAGCTTGCTGTTTGACATTGATTTCCTCCTTTCACCATTTCTGGTGTCTCTGCAAGTAAACTTACATAGGTTTTGATGAAATTAAGTTTGTGATTATACTGTATCAGTGAAATTCCCTTGTGTTTACTGACACCAGAATTCACTGAGAGGTTACGGGTGTTCCTATCAAACTTAAGTCTTACAAGAAAACAGGGAGTCATTCTTGTACAGTCCTCTCAGCGGTGGAAGACTGGGTGAAGCTGTAGTCCCAGAAGTGTGCAGCTTATCATTGCTGAGGTGCCCAGGGTTGTATATGTCAAATACAGTCAAAAAGCTAAGGGACAGACTTGGAGCACCTCTTCTTGTTCACCAATAGAAAAACAACCCAGGAGGCTAGTGTATTACCTCTTATGACAATACAGCAGCACCCCATTGGTACTTGTGTTCAAATCAGTATTAATAACATAACATGTTAACTCATTGGCACATAATATAACCTCTTTGGCTTTGAGAGAATAACTTTTGAAAATGCATTTTTGTGTGCCTCAGGTATTGTGTTAATGTACACTAAAACCACAAAGGCATTCGATTATAATTGTGCAAATCAGGACCTCATAATACAGTATGATGTTATCCCAATACTTGGGTCACAATACGATGATATAATGATTTTGTATTGCGATTCAGTTTTGAAGTGTATTGAAATTTATTGTTCCTTTTTTTTAATGACTAAAAGTGAAGTTGAAATGATACCCCTATATGCAAAAAAATCTGGAACAATTTATTATATCTAATGTGACAACAATCCGTTTACCTAGTTTATATCACTTAAATTTTTAATTGTGAAAATAGGTATTAGTACCTCAGCAATCCATACAGTGACTGAGTGTACTCTGTTAAGGTACAAAATGCACACACAATGACACATTGTCTAAACCTTAAAGTTGAACAAACAAATGCTGTCAAACAGTCAAAATGTGTCATATTTAAACTCGATTGTATAAATATGTATTTAAAGCTAGCAGTGATATGTAAGTTTATGTTGCCATGTTGTACATTTGGAACATTACATTGCTATTTATGCAGAAGCTAAACATGTTCAGTTCTATTTCATTCTTAGATGCTGATAAAATTTCAGTGTTAACTAACCATAAGACAGTCGTCTTCTTTGCTTTTGTTCTTGGACCTCCTTTGCAGACTTGTAGGATTTTGTCTTGTAGGATCCTATGGTGACCCTATTTTCTCCTTTATACATGTTATTGAGTAGACTTTGAGAAAATGTCTTAAATCCCATACACTGACCAGTTTGTGTTCAGGTGATTCAGCACTTTGTCCCCACTTCCCTTCACATCTGTAACCTCAGAGTAAAGGAACAGGCAGGAGTTAAGTTTAATTATGTATTATTGATAATTTGCCCTAAAATAATAATGAAGCACATTACAATGTGAATGTTGGCAAAACAGCCTAAAAAGCAGTTCATCTTGCGTCTATAGGCAGCTTATTTGCAGTCTAACTTGGTCTGTGCTAACACATGGCTTTCGAATGGAGTATTGAAGCAGGCTGCACGCCTGTCTCAATATGGCTATCGAGTTGTCTTCATCATGGAGAAAATGCAAGAGAGAGTGGTGGTTGTCTCTTCATGGCCATATGGTAAGAGTGAGGGGTAAAGGCAAAGTGACCAAATTTATACCATTATCACAAATCACGAACTAATGAGGCATTGTGGGACAGAATGACCACCAAAACCACTCATAAACAGCCACACTTCAGACAAACAGAATTAGTTTACCTCTTTATTCCTGGACCATTTACCAATGAAAGCGCTCAGGTACAACTCATCCCTCTGTTAGTTTTTTCAGTTGTAGACTGTTCTTACCAGCTAGGCAGTTTATGGCCTCCCTGCAGGGGATGACTTATAGGCTCATGTAAGTCCAAACACAGTCACCCTTGCCATACTGGTTTGATACATGTTCATAAATTTCATGTTTTTGGTTAGTACACATCAAAGCATAGCTGTTGTTATCAATAATGTAAAACATGCCACCCGAAACACTATTTAATATTGTCTAGCTTACAAATAAAGACGTACAAAATATTTAAATCAACTTATATGCTAGATTTACAGTATACTCCAGTACAATTGTAAATGGAGCCAGAGCCCATTTTGAAATACATACTGTATACACTATTAGCCCTACTTCTTATAACTCAGATATGTAGTCTTTCAGCAACTAACTGCCTTATTGTATTTTATCACCTTCTTCCTAAATTTACTTGTGATGTTTGGAACAAACAGGGCATAAAACTTTGTTTTTAACCCAAACAAATACAGTTTGTTTTTAATTATAACATTCTCATTTTTCCTCATAATCAAATACTTATTTAAAATATAAAATATTAACAAAAAGTAATTAGTCACCTCGGTCATCCTTGTCTTGTATGTGGAAATTTTGTTTCTCCTTATAAAGTTATGTTTTTAAGTTTTAAACAGAATCATTCATGTATTTCTTATACATTCTAAGTGATGACAAAATGCCAAAACCATGGTAATGTCCACAAGTGTAAGAGTGATCATATTTTCATAGTTATGTCTGTCCTGTGAAAGATGAATACTCATTTAAATCATGTTTTAAGTATATTTCTCATTTTCATCTTCAGCATTCTAAATTTAAAATGGCAGTCTGCTTATACATTAGTGTTGGACTGAAAATGATTGCTAATTCTTTAATGGTATTGAGAAGTCAAGCAAAATGACACCTTTTATTGGCTAACTAAAAAGATTACAATATGCAAGCTTTCGAGGCAACTCAGGCCCCTTCTTCAGGCAAGATGTAATACAGAGACTGGAGGTCCCAGTGTTTATATACACACTAGGACAAGTAACAACATTGGTAAATCTTTAAGTGAGACATCTTAAATGTAAAAAATAATAGACCTCTTCAGGCTAAGATTCATTTAACAAGAGAGAAGAACAATGTATGGTCAAGATCTTTGGATAAGATAACTGTCCAACAAAGTCTTTTGATGTTTCTGATAATTTTTTCCATACAGTGTGGGTCTGTAGACAGGTTGTCTGTGTCAGTCTGAGAGATGCAAACAATCCTCATACCTGGCCATAAAACTCCTGTCTCTATTCAAACCATGTTGTAATGTATAAAATTTTAGCATGAGTTTGACTTCCCATTCTTTTCTCTCTTGCTGTGTGCTGAAATTGCCCATAAGCACTGTGACTTTAAAGTCCCTCTCACAGTGTCCATGGTTACAGGAACATCTCTGTTGCCACGTTTAATGTGGAACCTGTGTAAATTCATTCTCTGGCGGAGTGTTTGTCCAGTTTCTCACACGTAGAGTGCAGTGTCAGGACATTTCATACAATGAGTTAGGTAGACCACATTAGATGAACGGCAGGAAAACGATCCCTTTATGCAATGTTCTAGTCGGCAGCATGGTATAATTACATGGTCTGTATTATAAATGTGAGCACACATTTTACATCTTTTCTGTAAGCAGAGAGATGTGCCATTTTCTGTTGGTTCACTTAGGGAGCTTCTGACAATTAGAACATTAGAACACTCTAGATGAGAACAGGCCATTCAGCCCAACAAAGCTCGCCAGTCCTATCTACTTATTTCTTCCAAAACAACATCAAGTCGAGTTTTGAAAGTCTCTAACGTCTTACTGTCTATCACACTACTTGGTAGCTTATTCCAAGTGTCTATCATTCTTTGTGTAAATATTATCTGGTCCTGGTGATTTGTTTGATTTCAGCTTATTTAATCTGAGCAGCACTTCTCCCTCTACAATGTCCAAATCCCTCAGTACCTCCTTAGTAATTGCGTTTACCTCTGGGAGGTTATCCACTTGCTCACTTGTGAACACCTCAAAAAAATGTAAGTTTAGGGCATCTGCTATTTCATTGTCTGTATCTTTTAATTCTCCTTTACTATTTCTGATGCATTTCATCTCCTCCTTGACTATTCTTTTACTACTAAAATACTGAAAGAATCTCTTAGGGTCTTCGTCGCCTTATCTGCTATATTCCTCTCCAACTGTCTTTTAGCCTCCCTGATATCCTTATTAATGGTTGCCCTCATGTTCTCATACACTCTACAATTCCCTTTGCAGTCATTAGTCTTATATGCCTTATACAGCAGTTTTTTCCTTTTTTAAATTTTTATTAATCCACCGTGGAGTTTTTTTTAATATCCTCTTAATTCCAAATTTAGGTATGTATCTGTCCTGCATTACATGTAAAACATCCATCCATCCATCCATTTTCAAACCCGCTGAATCCGAACACAGGGTCATGGGGGTCTGCTGGAGCCAATCCCAGCCAACACAGGGCACAAGGCAGGAAACAATCCCAGGCAGGGTGCCAACCCACCGCAGGACACACACAAACACACCCACACACCAAGCACACACTAGGGCCAATTTAGAATCGCCAATCCACCTAACCTGCATGTCTTTGGACTGTGGGAGGAAACCGGAGCACCCGGAGGAAACCCACGCAGACACGGGGAGAACATGCAAACTCCACGCAGGGAGGACCCGGGAAGCGAACCCGGGTCTCCTAACTGTGAGGCAGCAGCGCTACCACTGTGCCACCGTGCTGCCTACATGTAAAACATTTTTTTTTAATTAATTTTTATTGTAATCATTCCATACAAATAGATCAATTTATAACCAAACAAAATTGAAGACAAATCAATCCCCACCCCTGAGAAGGAGAGCTTAGCTAAAGGAGAATTGCTTAGGGCTTTTTAATAAGACAACAATAAGCAAAAGAAAGGGAGAAATAAATATATATGTAAATAAGAGATGGGGCAGGGTATTAAATGCGGTGATAGTTATTTCTCTTATTCTAAAATAATATTGATCAGATCCTGCCAGGTTTTGAAAAAATTTTGTACAGATCCTCTAACTGAGAATTTGATTTTTTCCAATTTCAAATAATATAAAACATCGGTTTCCCACTGACTTATCAGAGGAGAGTTAGGATTCTTCCAATTTAACAGAATAAGTCTGTGTGCCAAAAGTGTAGTGAATGCAATCACCGTTTGCTTGTCCTTCTCCACTTCAAGTCCGTCTGGAAGAACACCGAACACAGCTGTTAGTGGGTTAGGAGGGATTGTGACCCCAAGGCTGTCTGAAAGGCACTTGAAAAGTTTGGTCCAAAATGATGTTAGTTTGGTGCAGGCCCAGAACATGTGACCCAGTGAGGCAGGAGCTTGGTTGCAGCGTTCGCAGGTTGGATCTTGCCCTGGAAACATTTTGGACAGTTTTAAGCGAGACAGATGAGCTCGATATATAATTTTTAGTTGAATAATTCTATGCTTTGCGCATATAGAGCTCGAGAGAATTCTCTGCTTTGCTACCTTCCACTCCTTTTCTGATATATTGATTAAGAGATCTTCTTCCCAATGTCCTCTTGGATCTTTGAAAGGTAGGGACTCTAATAGGATTTTATATAATGCAGAAATGGTGTTTAATTCCTCGAAATTGAGCAGTATTTTTTCCAGCATTGTGAAGGGTGCAAGGTGGGGGAAATCGGGCAATTTCTGTTTAACAAAATTTCTAATTTGAAGATAGTGAAAGAAATGTGTAGCTGGGAGGTTGAATTTTGAACGTAATTGTTCAAAAGATGTAAATATGTTGTCTATATAAAGATCTCTGAGCATTTTAATCCCAAAACTTTTCCAGGTATTAAAAAGTGGATATGTTTGCGATGGTTGAAAGAGGTGGTTCTCTTGCAGAGGTGCCACGAATAAAAGATTTTCAATCTTAAAATGCTTTCTAATTTGGTTCCATATTCTAAGTGAGTAAAGCACAATTGGGTTATTAGTATATTTACGATAACTTTCATTTATTGGAGAGCAGAGCAGGGAATATAAAGAAGTACTACAGGATTTTACTTCTATTGCAGATCAAGCCTGTGTATGTTCATTTATTTGTGTCCAGGTTTTTATGGCTTGTATGTTTGCTGCCCAGTAATAAAACTGAAAATTAGGTAAAGCCATGCCACCTTCTGCCTGAGGTCTTTGTAATGTCGCTCTTCGGATACGTGGGTGTTTTGAGTTCCAAATGAAAGAGGTTATTGTTGAATCTAACTGTTTAAAAAACGATTTATTGATATATATTGGAATGGTTTGAAATAAAAAAAGAAGTTTTTAAACCTGTTCCACTGCTCCTCGACAGTCTCCATACATAAAAGCTTATCCCAGTGTATCCTACTTAGACATTGTCGCATCTGGTCAAAATTAGCCCTACCAAAGTTCAACTTGACAAGTTTAGTCTTTGCATCTACACTCTTACAAAATACTGAGAATTGTATTACATTATGGTCACTTGACCCTAGTGCAGGGGTAGGCAACGTCGGTCCTGGTGAGCCACAGTGGCTACAGGTTTTCATTCCAACCCAATTGCTTAATTAGAAACCAATCATTGCCAATCTCAGACCTTATTTAATTTTATGGCTTGTTAGTCTGTGCAATGTAAGGCTCTTATATCGTAGATTTTTTTCCTTTCCAAGGATATCATCCAAATGATATAAAGCCTAAAACAGATCATTTTCAGTCTGTCACATTTTTCTATTAAGTGTTTTATTAAATCAAACAGTGCATGATGAACACACACAGATGTAATTGGAAAAAAGCTAGCTGGAGAACTGCTGGCTGCTTTGTCTTTTACATCTTATTGCTAATAAGGAGCAATTAAAACACTGAATGCAGCAGTTTAAGTTTGAAATAAGCAATTAAGGTTGGAGAACCTTAACAAGCGAGACCACTAAAATGAAGCATCAAAATGTCACTTAAGCAATATGTGCTTCATCAGCAATAATTGAGTTCTCGTTAAGGAACTGGGTTGGAACAAAAACCTGCACATACTGCGGCTCACCAGGACCGACGTTGACTACCCCTGCCCTAGTGGTTCAATCACCTCTACACCCTCAATTCTATCCTGATTATTACAAAATACTAAATCCAGACAAGCTTCACCCCGTGTTGGTGCTTTAACATGCTGTGTTAAAAAAACAGTCACTGATTACTTCTAAAAACTCCTGCTTGTTCTCCATCTGCAAGGTTATCCCAGTTAATATTTGGATAATGAAAGTCCCCCATGACTATAATATCTCCCTATAAACTTGCCTTTTTGACTTTGATTACTAAAAAGGTGTGTGTTGAAATTACTGTCTGAATTGGGTGGTCTGTAACACACTCCTAAAATAAGACCTCTTTCCCTAATATTTTCCAGGCGAAGCCACATGTCCTCACTAAGATGGGGCTCATCATCCAACTGAAGAGGACTTACATTTAAATTCTGTTTGGCATAAACAGCAACCCCACCACCTTTTCTGTTCTGTCTATCCTTCCTAAAAAATGTGTATCCCTCTATGTTACACTCATCCCCATCTTTGTTATTTAGCCAGGTTTCCATTATTGCTATAATATCATAATTATCCTCTGCTACGTACAACTCCAACTCACTTACCTTATTTTTGATACTTCTAGCATAAAGGCAAGCTATTTTCAATGTGTTACTCCTTCTACATTTAAATGTTTGCTTAGAATTTACATTACTATGCATTTTTATTTCTACACCGTTGTTTGTTCCTCCATGTATAGATCTAAACCTGGCCTGTCCTAAATTCCCTGCCCCCCCTCGACTAGCCTACACATACGCCTCCCCAACACATTGGTGCCCTTCCAGTTCAGATGTAACCCGTCACGGCGGAACAGGTCCCATCTATTCCAAAAGGAGCCCCAATGCCCCATAAACCTATACCTTTCTACCCTGCACCAAGATTTGAGCCAGGCGTTAGGCCTTCTAATCTCCTCAATCTTACCTGGACTGGTGCATAGCACAGGCAGAACTTCAGAGAAGACTACCTTGTCAGTTCTGCTCCTCAGCTTGGCACCTAACTCTTTGAATTTGGATCACAGAACTGACAGACTACCCTTATGTATGCATTATGCATTTGCATTATGCATTTGTTTCAACATGGACAATGACAACTGGATCCACCCCAGCTCTGGCCAAGAGCCTATTCACCCTTCCAGGGAGGTCTCCCACCTGTGCTCCCGGAAGGCAACACACCGTGCGAGACTCTTTCTCTCTCTCTCTGGAGCACACCTACGCTTCAATCCCCCTAATGATTAAGTCCCCAACTATTACTACCTCTCTCTTTTTGGGAACTGGTTTTGAGGTGGCACGTTGGGGCTCCTCATCCCTGCCTACCACCTTAGAATTATCAGAGACACTGTCCAGCTCCACAAGGACATGATAACGGTTTGACACTTCTAATTCTGGGGTTGATGCCCCCGGACAGTGTGCACCCTTTACCTTATGCCTTGTGACCGTCACCCACCTATTTCTACCTGTCTGGTCTGGAATCTCCTCCTGCTCCACCTTGGGGGTGCAGACTATCTCTCTAAAGGACACCTGGGCCAAGTCCGCCAATTCTCAATTACAACGCAGGTCAGCCAGCTCCTCCTCCAGTTCAGTGACCCTGCACTTGAGGTGCTGGATCAGCTGGCATCTCTTTCTTTTCACTGCTATGCTGATGATACACAGGTTTATATTCCCGTCTGCAACTCTGCAATGAATCAACTGCACAACTGTCTTTTTGAACTAAGATCCTGGATGGCTAATCATTTTTTTGATCTGAATCAAAATAAAACAGAATTGCTTATAGTGGGTCCATCAGCTAAAGCCCAAATTGGTCTTGGACTTCTCGCCTCTTTCTCTGTCTTTTGCAAACCTCAAGTCCGCAATCTTGGTGTTATTTTTGACACTAACCTCTCTTTTGAGAAACAGATTAATTCTGTAGTCAAGAGTTGCTTTTCCAGCTTCGTCTTTTAGGTAAGATCAAGCCTTTTTTATCTTCTAGGGATCTTGAGAAAGCTACTCATGCTTTTAACTTTTCTCGCCTTGATTACTGCAACTCACTGTATTCTGGGATTAGCAAATCCTTGATACGCAGGTTACCGTTGGTCCAGAATGCTGCCGCTCACTTTCTGGTTGGGGCAAGAAAGTCTGATTCTGTTTCTCCAATATTAGCTTCTTTACACTGGCTACCTGTCAGTTTTTGAATTGATTTTAAAATCTTGTTGCTAGTTTTTAAATCTTTACATGGGCTTGCTCCTGCCTATTTGTCTGAATTGTGTGCTTTACACCAGCCATCCAGAGTGCTTAGATCTTCTGGTCAGTTGTCTCTTGTTGTCCCTCGTACCAAGTGTAAAACTAAAGAGGACAGGGCTTTTGCAGCTGCTGCTCCTGGCCTGTGCAACTCTTTACCTCATTACATAAAAGAGTTGTCTACAATTCAACTGTTCAAAACAAGATTAAAGACTGATTTCTATTCACTTGCTTTCTGTGACCTTCAGTAATACTACTGATGGTTTCTTCATTGTGATTCTATAATCTTACTTCTATTTATTATGTATTTTTATTTATTTTATTTCTATTTATGTTATTTATGTTAATTGTATGTTTATTTTTCTTCTATTATTATAAAGCACTTCGGCCACAGCATTCCTATGTTGTTTTAAATGTGCTATATAAATAAATTGACATTGACATCTCTTGCAGATGTAGCCCTCATAGACAACTGGCTCTTCCAAACCATCATCTAAAATGTCCAACATCCAACAGGACTTGCATTGCACTGGCATCATTATTAAAATTTGATGTGGGATTAGTAAAACTGCCTTAACTTTTTTTTTTCTTAAAATTAAATAATTTAACTTAAATGGTAACACTATGATCTGCTACAGATATTTTACACCTTTTCCCCTTAAGCTCCTGTACTGTTCTCCCTCTCAGCAGCCTGCTATTTGTCTTTGTATGAGATTAACTTTACTTTCCTCTCTCTCTTCTCCTAACTTTGCGCTCCTCTTACTTACTGTAAAAGTTCTCCACTTGCACTGTTTGTATTCCCCGTATTAATGAACAATTAAGCTGTCACCCGCTTAACAGTTCTACCTGTGGACCGCTAAGTACTGTTCAATCTAAATTAAACAAATAAATAAAACTTTACTACCTTATCTGCTTCTACAGCCCCTTGTGCCTGATCCGATGGCCGCTTACCTGCGCCTTTTTCTTTTTTTTTCTTTTCCTTTAAACTAAGGAATCGCTGTTATGATGACGCAGTTATTTGCTTACAAATGCCGATATCAGTTACTGCTGTTTTCTACCCTGCCTCCTCGATGCTAATTCAAATACAGTTAACAAGAACAAGCACATGTACAAGTACAAGTAACTTTTCCAAGCGCACCTCCAAACACCCAGCTACTTTTGCTTTTGTTTAGGCGAAAAAAAAGCAAAACAAAAAACCCTTCTAAAGGGAAAAAAGCTTTAAAAATTCCCACACGGTTCCTTAGTAGAAATCAAAACCCGAGTTTTTAATAGCAAAATGTATTTGTTTATTTAAATCTCACACCACAGAACAGACCAAAAACTCTCAACAGCCTCTAGCGTTTGTGCAAAGCACACGTCGGCACCAGACCTGAACCTTGACTAACACTTAGGAGACCATCCAAATTAGTTGCTGCAGGTTTGGTGGTTGTCTGTATGCCAGGAGGAGAGGTTCAGGAAATACATTTTTCAGTGTTTGGTCATTGTTTAGCATTGGCTGAAGTTCTTTTACAATTTTTCGAAGTGCTTCAGGATGTGGGTTGTAGGTGACAACAAGGGGGATGTCTCTGGGTATGGCATTAGCTCTTCTTATTTGAGTGTCTGTTGTTTTGTGGGTATAACCTTGTCTGATGAAATCTTGTCTGAGCTCCTGCACTTGTTTATCCCGGTCTGTCGGGTTTGAGCAAATACGATTGGCTGAAAATAATGGAGTGCCTTATTGTAACTCTTCTTTAATGGTATATATACTGTTTTGGAGTAACACCAGCTGGAAGGAGATTACTAGATGTTCAGCAACAATAAATATACAGTGATTTCCTATGTTACATTGCTTGCTTGTTGACTTATTTTTCTCAGTTGGAAAAATCTTAATCCATAACACAGTTGAAAAGGGATCTCTTATCCAAAAGTAAATCACATTTTCTTTGCAAGGAAGAGTATAAAGTTTTTTCAGAATTTGGCAGTAATTTGTCGAGCCTACTGTGCCTCTGCCTCTGTTCTGTTTTCCTTTTGATGTTTTGGCATTTCTGTGGAACTATTTTATAATAGGTCTTTTATTAACATAGCTGTGTAGGAGTTTTGTATTAATTTTAACTATGAATGCATTTTGGAAATGTTGTTTTTGATTTTCTCTTTTACAATTTTTATCTCCTCCGTTGTGAACTGGCCATAGGTCATCAATTAATTAATGGAGAGATATTGTTGGTTTTCATTTATGTTTAATCAATTTCTTCCTTGTTCTCGGTGTGTTTTATAAATCTTAATTTTTATCTGCACCAGTTCTGCATTTAGTAAATAGTATAATCTATTCTGGTATTTTAACTGAGAATTGCTCACAATGTCTCTGCACTTGCACTCAGTAAAGAGCTGTTAGATCTCAAAAGAATATTACATGAATATGCATTTTGTATGGTGAATTATTTTATTCTTTACACCTTGTTTTTTATGCATTTGACTCCAGATAAAGACCTCTTGACATTTTCAATATTCACTTATTCCTCAAGGGGGTTTTAGATAGATAACATTGATTGTGGCTCCATTCAAATTCACAGAATTACTCTACAGCTGGACTGTAGGATATCAAGTGACTTGCATAACGTTGCAGACATCCTCTTCTAGCACATTTGTTAGCAGTAAAGTTTGGAAAGATGAATAACAAAATAAAGAAATGAGGGATTCAATTTCAGTTAGCACTGGTGGTCATTGAAATAATTTAAGCAAGTCACAATTAAGATTATTTGTAAACTAGGGGGACAACCCCCCCAGCGCCTTCGGCACCCAAGCCCCAGTTACGGCCAGAATATTAGTAAAATCTGTAAGTGTACAAAAGAAAAAATATAATTTTTTGGAGTCAAAATCACACAATTCTATAAATATGTAAAATAAAAATAAATTATTATTTCACGGAGTAAAAATCATGAAATGAGAATAAAATATTTGAGTATTCCCGTTAAACTGAGGTCCATATTTTAGTTTATAATTTAATAATGGAATAAGAATCTGAAAATCTAACAACATCACATTAAAGTTCGACAAATCCTGAAAAGAATGATACCAAACATATATATGTGGGTTTTAAAATAAGCCCGATTTAAAGCGTGACAAAAAACATCACATAAAATTGCACTTTTAGGCTTAGGATTTTATATATAGAGAGAGTAGATATTCGGAGCACACCTAGTATTTTGCTATGTTGGTTGCCATGACTCAAAAGCAATATCTCAGTGACTATAAGAGGAAGCTGGCTTTGGGACACATTTAGTAGGGGCTTCAGTAGCAAAGACATGTCAATTTGCTGATGTTATGTGAACAACAGTGGCCAAAGTGACACTGGTATGGAATTCAGGAGGAAAGACACCATAAGCTAGCGACTACTCTTTCACAAACCCTCTCACTTTCGGGCTTCAGCATGCATGTAGAAAGGCTAGAGATCTGCACTGGCAATCGGAAGGTTGCCGGTTTGAATCCCGTAAAATGCCAAAAAGGGACTCTGCTCTGTTCGGCCCTTGAGCATGGCCCTTAACCTGCAATTGCTAAGTGCTTTGAGTAGTGAGAAAAAGCACTATATAAATGCAAAGAATTATTATTATACTATTATCATGTGACTTTAAACATCAGACTAATACAGAATCCGGTAGTTTCACTGAGAAAAGTCCTTCAGGTATTTCATAGAGATGGAGGGTGGCGAAGGTGTTACAAATAAAAAGTCACATTTACGAGTGTAGTGATACAAAAACACAAGCTGTGAGAGAAAAAAAAGGCATATGGCCATTTGAGTCGTTATTTATTGTCTGCATCTAGTCCTCAACAGGAGGAGGACCTGTGTGGTTGTTTTTCTGAGGTTCTGCTAGCTCTGTTATGGCATAAAGTATATCTTCCTGATCATGTTAATTCTGTGTTAAAACATTTCTGTTCTGATGGTAGAGGAATATTCTAGGATGACATTGCATTCTGATTCATAGCATGAATGGTCAATGTATGGTTTGAAGATCATGTCTCCATATCTCAGGCCAGCTGGACATTTATAGAACTTTATGGAACAGCACTTAATCTAAGAATACTTATCATAGGTTGGTAGCAGTTCATATGAAATTCAACAGGTAACCAAAGTTAATTTCTTGATCTTGAAAATGGCCGTCCATTTCCTTGATCTGTTTTATTTAGGGTATGAAGAGAAATGTGGTTTTCCTTAAACATTTCTCGCTAACTTCAATAAGACATCAGACATCCCTGAAGAGGACGTGCACTGGGACTCTGCAAGAGGCAGCAATCGTGGTTGCCAGTTGAGTGTATTTATAATTTTGTGCAAGTAGCCCTTATCATTTTTTAATGCTCATATGCAGACCTCTCACTTTAGTTGGACTTAATGCAAATTAAATTTCATGTTAAATTATTTTTTCTTTTTTTGCTTTTTTATAGGGTGGTGAGCACTGTTATTATCAAGGCAAAATCCGGGACATGCCAAAATCTTTTGTGGCTATTTCCACATGTCATGGACTTCGGTGAGTTTTCTTTTTTTTAAGTCTGAACTTCTTATAGCCTTTCTTTTGTTATTTCATTGTCTGTTTTAAATAAATGTATGAAAAGGAGTATGATCGGTTGTCATATTATGAAGATTTTGAACTATATCATACAGCTAATAAAATGTGTGTGCAATATTATACAATGATAAATGATTACAGCTAACAGTCAATTTACCATATAATCCTGAATATAATTTGCAGTTTAAAGTGCTGAAATTTATACAAATGTAGGGAAACAATTTGCAAACCCATCAAAATTTCAGAGTGGTAAAAAAAATATCCTACTCACTTCTACAAACATTTTAGTATTTATCAATATAAAGATAATAAGAACATCACGAGAGCATCAGAGGGGCATCCAGGTTGCACCGCACTACTGCCCCACTGCTCCACAGTCCACAGTCTGTGTGGTGTTGCACATCCTCTCCCTGTCTTTATGAGTTCTTCATCTGAATCTCAATGACATACAATATGTTAGGTTAAATTTAAACTGATGGTGTGTGTGTGTGTGTGTATGTGTGTGCGTGTGTGTGTGTGTGTGTGTGTGTGTGTGTGTGTGAGAGAGAGAGAGAGAGAAGGCCCTGCTACAAAATGGTGCCTATACTGGTGTTCTGTTGGAATACGCCCTGATCCCTGCAACCCTCAGATCGATTGAGTCTGTCCAACAATAGATGGATGGATGTAAATTTAATCAAATCCCTTGCCAGGTTCTTTGTGTGAATCTTAAATACTCTGAAAGCAGTACCGCATTTTCAGTCTTGCTGGTTTTCCATGATAACATGAATACATCATTTCTGGCATAATCAGTTTGCAAGACCCAAATTAAAGTGTAAGCCTTATATTGAACATCCAAAATATGTAAGCTGAGGAGGGAATTGTTAAAAGCTTTTAATTTTGAAAGCTATTATGAAACCTGCATGCTGTAGCATACACAACTGTTATTTTTCTCTTTTTACCTCCAAACCATTGAGACTTTAGAGCAGTAAGCGGCATTTTGTATGCCCTGTTGGTCAAATTAAAGTGTAAAGTAAGTGCAAAGTTAAAAAGTCTGAATTAGTGTAAGCCATGCTAATTCAGGGTGTTCATAAGAAATGTAATGATTTACTTCATGAGGCAGAAGTACATAATAAACAAAAATGTGTGATTCAATATAAATGTTTAAAGTTAAAATATTCTTGATTGTAGTAGAAATTTGTAATATTTCACCTTCTGATAGAGGACCATAGAGAGCTGGGACCACAAGTAAAGAATTAAATGTCAAAAAATATTATCGTATTCATAATCACTAAACTTGAAATAGTCTAAAACAATACCCCACATGCTCATGTTTGAAATTTGTCATTTTTAACCTTCTGGGAGTGGCTTTTAGAGGGCGAGGACTATCATTAAAGATTCATACATCAAACAAATTATCATATCCGTGGTCAACAACCTTGAAATAGTATAAAACAACACTCAACATGCCTATATTACTTTTTTTTTTAAGTTTCATAAAAAGGAGTAACATTGACCCCTATACCATTAGGGGGTGAACCCCTGGGGTCACTTGATATGGCATTCACAAATTCAAGTCCTGTTTATTTTTGCTGAACACACCTATTGGTTTACTTCTTTAGCATAATGCTGCAATTTCCTGCACAAAATGAGGGGTTTTCAGATCTACAGCCAAAAGTAGAGGGATTCAGTGTCTTACATAGCTAGACATCAAGATAGGGTGAATGATATATTTGGGGTTTTTCTTGTACCAGTAAGTCAGGAGGCACTGGATAAAAAATTCTGAAGTGATCTCAAAGCGTTCATAAGTAAGTCTTATACATGAAAAGAGAAATATTAGGGAAAAACCTTCCATACCAGCATATCCTGTTCACACCAAGCCCTGAGGCATTGATCTAGTGACATTAAAGCTGATCAATAGGTACGTTAGCAGCAGTTCAATCAGCTCCTTGAAACAACAGAAAGGCATAGAGAAGGCAGCAAAAAAAATGACTTTGGTCTTTCTTATTCTTGTTTTGCTTTTTGTTTCATTTTAAATTGCAAAAAATGTATATAAGGAAAATATTCAAAATGTAATAAGATACGATGCACACTGTTACTGCATGTAACTTTTTTCAGATTCACACTTTTAAAACATTTATTTCTATTTTAACATGGATTGATTAAATGTAATTTAAAAAATGGTTAATCTAGGCATCACCCAACAGGATTATTAAATTGCATAATTCTCATATAAAATTATATTACTTTAAGCAAACTTGAAGAGTGCATAATATTTTTACACAATTAACAAAGCTACTGTTTATAATAATACATTGACAGTTGATTTGTACGGAGAAAGGGATGATAAATAAAAAGATAAGACTTTTACACAGGAACACTGTGAATGGTGACATATAAAGTGAGGATTTATCATTGAATGTTTGGGCAGAAATTCCTGGTCAAAGCACCTTCTGTATGGAGTTTACAGGTAACGTCCAAGTTTGTGTGGGTTTTCTCTTGCTACCAACTTTTTACTGTTCAGTGATGTGCAGTGAAGTTCTATAGCAGCTCTAATTTGGCCTACTGGGATGTTACTCTGTTGAGATTTAATCGATACTCATTTCATGTCAGTAATGTTTAAATTACCAAGTCTAATATACAAAATAAAATATTTTCATGTATGTACCTATGATCTTTCAGTATCATTCATTTTATTACCTGCTCATAAAATCAAACTAAACATTTTAAAAAGAAGACGAAAGTAATGTAATAATGATACATTTTTCCTGGTTTACATTTAAAACTGACTTTCCAAGTGTATTGTAACCTTTTTTTTTTTACATACAGTACAAGTTCATCCATGATCATGCCATTCTCGCCCCTTTGCAGTTTCATAGTGTAGGTACTTAAGCCATACATGTGACATCTGTTGCATGACACCGTATAATTCCACAGTTGCTCCTGCCACCTACCAGAGTAGAAATCTGCAACCATATCTTTCATATGCTGTAAAATGTTTGTAGTGTTTCTGTTTTTCATGCTGATGTTATCAGAAATCTTTGACTATGAGCAGGTCAGCTTGAAGTTTGTATAATGTCCAGTCCTACATGCTTCAGGATCACACACTCAACCAACACAACAAACATAAAGAGCTTATACACAAACCAATAGCACAGGCCTGAACACCAGTATACAATTGCAATGAAAAGTGTGTGAATCCTTCAAAATTAGCTACATTACTACATTAATACTCATAAAAATGTTTCCAGATCTACAGCATTTCACCATACTAGAATAACATAATCTGTTTACACCCGTAACACACAATTTATTGTGCTTCTTTCTGTAAAAAATGAATACATTGTTTAGATTAGATTTGATTTATAACAGTACAGGATGCATGTGAACATCTAGGTAATGACTTCTCCACAGTCTAATTGGAGGTGCCTTGCCCTATGAAAAAGGCACACAAAGTTTGGTACCTGACAGTCTGCCTTTCTCAAGAAAGATCCAATCATGTGAACCATACCTCAATGAAATGAAATCTCTGAGAATCTTAGAAGAACGGGGATTGTGGTTTTGCATAAAGCTGGAAAAAGTGTTTCTGAACGCCTGGGTATTCATCACTCCACAGTAAGAGAAACTGTGCACAGATTCAGTACTGTTACTGTAATCACAAAGATTTGACATATTGCAAGAATCACAGGAAGAGGAAAGTATGCAATTCTAAAAGCAAATAACCTCAATTATCTATTGAAATTGCTAACATTTCTGTCATGGGTCCACTATAAGAAAAACACTAAACAAAAATGGATTTCATGGAGGAACAAATTGAAGAAAACCACTGTTCTTCAAATGTAACATTGCTGCACATCTCCTCATTAGAAGATCCATCTGAATGTTCCATAACACGTCTGTGACCAGGTTCAATGAATGAATGAGACAAAAGCTGAGCTCTTTATAGAAACATGCAATGGTATGTTTGGCGAAATAAAAGTACTGTACACTAACACCAAAATCTCATCCTAGCTGTAAAGCATGGTGGAAAAAGCATCACAGTTTAAGTATGCTTTGCTGCCTCAGGGCCTGGACAATAAAATACAGTCATATGAAAAAAGTTTGGGAACCCCTCTTAATTCGTTGGATTTTTGTTTATCATTGGCTGAGCTTTCAAAGTAGCAACTTCCTTTTAATATTTGATATGCCTTATGGAAACAGTAGTATTTCAGCAGTGACATTAAGTTTATTGGATTAACAGAAAATATGCAATATGCATCATAACAAAATTAGGTGCATACATTTGGGCACCCCAACAGAGATATTACATCAATACTTAGTTGAGCCTCCTTTTGCAAATATAACAGCCTCTAGACGCCTCCTATAGCCTTTGACGAGTGTCTGGATTCTGGATGGAGGTATTTTAGACCATTCTTCCATACAAAATCTCTCCAATTCAGTTCAATTTGATGGCTGCCGAGCATGGAGAGCCTGCTTCAAATCATCCCATAGATTTTCGATGATATTCAAGTCAGGGGACTGTGACGGCCA
The DNA here is from genome assembly GCF_900747795.2 of Erpetoichthys calabaricus. Lineage (NCBI taxonomy): Eukaryota > Metazoa > Chordata > Cladistia > Polypteriformes > Polypteridae > Erpetoichthys > Erpetoichthys calabaricus. The sequence continues at coordinate 75,324,994 of NC_041406.2, forward strand.
TTCCAGAACATTGTACTCCTCTCTCTGCATGAATTCCTTTATAGATTTCGAACTGTGTTTTGGGTCATTGTCTTGTTGGAATATCCAACCCCTGCGTAACTTCAACTTTGTGACTGATGCTTGAACATTATCCTGAAGAATTTGTTTATATTGGGTTGAATTCATCTGACCCTCAACTTTAACAAGGGCCCCAGTCCCTGAACTAGCCACACAGCCCCACAGCATGATGAAACCTCCACCAAACTTGACAGTAGGTAGCAGGTGTTTTTCTTGGAATGCGGTGTTTTTCTTCCGCCATGCAAAGCGCTTTTTGTTATGACCAAATAACTCAATTTTTGTCTCCTCAGTCCAAAGCACTTTGTCCCAAAATGAATCTGGCTTGTCTAAATGAGCGTTTGCATACAACAAGCAACTGTTTGTGGCCTGAGTGCAGAAAGGGCTTCTTTCTCATCACCCTGCCATACAGATGTTCTTTGTGCAAATTGCGCTAAATTGTAGGCTGATGTACAGATACACCATCTGCAGCAAGAGGTGATCTGTGGGTTGTCTGTAACCATTCTCACAATCCTGCACATATGCCACTCTTATATTTTTCTTGGCCTGCCAGACCTGAGTTTAACAGCAACTGTGCCTGTGGCCTTCCATTTCCTAATTACATTCCTTAAAGTTGAAACTGACAGTTTAAACCTCTGAGATAGCTTTTTGTAACCTTGCCCTAAACCATGATACTGAACAATCGTTGTTTTCAGATCTTTTGAGAGTTGCTTTGAGGATCCCATGCTGTCACTCTTCAGAGGAGAGTCAAAGTGAAGCACAACTTGCAATTGACCACCTTAAATACCTTTTCTCATGATTGGACAGACCTGTCTATGAAGTTCAAGGTTTGACGAGCTAATCCAACCAATTTGGCGTTGTAAGTAATCAGTATTGAGCAGTGACATGCATTCAAATCAGCAAAATTACAAAGGGACCCACATTTTTGCACAGCCAGTTTTTCACATTTGATTTAATTTCATACAACTAAATACTGCTTCACTAAAAATCTTTGTTCGGAAAACACCCCAGTACTCAGATGTTCTTAGGAAATGAAAGATACACCACTGTTATCTTTTTTGTTGAAAGTAAATTATTATGCAGGCTGAGAGGGGTTCCCAAACTTTTTCATATGACTGTAAAGGGAACAATTAATAAAATTACAAAAGACAATCTGTACCGAATAGATCTACATTGGGGTAACTTGTCACTCAGTGTGCTATGTTAATGTCAGTGCAAATCAGAAGCAATGGAGTAAAATGTCACAAAATAAATCACATGAATTTGAGTTTTCAGCTAAGACAGTTTGAAAGTGTGCCTACCTGTAAAGTGTAATTAAAATGAAAAAATAGAATTGCCCTGCGGTGGGCTTGCACCCTGCCCAGGGTTTGTTTCCTGCCTTGTGCCCTGTGTTGGCTGGGATTGGCTCCAGCAGATCCCTGTGACCCTGTAGTTAGGATATAGCGGGTTGGATAATCGATGGATGGAAAATAGAATTGCCTATGATGGTGTGGGTCGGCTTCTTGCTCCCTTTTCACTTTTGGGAGCCTCTTGTACCTGACACTGTCAGTACCGTAACTGAGATGAGCGTGGCAGATGAGGACAAAACACACCAAGCAAAGGGATGGTGAAAAGTACAAGTGCTTTTATTTAAAAAAAAAAAACAAATCCAAATAGTGTCCCAAAGTGCAGTTTTCAAAAGAGTTCAATAAATAAATAATCCATAAAAAAAAGTGTTCATGTGGAGGTTAAAATCAATAAATAGAAAAAAGTCAGTTAAAAACGAGGTTAAAAACAACACAGTGCAGGAAACTCATTTTAAAATCCGTAAGCGCTGGTGCCCTCCCTTAAAACTGACACCCCTCTGGCTTATCCTATCCTGACCTCACAACCCAGAGAGATGTCAACCAGCAGGAGCACACTCCCATCTCATCTGGCCCATGTCCCCGCCACCAATCCCATGGCATCCGCGGGCAACCCTGAGCCCTGCTCCACCTGAACCACTGCCAATCCAGGCTCCACCTGGCGCAGGTGCTCTGTACTCCCACTGCTGCCATCTCAAAGGTTCCTCCTAGCGAGAGCACCCCCAGAGCATAATGGTTGCTCCTGTAAAGATGCTCAACAGGAGCAACCCACAGCCCCATCCTGAGCAATGGCCACTCACTCCTCCTTGGGGCTCTATTCCCATCCGCCTGCTTCCACTCTGTTCACCAGCTTGTTTCCTGTCTCTTTCTCCTGCCTGCTTCTTCTCCCGTCTTTTAACCTCTGCCATCTTCGGCAGACCGCTCGCACCTCCTTCTACTCCCCAGCAAGAGCACTTTCATTAATTCATTATTAATTAAAACAGCCACTCTTTGAGCCGTGGTCCCGCTTTACCACATTTCCACTTTATGATATTCAAATCTTTGTCTTGGTAAAGGCAAACTGAAGACAAAAATACAGACTCTAATCTGTGACTTGGAGCATTAGCAGTAAACTATTTTACATTTTCAAAATGTGCACCACCATTAGGCCACTGTTCTGAGCCTGGTCACAGCATCAAGCTATAACTCTTCGTGTTTCTGACTCTCCATTTCTGTCCATTTTCCATTTTTCCCTCATCTATAATCTGCTGCTGCTCCTTATCTCTATATTCTGACTCATACAGATAAGATTTAGCAATGAGGCAAAATGTTTAGTTGTCTTCCGAATCATGCATATCGATGGTAAAATGACAGCTTATTCATCTAAGTGCTAAAAAAATATGTTTCACCAGAAATAAAGAATAGCTTGAGAGGTGGAATCTTTGTCAAAGTGATTGTCAGTCAGTCAGTCATTATCCAACCTGCTATATCCTAACTACAGGGTCATGGGAGTCTGCTGGAGCCAATCCCAGCCAACACAGGGTACAAGGCAGGAACAAATCCCCAGGCAGGGCCCCAGCCCACCACAGGGCACACACGCCCCAATCACACACTAGGGACAATTTAGGATCACCAATGCACCTAACCTGCATGTCTTTGGACTGTGGGAGGAAACTGGAGCACCCGGAGGAAACCCACGCAGACATGGGGAGAACATGCAAACCTTCATGTGGAAGGAACACACTTGGGCATTCCTTTTTCAGATATGCCGCAGTCTTCCTGAGCAGTGGGTAAAAATCAAGATACCGTGTAAGGTGTTGTAGATAATGCATTCCTCATATTGATCTCCTTAGTTACTGTGGCTATCTTTAAGGGAGCAAATGGTACTGGACCCTTTTACCGTTTTACTGGCATGTACTTGGATATGCTTGAACCAGAAGAGCAAGCATGCAAATAAAAAAAACAAAACAGCAACAGGTGGTCCCCATTTTAATACTGGACGACCCTCAAGCCCCATCACTAAACTGGAAAGTTCATGTTGCATATGTGCACACACACCCAACTGGTTGGTAGAGAACACTGCAGGGCTAATTGATCAACTTCTTAACTGAAAACAGGCTTGCAGCATTCAGAACAAAGACAATTTCACATATTACAAAAACAAATATTCTTCTAGATAACTAATTACATTGAGCATATTATAGAAAACTGGAAAAAAAATGCTTAAGAATATAAAGCTGAGGGTTGTTATAAACTCTTAATTAATGATATGTTAAGTTATTGAAGGATGCTTATTACTTATCTTGTACAGCATCTGATAGAGCTGTGGCCCACTGACTCTTAATGCAGAAAGGCCACTTGAAGACGTCTTTTTTACTCCCAACAGTTGTTGTAAGGATGCTTTCAATATCATTCTGATACAACAGAGAACAAAGACAAGGTCAGAAGTAATAAACAACTTCAAATAAAACATTAATGTAAAATTGTTTACATTCATCACATTTGAATCAATATATATTTCCCTTAAAACATTAATGAAAGCAATCCAGGCACTGGACAAGCTATCTGCAAGGTTAACAAAGCCTCTCTATCCATGGAATCTTTTGGTAGAAGCTGCAAGAACTCATCTATTTTACATTCTTTCATCAACCAAAGAAAAAAAATGATCTCCCATGATTACAGCTATTTTAGAAACTTGATCTTAGATTGCTCTTTTATTTAACAGAGCAACATATATGTTATATTTAACATTTAAATGCTAAGACAAGTCAGTGCTTACTTGACTTGGGATATATTTTATGTACACAATGTGTATACACATATATTTATTTGCACACATATATTTATTCATGTGCCGATTCACGGCTGAGGGCCATAGGAATGCAATAGAGTAGTAATGTATAAATTGTCAAAACCAGCTGGTACAGGCCACAAAGACCATACACCTTTAGTTTATCACATCTGCACAATCTGCATAGAAGCACTGAGAGAAGCCATGGTGGAGCTGCAGAGGTAGCAGTCTCTCGGGAGTCTCCTTTCCTGTACTGATGCTGCAACCAACAGATGGCCACAGACTAGCAATAAGAAAAAGAAAAACACACACACACATATATATATATATATATATATATATATACTGTGTGTATGTATGTATATATATATATATATATATAATACTGTGTGTATGTATGTATATATATATATATATATATATATATATATATATACTGTGTGTATGTATGTATATATATATATATATATATATATATATATATATATATATACTGTGTGTATGTATGTATATATATATATATATATATATATATATAATACTGTGTGTATGTATGTGTATATATATATATATATATATATATATACTGTGTGTATGTATGTGTATATATATATATATATATATATATATATATATATATATACTGTGTGTGTGTATATATATATATATATATATATATATACTATGTTGTGTGTATATATATATATATATATATATATATATATATATATATATATATATATATATATATAATATACTGTATATAAAATCATTGCACTTACACAATGGCACATCTTGTTTGCTTTCAATCTGACCAGATGGTTTGCACTTATTTCCTTCATCAAGAAGACAGAAACTCCTTGTAAATAGTAATACAACTTTTGTTATTATTATTATCATTTCACAGGTACCCATATGTTTTCCGACTCTTGGAGGACCCTTTAAGGCTTCTTTTTATCAACGCTGCTCCACATGGTTAATTCTTAAACATTCATCCTGCACCGCCTTCCTTTACTGAAGCTGGCATGCAGCAGCCGAGACTTGAAGATCGATTTGTGTTTCTCAGTATCGGCACGCAGTTAACGTTAGTGTACTGGTGACCCACACCAGACCCATAGAGCCTCAGTTGCAAAAACCTGTACACATTGTGACCAACATACAGACAATTGTTGAGTCCCAAATGCAACCGTACATTGACGCATGACTGTATATATATATATTGCATATATATATCAGTACGTGAGCCATGAATTTTTAATTATCCTAGTTAGTGCATTAACATTTCCCATATAAATAAATATAGGCCTTCCAACAATAAGCCAAAAAATCAAAGATGATGACTGTTTGCAGTCTAAAATGTGATGTAGCTGCCAAAGGTCTTATAGCTAAGAGACAGTGATACCTCTGAAGTATATAATATTGAGTCAATGTGCCTAATGATTTTATGTAGTACAGTTAGAATGTCTTAGGAGAATACCAGCAACATGTATATTTCGTCTTCAGAAATTATTGCAGTTTATAGTTATTAAACAATAACTTCAGCACATTTGATGCCAGCTACTGAGAGTGCAGCTGTCGACAGGAAATTGATTCACTTGGGTGTACATGTGGGAGTTAAACCAGATAAGCTGTCTAAATTTTTATGTGCACTTGGGTATGTTTTACTCTGGCTAATGGTTTCATCAGATAGGAAGGGGGAGAGAACTATGTTTGATGAGTTTAAAATGTAAAGCCAGCCTCATATTTAAAACATAAGAAACCAGCAGTCCAAGATATTGCTGTGAATTCTCCATCCTTATGTTCTTTGACTGCAGTTTCCTGGGCAGAAGTTGTTTATATTATGACTTCATATTTTATGACTACGGAAGTGAGCACTCAGAAGTAAATTGAACCTTCTTAGAAGGTGATGTCTTTCTAAAGACATCTGTAATTGTAAGTCTTCTAACAGCGACTGAGAAGCTGTGTCGGACTGACATTCTGTTTGCGGCTTTTTCTTGCCTTCTGCCTGATGCTGCTGGGATGATTTCTGATTCCATGATCATAACGCTCAGATTAAGCAGGTTTAGAAAAGTTGTGAATGGATTACTGAGGATAGCAATACCTAAACGTACAGAGGATGACAATTATGACCTACATTTGTAATGAAATAAAAGCTATACACAGAAACGTGATTTGCTTGGGGGTTTAAAAGAGTCTGCAAGCTCTTATATTTAGGTCAGGCAGATTTGGAAAATCTAAGAAAGGAAAAAAGCTAAATTTAAAAGGTTTTGCTATAAAGTAATACCTAGTAGCGCGCCATACCAGGGAGCTTGATAGCATAATATTTAATATTGCTGCCTCACAGCTCCAGAGACCAGGGTTCAAATCACAGCCTTAGGGTCTTGTTGTCTGGAAATAGTGTGCTTGTCAGAATTTTCCCTCCTATGCTTTGCCTGCCACATCTCAAAGTTGTGTGTGCTAGGGATAGGTTTGACAGATGCAGCCCTCTATGATCTCACTCTAAGCAGGCAGGTTGACAAATGAATGGAAACATGGATGGTTGTGTGCAGTGTCACACATCAGTGAGAAAAGTTAAGTGACTGTAATGTCTGATCACCACTCTGTTATATCACAGAAGCATGTCGGCTTTTAATGCAGTGCTGTCTGAAGGATCAAAGATCACAGGCATTCAGTATTAGCTTTTGACCTTACCCTTTATGAACAGAGATTTCTCCAGATTCTGTGAATCTTTTAATGTTATACATTGTAAATCGTGAAATCCGTAAATTCCTAGTAATCGTGCATTGAAAGTCAATGTTCTAGAACTGTTGAATCAATCAATTATGAAGATTTTCATAAAGTACAGGGAACCTCGTCCCATCATTAATTGTAAACTACTGGGCCACTCCTGAATGCTCCTTTTAAAACAAAGCCTAAAAACATCACCAGTTCAGGAAATTCCTTGAACATTCCACAATATTCCTAGTCATATAGTGAACAGTCCAGCTTTTTTTGAATGAGTGTGTATTTACAAAAAAATAAACAATATAGTTGCCATGGGAAAACTTTTTTTATTGTTTTTTTTACTGTTTTCAGTGTAATACAATTCATTATATAAAAACCACCACAGTGTTTCAAAAGGAAACCACTGCTTTTAAAAAATAATCAAATTGTATCATACATTGCCACTCAGGACAACAGTCCCCTTCCTTCTATCCGTAGATCCTTTGGACTTCAGGCAGGTAAGACTGTCATTGTAGCCTTCCTATTGGGAGTGTGCTCTGTCCCACACCCGATTGACCTAACTAAGAATGTAGCTTGGTTCTCATTCCTCAGTGATTAAAATAAAGCAAATATGAAGGCAGGAAAGCAGGCTTCAATAGACTGTAACATTTACACATTACAATATCATGCAAACGTTTGGGCACCCTTGCTTAAAATGTCTGTTATTATGAATAGTTAAGGCATAAAGTTAAAGATGATACATTTCTTTTCAGAATTTTATGCAAGATTATGATATTGTGTTTGTTTCATACAATTGAACAGTGAAAAAAGGAAAGGAGCACCATGCAAAATTTGGGCACCCCAAGATATTTGAGGTCCCAGACCTTAATTAGCTCGTCGGGGCTATGGCTTGTTCACAGTCATCGTTAGAAAACCCAAAGTGATGTAGATTACAAAGCCATATAAATTCTGTGACTCCTCAAACCGTGTCCCAACTAATAGCAGCCATGGGTTCCTCTAAGGAGATGCCTAGAACTATAACTGATGCTCACAAAGCAGAAGAAGGTTACAAGAAGACAGCAAAAGCATTGTCAGGTAAACTGTTTCCACAGTCCATAATGTTATTAAGAAATGGCAGTTAACAGGAATGGTGGAGGTCAAGTCAAGGTCTGGAAGACCAAGAAAACTTTCTGAAAGACCTGCTTGCTGGATTGCGAGAGAGGCATATACAAACCACTGTCTGAGTATAAAAGACCTTCAGGAAGATTTAGCAGACTCTGGAGTGGTGAAGCACTGTCCTACTGTGCAGCAATACCTGAACAAATGTGACCTTCATGGTAGAGTCAACAGACAGAAAACCTTTCCTGCATCTAAGCAAGCCTGATGCATTTTGGAAACAAGTCCTGTGGACTGATGAAGTCAAATTAGAACTTTATGGCCACAATGTGCAAAGGTATGTTTGTACTTCCAGAGCTCATATGTTTCTGCCATTACAGTCAGGAGGCTGCAATGAGGTGTGCTTGTGTAACTAAGAAACGGGTTTTAAGGAGCACCGTACTCTTGTCATAAATTGAACTTTGTGGCTGTGGCTTATATCCACAACCAAACACTGCTCCACAGCAGCATTCCTAAAATTCTAGACTTACAGTGCCACAGAGCTTTTGACACTTTCTACTTAAACTAACCTAAAATGATTATCAAAACATTCTAAGTAATTCTTGACAAACAACAAAGCATTAACAGACAAGACACATTTTCAGTAGCCAAGTAACACGACAAGCTGTTTTAACTTAACAAGCTGTTTCAGCATAGAAATGAATAAAATAAAAGTCCACTTTTTAAACATTACAAGAAAAGTAATTTTTCTTTCACAATAGTTCTGCTCCTTTTCTAAGGGCCAGTTTATACTTCACGCTCAGTACTCTTACGTGCATGCATCGTGACTGCCACGCATTTCCAGCATTCTTTTGACGCGTCCTCTGAGCACATTGTCAGAAATTAACGTGACGAATGCATGAATATGATTGCCGTGTGTGTTCAAGTTTTGGTACATGACGTCAGCATCGTTGTTTACTATCAACATGAGACAATGAGCTGCATTGCAGCTCCAACATGATCATTCTGCATGCTGTGATGTTTGATAAACAGTTTGATGTGATGAAGCAAATCATTATACTTAAATGCTGATATGCAAATGTATTCATGGTGATTTTCTTCATCCATTTCTCGCATAGGCAATACAAGCATTGCATATTTCCCATTGTAATGACGTGATACATTTAAAGGTCCCACATACGATTTTCTGTGTCATTGTTGCTGACTTTTTTTTTGCACCTTTGTAAGAGCATCAGAATGTAAAGAGTTTTTATATTTAACATCTTTCTTCCCTCAATTCACAACACAGTGAAACAGTATCATCCACAAGTGCACGTGACTTGTAACATTAAGTATATCCCCAGCTAAACAGTCATATAAGCAACATCAATAGACAGCTTTCACATTTGCACTTCAACTCCTTTTGTATGTCACTGTTTTTTATTCTATTTAATGTTAAAGTGCAAAGCTGAAAGTGTAGGCTGCTGACACAAAATGCATCATTGAATGTTTCATGTTATTTCTTTTCTGTTTTGCATTTCAATTATTTTATGTTTAATACGCCTGCACATTGGTGTCCTCAATCTTAGTTCTGGAGGACCTCAGTAATTATTTGTTTTTATGCTAGTCAATTTTTTTTTTAAATTAGAAGCCAGTTATTGATGCTATTGCAACATACTACTTTAGGCTTAATTTTTGTTCACTTGCTTGATAAGATCCTTTAATTGCTTTTAAACGTTAAATGGATAAAGTCACAAGTATTAATTGCTGCTTGTTTTGTGAATCAACAATGTGATCCCAATATGATGGAAACAAACAGCTCGCTTGCCCTCATTTACATGCGTGTGTTGATTATAAAACAAAGGCCCCCAATCTAAAGTCCTAAGTCCTCAGTAGCTGCAATTTTTGTTTCAGTTATTTTCTTAATTAAGCTTGTTAATTGATTCTGTTAATTCTGCGGCGTGCTAGTTATTTTAGACTTTTCTAGTACTGAACATTTTGTATTCGGAAAAACATTATCCAAATGTTATGTGGACTAGAGAAGATTATACTTATAAGTCTTTTATGTTTTTGTCATTAATCCATACGTCCATTTCATACAAAACTTTTTATTGTAACAGATACTTTATAATGGGTGTACACACATTTAAACAGGAGCAGGTTATGTGGTGGTGAGCTATTGTTTTTGATGTTGGTTGAGGTCCCCAGATTTTCATGACCATGACTCTTCATGAACATGATTTTCAATAATGGCTTTTTTGCAGACAAATGACATTAAAAGTCTTGCCAATAGTGAATTTTAATGCATGGAATATGGATGGAAAGATGAATTGGCATTAACTGTGGTGCACACCACTGGTGTTTTTGAAATGAAAAATGTGTGTGAAAGTGTAAGTGAGTCTTAGTTTAAATCCAGTGGCCTGGATATGAAGCAGCTGGCAGGTTTTGGGAAGGATCCTGGTTTGGTTTGAGTCACAGCCTTGGGAATGGTGATTACACATAGTACTGCCTCTCACTTTGAGTGAACAGTGTGAAGAAGAGTCGACAGCATGAATGTACAGGCAGTGGACGTGGTAGAGAAAATATCATTGGAGCTGTATGGTAGGAGCTGTGAAAATAAGAGTGGCAGCAGTCCCATTGGTGGGCAATTTAGGAAGGAAGGGGAGTGAAAGGGAGTGAGGATGATGCACTTCGTTTTCACAATGTATTAAGCAACCAGCACCAGTGACCATAAAATGCCAGCCAAATACTTCTATAACAAAACACAAAATGAAGATCTGCATATTATATTGACGTACAGTACCACCATCAGAGCACATAATTAAAAGGTTCAACATCAAATATTCAGCACCAAGAGTAGAAATGCAACTGAATATTTACACATTTCCAATTACTATTCAATGGGCAAAGTGCTAAATCATATTGTACATAAGTAATCAACACAATTCATGATAATAAGAATGATTGCTGCAAACTGGCAAGATGTTTATACACTCCTTTTAATCACACAAAAAATAAATCAATCAATGAGCCTCTAAATAGGGCTCTGGACTTAAAGCGCCAAAGTGAAACTGAAAACTTCAGGTTGCACATGCAAAAACATGAGTAAGGGTACACCTATAGCACTGCAGGGTCCAAAGACCTGCCCAAGCAATCTGGAAACAGGCCAGCGGCACCAGGCACCTGGAAAATTTCATGTATTCCAAAAGGAAATGTTTTGAGTTCTGGACAGGTGCATAGAAATGAAACAGATTCTTTTAAAATGTGGTTATCTAAAGCATCATTTAGTTAAGCAATTTCTTACTAAAGTTTCATAGACTAAGTCCAGATAGTGATAGTGAAATCTTGTCATCAGACTGGTAAGGCTGAAAAAAAAAAAAAAAATATATATATATATACAGTATATATACATATATATATATATACATATACATATATATATATATACATATATACAGTGATCCCTCGCTATATCGCGCTTTGCCTTTCGCGGCTTCACTCCATCGCGGATTTTATATGTAAGCATATTTAAATATATATCGCGGATTTTTTGCTGGTTCGCGGATTTCTGCGGACAATGGGTCTTTTAATTTCTGGTACATGCTTCCTCAGTTGGTTTGCCCAGTTGATTTCATACAAGGGACTCTATTGGCAGATGGCTGAGAAGCTAGATTGCTTACTTTTCTCTCTCTCTTGCGCTGACTATCTGTGATCCTGACGTAGGGGAATTGAGCAGGGGGGCTGTTCGCACACCTAGACGATACGGACGCTCGTCTAAAAATGCTGAAAGATTATCTTCACGTTGCTATCTTTTGTGCAGCTGCTTCCTGAAACGACATGCTGCACAGTGCTTTGCATACTTAAAAGCTCGAAGGGCACGTATTGATTTTTCACTGAAAAACAAACTCTGTCTGTCTCTCTCTCTCTCTCTCTCTCCCTGCTCCTGACGGAGGGGGTGTGAGCTGCCGCCTTCAACAGCTTTGTGCCGCGGTGCTTCGCATACTTAAAAGCCAAACAGCCCTATTGATTTGTTTGCTAGAGATTGTTTTCTCTATCTATATGACATTCTGTGCTCCTGACACGCACTCCTTTGAAGAGGAAGATATGTTTGCATTCTTTTAATTGTGAGACAGAACTGTCATCTCTGTCTTGTCATGGAGCACAGTTTAAACTTTTGAAAAAGAGACAAATGTTTGTTTGCAGTGTTTGAATAACGTTCCTGTCTCTCTACAACCTCCTGTGTTTCTGCGCAAATCTGTGACCCAAGCATGACAATATAAAAATAACCATATAAACATATGGTTTCTACTTCGCGGATTTTCTTATTTCGCGGGTGGCTCTGGAACGCAACCAGCCGCGATGGAGGAGGGATTACTGTATATATATATACATATATATATATATATACATATATATATATATATATACATATATATATATACATATATATATATATATACATATATATATATATACATATACATATATATATATATACATATATATATATATATATATATATATATATATATATATATATATATATATATATATATATATAGTGGGATATGGCCCAGACACAGACAGGCGGACACTGTAGGTTGAACACCACACACACGCTTATTGGACATACTATATACAAGTGGCAGCACACAACTCAGTACTCCCGTACTTTTCACCCACAATGTCCAGGCCTCTTCGCAATGCCTTTCTCCTTTGGTCTGCCTCCACTCCTCTCCTCCAAGCTCTGTCCTTCTTCCACCCGGCTCCAGCCATCGAATGGAGGGAGGCGGCCCCTTTTATATCCACCCGGACGTGCTCCAGATGCCTCCCAACGAGCTCCTGCCAGCACTCCCATGTGTACTTGGAAGCACTCCGGGTGTCCCTGGTCTTTGTCCCCCTAGCACTTCCGGGTGTGGCGGAAGTGCTGAGGGCCAGGGCTCCTCAGGCATCTGGGCACCCCCTGGCAGTGACCACGGGCCCCTATAGGGTTGAGCTTCCATGCTCCTTTCCCGTGGTCCCCAAAGCTACCAGGGCGGTCGCCCCCTCTTGGTCTGGAGGAGGCGTAATCCGCCCCCAGCCAAAATATATATATATATATATATATATATATATATATGGCAATAAAAATAAACATATATTTAGATCACGAATGTTGTTATTCATCTACTTCTGTCTACACCAAATCATATTAATACTGTAACAATCAACTATCACCACTTCCGACAAGCTGAGCCACACTAGAGCCAAGGCTTAATTCTACGATGCTAAAAGGAAAAGAAATAGCCATACACTCTTTAAATGTGTAATAAAGCCAAATGTATTGCGAATTTAAATTCAAATGACAAACAGATATGTAGGCAGGAATATCTACATAAAAGAATATATTAACTAAAACGAAAGACAAAACAAGTCCATTATTTTTAACAATTCCACAAAGCAAGGAAATAGTCTCTGTTTTCTTTATGAACGAAGATTGTTGTCACCCAACCATCCAATGGAACTTTTTTCTTCATACAGTAACAATGCTGGTTGCTTTTCCTTTTTTTAAAGTCTGAGAACATCCAGTGAACATAATCCATTAAATAAATTATCCTGAAGCTTGTTCAATTCAATTAGAATACACAACCATGTTATAATCCTTAATTAAAATCCAAAAGGTTTACATTTCAGGTATTTCTGAATGTAACACATTACAGGCCTGTTTTACAACAATGGAAGATCTCTCCTCTTCTCCCAAGTGGCCTCTTTTTTCCACATTATTTTTTCTCTCCTATTTTCTCTGCCCTCCACAAGATGGTAACCTTCTTTATAACATTTTGCTTCTAAAGACCTTCCTGTCTTCACATTACACAAGGCAGTTTTCAAAATAAAAGATTACCAAGGAATAACAGTTTGTTCCACCCCAAATCCCTTCTAACCAAACAATTGTAGTTTATTGTGACTTTATCACATATCCACCCCCCAAAATATCCTTACGGGGAGCAAAGTATGGCTTCAAATTAGCCATACAAACTGTCTCTGTCTTCTTATCGGGCTTATGCGATACCATGTGATAATTAACATGACTTTTTAATCATTTTAATTGGGCTTACCCAGTTAGGGCCGAGTTTAGCTGAGAATCTATAGAGGCAGCATCGGAAATATAGTGGGACCATACCCAGACCAACTTATCAATTAGAAAGTGCTCCTTTTTCCACCAAACATCGTAATATTTGGCTTGTCTGCCTTGGCTAACCCTATTCTTTGCTTAATGTGTTTAGCAATCTGATGGTGTCTTTCTAAGCTGTTATAGGATGTCTGTTAAGGATCTGGAGTATGGAGTCGACATTCTGGAGGTCCATTGAGGTTACATCCTAGATGGAGTTCAGCTGGAGTCACACCAGTTGTATCGTGCTTTGTGGTATTGATTGCAAAACGAAACTCAGAAACCATCGATCCCAGTCTCAGTGGTTTTCATGCACATAAGAGGTTATCATTATTTTAAGGGAGCGAATAACTCTTTCTGTCATGTTAGTCTGAGGATGGTAACTGGTAGTAAGCTTCTGAGTAACTCCATAGTCATGACAAAGGGTTTCCAAGAAGTCATTGGTAACTTGAGGCCCGTGGTCTGAAAGAAGATATTTTGGTGCACCCCATCATGTGAAGTATTCTCTCAATAGTTTACATAGTCGGGGTGTCTTGCTGTCCCATAAAGCAAAAATCTTCACCCATCTTGTATAATAATCAATCATCATCAAACATTTCTCCTGCAGTTTCCACTTTACTTGTCTGCATTAGCCCTTAAGGTTTCCGAGAGTCTGGCTTATATCTTTGTGAGGTGACACATGTTTCGACATATTCCAAACATCTTTAAGTACTATTGGCCACCAAGCACTTCCAATATCCTAATTAAAGTTTTCAGCCAACATAGGTGTTCCACTGAATAATAGCCTATCATGAAAACATTCTAGAAAATTATTAATCAGGGAGGAATGGTACAAATACCTGGGACTGTGCCCCATGGTTGCTCAAAGGCAACTTCCTATAAAAAAAAAACACCTAGATTTACCATGAAGGAGATTGTCACTCCTCTGATCAGGGTCATCAGTTGTCTTAAACAAGGGAAAAAGGCTTTCATCACCTTTCTGAGCTTACCTAATCTCATCCAGGGAAGTGAGGAGAGATATTATCTCTGGACAAGTCACAAGTGCTACAAATGAGGGACTTGGAAGCCTGTGTGATATAACATCAGGTATTATGTTTAATGCCTCTTTCCTGCAGGTAATAAAAAATCTAATTTTTGCAGCCTCAACCTCTTGACCAATAAATGAAGACATATAAAGCAGTATAGATGACTCCATACAGAAGCAGCAGATAAAGCTTAAAAGTAATCAATGTGTAAAACTGTACATGTATAAAAGAAAACAACTAGACAGGATTACATAGTGACAGATTCAGAGCAAGAAAGCAATCAGTTTGTAACCTAAGATTATCTAAATCATCTTTTAAAAAACAATTACCAGGAGGTTGGCTTTTTCCTCAGCGTGTAAGTGTGTCAAATTCCATATAAAAATGATTTGGGAATCAAAATGTATTGGACACTGTGCACAGCTAAACATTATACAAAAGCTGTAATAAATGAAAACAGGCTGCTTGCGTGGAGGCTTCAAGACTAGGGAGCTTCTCCTTGTAAAATAAAATATACATCTGGATGGATACGTGAAGTTCTAGTCTTGCTATCAGAAGCAGGCCATAATTTTATTGATAAAGTTCAGAAAGGAGCTGACACTTTCTTATTTCATGACTGACAGCTTTCATTTGTGAAGGGAGTACGTGGGATTGATATCAGCAGTTACAATCAAGTAAATCATTCAGTGATAATGCAAGGACACATTTAAAAAACAGTTAGGAGTAAATTCCCCACAGATGACATATATGTTCACAGAGAGAATTGTATTTATTTGCAACCAGTTACCTTGATGTATGCCTGAAAGAACTACCTTGGACAGTTTCAAAACTTTGTTTTCTGTAAACATTAACTGAATAACAGATGCAAAAATATACAGTATGTGCTGCACCAATGACCTGTTGCAGGCTCATCTTTTTTTTTTGCCTCACATCAGAGGACAGCCCAGTCCCAGACCATCGCTGACGAATGATTTCTACTTAGCTGGACGGCACCCTAATTACAGTCTGCATGCCTTTATTTAGGAGATGACTCAGAATCAGCTTAAGGTAGATCTGCCGTCTGGTTGTCATCATTAGTCGTTTTTTGACTAAATAATTTTAGCTTTTTCTAAATGTACATGTCAAGATGAAAAGGGCACACAGTAGCACAGTGGAATGTATGGTCCTCAACTGGATAGGTTTTTATTTGATTTTTTTTTTTTGCTTAATATAGTCTAGTGTATTGTTAACACTGTCTGGAATATTTACACAAAACAACAACAGCTCACCCATCCTGCTCTGGCTTCACTGAAAGCTGCTCAGTCATCTTGAATTGGGTACACTACCTACACTCACCACTGTCTCTTCCTCTCCGTCATTCTCCTCCTCCCTCTCTCCTAATTAGCCACTGACATCACCTCATATTTGTGGCTCTTTTAAATATCTGAACTGACAATAATGCAGTTAAGTGTTAAATGTAATACTTTGATCAATTATTGGTAAGGTGTGTGATTTAGAAAAATTCAATTTAGTTCTATTTAGCACCATTAGCTAGTTTGGCTTTGGTTTGGTGAGGGTGCGTATCTTGAAAATGCTGAATCTTAGAAATTAACAAGCGACTTTGCAATTCATGAAGTTAAAATACAAGGTACTTTTTAACGTGTTTCTCAAAACCCTTCTTAAACAGCCATTTTGTGAGCAAGCATAAAGTCCTACTTAGTTAACCTCATCCCTGAAGTCACCCACAAAAAAGCATCACAACTTGATTAAAAACAGGTGATTGGCAATACTTTCATTATAAGGTGACACTTAAAAAGTAATATGAAAAATAGTATGCAAAGTAGTATGAAGTAACCATAATATCATAATTTAATAACATAATATGACAAAGTGTATAAATAACCACAAAACAGACCACATATAATTTCTGAAACAAACGTCAAAAAAAAAAAAAAAAGATGGACACATCCCATAAAACAAAATCATACTTTTCTAAAAATGTTTTTTAAAAAAGCCCCTTCTTTTAGATTACAGCATAATGTCGCTGTTTCTAACAATAAACAGTGAGTGAGATCATGCAAAGACAGATTGGGTGTTCCCAGAGAGGAGTTTGCATGTTCTCCCTGCCATGTTTCCTCCGGGTACTTCTTTTTACTTCCACGGTACAAAGACATGCGGGCGAGGTGAGCTGGCATTATTAAATTGGCATCACTCTGTGTTTGTGTATGCACTCTGCAATGGACTGGCGCCATGTCCAAGTGCTGTTCCTGCCTTGCCTTCAATGTTTCCTAGGGTAGGCTTCAGCTTCCCCTGTCCTGCATAAAGGTCTCTCCAGTTTAATCAACTGGAGAGCTGGATGAATGGAAATGCTACACTGAATACATTATTAAGTCTGCACATGACAGCCTTTTTTTACTCTCCTTCGGACATATAGTCATCACCTGGACAGCCTGGTGGCAATTTGTAAATTATTTGTGTATCCTTAAATAAAGTGATTACATCCCATTATGTAGTGAAAACTCCCACACTCATTCAAACAGTTCATGGTGGGTTTATTTCCCAACTATATACAGAATAACCTGAGTATAATGCAATTAAAAAGAAAATCATTATACTACTTACAAAGACCACAGCTACACATTTTCCATATAGTACCAAAATATCATCTCCCAGTATCTGCTTTTTTTATCACGCTAATCAACATAACCAATTCCAATTTAAACAGACCTGAAAGGTAATAAAAAAAATGTGTGAAGCCTATAAAAAATGACCAAAGTTGTAGCTGTTGCAAGACGCTTAGATTCATATCGTCCTAAGATGGTGATTTGTTTGTTTCAGGGACCCCAGCAACACACCCAACCTTAACCTGGCTTGAGAAGAAATGTACTGGTGCCGATATTTAAGAATAAGGGGGATGTGCAGGACTGTAGTAACTACAAGGGGATAAAATTGATGAGCCACAGCATGAAGTTATGAGAAAGAGTAGTGGAAGCTCAGTTAAGAAGTGAGGTGATGATTAGTGAGCAGCAGTATGGTTTCATGCTAAGAAAGAGCACCACAGATGAGACTTTTGCTCTGAGGATGTTGATGGAGAAGTATAGAGAAAGGCAGAAGGAGTTGCATTACGTTTTTGTGGACCTGGAGAAAGCATATGACAAGGTGCCTCGAGAGGAGCTGTGGTATTGTATGAAGAAGTCAGGAGTGGCAGAGAAGTACGTAAGAATTGTACAGGATATGTACGAGGGAAGTGTGACAGTGGTGAGGTCTGCGGTAGGAGTGACGAATGCATTCAAGGTGGAGGTGGGATTACATCAGGGATCAGCTCTGAGCCCTTTCTTATTTGCAATGGTGATGGACAGGTTGACAGACGAGATTAGACAGGAGTCCCTGTGGACTATGATGTTTGCTGATGACATTGTGATCTGTAGCAATAGCAGGGAGCAGATTGAGGAGACCCTGGAGAGGTGGAGATATGCTCTAGAGAGGAGAGGAATGAAGGTCAGTAGGAAGAAGACAGAATACATGTGTGTAAATGAGAGGGAGGTCAGTGGAATGGTGAGGATGCAAGGAGGAGAGTTGGTGAAGGTGGATGAGTTTAAATACTTGGGATCAACAGTACAGGGTAATGGGGATTGTGGGAGAGAGGTGAAAAAGAGAGTGCAGGCAGGGTGGAATGGGTGGAGAAGAGTGTCAGGAGTGATTTGTGACAGATGGGTATCAGCAAGAGTGAAAGGGAAGGTCTACAGGATGCTAGTGAGTCCAGCTGTTATATGGGTTGGAGACGGTGGCACTGACCAGAAAGCTGGAGACAGAGCTGGATGTAGCAGAGTTAAAGATGCTAAGATGGGTGTGACGAGGATGGATAGGATTAGTAATGAGTACATTAGAGGGTCAGCTCAAGTTGGACAGGTGGAAAACAAAGTCAGAGAGGCGAGATTGCGTTGGCTTGGACATGTGCAGAGGAGAGATGCTGGGTATATTGGGAGAAGGATGCTAAGGATAGAGGTGCCAGGGAAGAGGAAAAGAGGAAAGCCTAAGAGAAGGTTTATGGATGTGGTGAGAGAGGACATGCAGGTAATGGGTGTAACAGAACAAGATACAGAGGACAGAAAAATATGGAAGAAGATGATCCGCTGTGGCAGCCCCTAACGGGAGCAGTCAATAGAAGAAGAAGATATATGTGTGTGTGTATATATATATATATATATATATATATATATATATATATATATATATATATATATATATATATATACACATATATATAACTGTATATCTATTATAAAAGAAAATCTTGAGACAAGACTATTGCCAAGAGATTTTTTCAAGTCCCGCCCTTCTCTCAACCATTTTCAACCATGGTCCTCTCACCTCTTATTCGTGTGAATGCTTTTGTCAGACACAGTTCCTGCGCTCTCAGCTCTTATAAATTTTTACACTTTCCTCACTTAAGTTCCCAATAAAAGAAGATTTATTATGTCCAAATCTTATTGAAGAATTTCATCACGAAGGGTTATCAACAGAAAAAATGAGTACACGGGCAATCCTAGCACAGAGAAACGATGATGTCAAATGAATTAATGCGAATATTGTCGATCGGTTACACGGCAAATTGGTTAAATGCGTATCAACAGACAGTTGGTGGTGATGTTGTGGAAGATGGAAACATCAACTTACAATATCCCGTAGAATATCTACAACTGTTAACACCATCCGGTCTTCCACCAGCCGAATTACTGTTGAAAGAAGGATGTATTGTAATGTTATTGTGTAATTTATGTCTGAGTGATGGGCTGTGCAATAGGACAAGATTACTGTAGTTGTATTCAAAATTGGTCGAACAATTCTGACATGTACAATTTTAACAGGCGACAAGAAAGGTAATGTAGTATATCTTCCGTGGATAACATTAGACACTAAAGGAAATCTTGATATGCCATTTGTATTAAAATGTTTACAGTTTCCCGTTAGACTAGCTTTTGCAAAGACAATTAGCAAATCTCAGGGACAAACATTCGAAAAAGTTGGTTTATTTATTATAGAGAAAGAAACAATATCCACTCACAGGCAGTTATACGTTGCATTGTCACGATGTAAGTCCAAACACGGAATCCAAATTCAATGCGATATTGATGAAAAGTTAATTCAAAAAATAGTTTTTACTGAAGTTTTACAGTAAAAGTGTAAGTTTAAAAAGTGTTTGCTTGTTACTTTCAAAGCCAAGCAGAACGAAAACATATAATGCAACAAATACCTCTAATGCAACATGAAATATAATTTTCTTTCAATTTATTAAGTTTTACTATTTTTTACTGTGGTAATTCCCATGAAAATAACAATCTATTTAAATTCTACATCTGCTTCCCCATACGCGAGAAGTAGATCTGTGAAGTGGCTAGCGCATAGCGCCTGCCCGAGCAGGGGCAGAGCCCCCTAGTATATATATATATATATATATATATATATATATATATATATATATATATATATATATACACATATACACATATGTATATGTGTGTGTATGTGTATATGTATGTATGTGTATATGTACAGTATATGTATATACATATGTATGTATAAAAAAACAAACACCACACATGCAAATCCCACCCAGTTACAGACAGTGATAATTATTTAATTACCACAAAAGAAAACCTAACAAAACACCAAGTACAAAAAGATCAATGATAAACACGACAATACAAAGTTCAAACACAGTCCAATTCCAGATGCAGATGCACCTGTTGATGTCGATTGAAGGTGATAAATGAATGGAAATCCCATGTGAACAGCTTTCTCTATTATATGTAAAGTTTTGTAGTACCGTGATGGGGTGTAAGTGAAGAACTGCAGGAGCTGAATGTGCTCCATAGATGAAGATGGTTACGAACTCAGACCAGACCAAACAAACATCAAGCACAGGACGCAAATCCAGAAAACCATAATCCTTAGGTAACTGTATTTCTAATCCAATTATGGGGTGAAGTATTGAAACACAAAAGACGGACAATTGAGTCCCTGTTGGCTTCTTCTAGCTCACCTTTAAAAGTTCGCTCCATACCTTATTTCCCCCACCAACTCCTGCGGCAGTTGAGGTTGGTGTTCTTCAGCAGGACCTTGCAGCGATGAAGGCTGAACAGGTAACATTTTCTCCAGACCTTAAGATATTCTTGAACACTCTGGGCCAGTACAACAAACTGATCCGTTCACTAGGAGGCCACTTTGCGTCTTTAACTGCAAAACTCACTGATCTGGAGAACAGAAACAGGCACTGCAATGTGCATATCATAGAAATAAAAGAGAATTTGGAATGGGGTAATGCAATTGAGTTTGTGGAAAAAAAAACTGTGGCATGTCATTTTCTCATCTTTGTCTAGGTTTGATCCAATAATTGAGCAGTACCACAGAATTATAAATATATATATATATATATATATATATATATATATATATATATATATATATATATATATATATAAATAGGATTTATTCTTTCATAGTTTTCTCTTCTCACCTTTTTATGTATGCTCTTTGATTTCTTCTTCATTTCTCTTTCATGGCTAACGTAACTGCTGCATTTTTCAATGTTGGTGGCCTGGGGTCAAATGCTAAAACAGCTATTATTTTAGACTATTTGTGGCACAGGCGTGTTGATATTTCTTTCCTTCTGGAAACTCAGCTCCTGGTTAAGGATATGCCGTGTCTTGGCAATAACCAATATGTTGTGGCAGCTTCATCATCTGCCCTGTCAAAGCAGTGTGAGGTTGCCATTCTCCTGCAGCATAGCCTCCCAGTCAAAATTTTGGGTTTGGGCTCTGATAAGCTCGGCAGGTTTTGTTACTTTAATTTGGTGGTAGAAAGCTCACATTATGCTCATACGTCATATCAATCCTCCTTTTTTTCTTCACTATCTAATCAATTCTTAAATTTCAATGGTTATTAATTGATTTTGGGTATTAACTCAGATGCTTATATGAACACTTAATTAGACAAATCACCTCCACCATTACATCAGCATATCCTCACTCCACCCCAAACCCTCTGCAAATTTGTGTCTGACCTAAATTTAATTGACTCTTTTCAGTTGCTGAACTCCTCTTCAAAGGAGTTTTCTTTTTACTCTTGGCAGACAACATTCCCATTCCAGAATAGATTATATTTTTATTTCACGTTCGCTCGCACCATCTCTTTCAAATGCCTGACTTGCATCAACATCACTCTCAGACCAAAAGTCTGTTCTCTCTCAGTTTTACTTTTCAATAGCCTCGCCTTGAGCAGCCCGTTGGCGGTTTAACTCATCACTGCTCCGTGATCCTATATTCTGTCAAAAGTTAACAAGTACTCTGGAAGAGTTTATCAATATTAATTCTGGCTCTGTGGAAGATGCTGCCTATGTGTGGTTAGCAATTAAAGGAGCAATTTGTGATTTTTCTATTAGTTATGCTTCTGGATTGGCACAGTCCTGCAGAAAATAAATTTTAACTTGAAATCTCGACTCGCTGCTTTGGAGAATGCCCGCTTATTCATGTTTAATCCTGATTATAAGTCCTTAATTTCTAATTTAAGAACAGAGTTAAACTCTATTCTTTTATAGAAAGCCGAATTCGACATCTGCCAGACACGAGCCAGATATTATGCTTCTACAGCCAGACCAAGAAAAGTGTTAGCACTTAGACTACGTAAGTGTGAAGTATCTGCTACTAATAGTTCAATTCGGAATGCTGCCTCGCATCTTACTAACAATCCAACTGAGATCAATAGACAATCTTTTCAGTATTACTCTAATTTATTTTCTGCTCATGCCAGACTCATCCACTTTGAAATCAACTTCTTCCTATCCATTCTGAACCTCCCTAAGTTTTCGGAAGAGAACGTCTCTACTCTTGATGCACCTGTTACTGTTGCTGAAATTAAAGAGGCTTTAGACTCCATATATATTTGGGGAAATTACCAGGGGCCTCATGTATAACGCCATGGGTTGAATTCACACTATAACATGGTGTACGGACAAAAGCGGAAATGTGCTTATGCACAAAAAAATCCAGATGCATAAATCTGTACAAATGCCAACTTCCACGTTCTTCCGCTACATAAATCCTGGTCAGCGTGAAAAGTAACGCACGTGCACCGACCTACTGTCCTGCCCAGTCTCCTCCCAGAATTTATGCCTCTTTGAATATGCAAATCAATGTAAATAGCCCTTAAGCTCAGCATTCTGTGAAAAGGCAATTGCAAAAGCACAGGGGAAATAGAAGAATTTCAGCGAATACCAAGTGGAGGCAAGGAAAAACTTACTATTTGTTGGTTTAAACAGTGGTATAAACAACAAAAGGAAGTTGATCAAGTGACATAGAGTGTTGGAGAAACTCAAAAGCTCAAGTTCACAAAGTCGCACAGTGCCCTAAATAAAAAAGAAGTTGTCAGATATCAAAGTCGCCATGATAAGGAGAGTCGTAGCCCACCGTCTGAGTGTCATATGAAAGCTTATTAGGGTACAGAGAAAAAAAAATAGGCACACAGTGGGAAAAAAGCACGAAATGTCAACTTTAATCTCTAAGTTTCTACTTTTTTGTCATTAAAGTAGAACATCATAAACTTCATCTTAAAATCGTTTAATTTACTAGTTTCTCAAATCCCATCGTAACTAAAGTAGCACGTTAAATGCTTTGTTTTGTATTTGATCATCTATGTGCTCTATGTGTGTGAATCACTACATGCTTCCGGGCTTTCTCTTCCTCTGACAGGACACAGAATCTATTACGTTCGTGATATTACAGCTCTCTGAATAATTAAAATACTGAGATGTATACGTGATATCATTTTCATGATGATAGGATTTAAAGCATGGGAACACGGTGGAGCAGTGATTGTTCATGCCTCACACAGGATGCTTGCTGCGCCGGGCACAACCTTCGATGAAACAATTTATTGCAGCAGTACTGTCTCTTTCAAACGTACTAACCCGCAATTCTTGTCCTTACTTTTCTTTCTCCAAATACCCAATCACCACACAATCAGCTCTGTAATAGACGTTAAGCCATCTGTAAGCTTAGAACGTTGTTGTGCCTTCCACTCCAGGGCTATCTTTGTTCATTTAAGGCCAGTGGTGGGTGGGTCTTGGGTGGTGGCTGGAAGCCGTGGAGTGGATGCTTTATTGGTATATTATGATGTACCTTTCTGTGAGATGTTGCAATTGTTAATGATTTATACTCTGTTAATAAAAATTTGATCACAAAAAAAGTAGCGGTTCTACAAAGTCATGTAATCATAACAGTCATTCCACATTTCTCAGTGATGATTGCCAATTACTTATTTATTAGTATGAGAGTAAAAAGATCCTGCACTCACAACTTTTAATGTTGGGATTCCAATCTTGATGCATGCATCCATTATACCGTCATTTGCCACATACTCTATAAGAGGAGGATGAGCATCATAATTTACAATACTATAAATTAATAATTGTGAACCAATCATTACAGAATAGTAATTTCTCCTGCAATGGCATAGCAGATACTAAAGCTGCTGTCAGATTGATACTTTTTATGCTTTTAGGATTCAGAGCTGAAGCTTTTATTCAATGACTACACATAACAGGGGCTATTGTGGTTGTATGTGTTACGTCAATCCCTATCAAAGTGAAGAAAGTCTTAAAAAATGAAGTCTCACACAAAGAAACTTGAAACAGTTGTTTAACTGACCGCTACTGAGTATGTCCAACTGGATGCATAGAATCGGTTGTAAAAATCAAAACTTGACAACATTTATGGCAGGATGCACATAACAATTGTGATATAAAAGAATGCAGGAAAACATTAGCAAGAATTAAACAGATTAGAGTGTTAGCAAGTAAGCCAAAGTGACCAATCAGCTGAAACTATGAAGTGCAAAACGGGAACTTTTTCTAAGCAAACCTGTATGGGACTAATGATGCAAAAAGCTTAAAACAATATCTTTTATATTCAGATCATATTTAGTAAGTGTAAGGCAAACCCTTCCTAAAGCATTTACTGTGTTTTGTTCACTTAAAGATAATTGTGCTTAAAGTTAACCAGGGGCCTCTTCATTAACTCTGTGGGAAATGACACAGACGCATTTTTAAACCCTCTAAATAAAACAAAGTTTGGTTTCTTGAGTGTCATGGCTGTCAGTTCTCTTTCTGCTGCTTCTGCTTTGCGAATACCTTCCAAGACTTGTTGTTCAGGGCACAGATTGGCTAAATAATAAATCAAACACAACACCCACTGAAAGCTGGCATTTTCCGCAGCCATCAGAAAGATCCAGTATATATTAAACAGTTTGTTGCAAAGAAAAAGAAAATAATTTACATTAACATTAGAGTGCTTGCAAAACCTTTGAAGACTAAGGCAGATTTCTTAATGCTGTGCGTTGTCACACATGTGTGAGTGGGAAGCAGCTGAAGGGCTTATATAATCGTAACAACGTATCCGACCAGAAGGTGGAGGGGTGCACGGACTCTCTTTCTCAGTTCCCTACAGACTGCTCCCGGGAAATCCCGCCAGGTGTCGAAGCCCAGAAGAAGACACTTCCAGTCCCCGCCCCGAGGGCGACATGACTTCCAGTCAACTCTCCATAAAAGCTGCTCCCCTTCTTCTGGTCATCAGTTCTGTCTTGGACTCAGTAGTGTAAACTACCCTGTGCTCTTTTGACAAACTACCCTTTTGTAGCCTGGATTACAATATATGGGTGGCAGCCCAAAACCTTCTGGCGATGTCTGGAGTCTCTTTTTGTGACAGCGTTAAATGAGTTACAGGGGGGAAGTGAAAGCATAGACACAATGGGCTGGATTCATGCCATTTTAGACTCCCAGTTCAACTTAACTTGTATGTATTTGGGTTATGTGAAGAAACCAGATGTAGACAAAAAAAGAAAGTTTAAATACAACGTAGTATCCATACTAAACATTCAAACCAACTTTCTTGGTGCTGTGAAGCAACAGTGGTAGCCACTAGCGTGTTCGCTCCTTCCTCTTCTTTTCTAATGCAACTTCGATTATTGTAATTCCCTACTGGCAGGTGCCCCTTCTAATCTTATATCACAGCTCCAGCTTATTTAAAACTCGGCTGCAAGAGTCCTTACACAGACCAGCAGCAGCGAGCACATAACACCCATCCTGCTCCATCTTCACTGGCTCCGTATGTCTTACAGAATCGAATATAAAATCCTACTAATAACCTTCAAAGCCTTAAACAACCTTGCGCCAAACTACATCAGTGACCTTCTCCATCACTATGTGCCTGCCTGCCCACTAAGGTCCTCTGATTCTGGCAATCTTGTTGTACCCCTCACTAATCTACACTCCATGGGTGACAGGGCCTTCAGCTGTATAGCGCCCAGACTCTGGAATGACCTACCGAAATTAATCAGGTCAGCTGACTCCATCAATTCTTTTAAAAAACAACTCAAAACTCATCTGTTCAGGAAGGCTTATAGCTCTACTTGACTTTATTACCCTTCTCTCAGTTTACCTCTATGTCAAGTTGCTCATGTAACCTGTGTGTGTGTGCTAGACCATCAATTATGTTGTTTGTTAGGCTTTTTCTCTGAATTTACTGTCTTAATCTTCTTTATTTATTTATCTGGTTTAGTACAATGCTATATACTGTATACCCTGCCGTTCTTTCTTAAATTCTGTGAAGTGCACTGAGCATGGGAAAGGTGCTATATAAATAAAATGAACTAGCCGACGCCTATCGTAGCATACGGCGGTGTAAGAATAGGAACGGAAAACGGTGAGAAAGGAATTCAGAAATCAAGAAGAAATAAATACTTCTTGAAAGACGCAGTGTGCATGTAGAATTTCCAGCCAAGCAGGATTACATGTGAAAGTGATAAATAAATCAGGCTTTCCAAATTTACGTACTATGGCCATGGCATCCTGATAGTTTTGTTGCATGTATCTTGGACTTCCTGGAAATGTTGACGGTAATATGATCATTTTGCCTACATGTACGTTGTTATTTTCAGTGTTTGCTTGCAGTGCGTCTGATAGTTCCACGCGCAGATCTTGTTGATGTAATCTGAGATAGTTGAGACGCGTGCCCTCTGTTTTAACATATGCATCTATGACGTACTGTTGGAATAGTTTGCCGCTGGAGTGCAAAATACTAAATATATTCCTCATTGCTAATCAGTACGCGTAAAATTGGCACTGAGTAAGCCTTATTCACTTGGCGCTTCTTTTATCGGGAACATGTTGTAAATCTTTGTGCCAGCCAATGTCTCCGTAAGGGAATAAAAGTGGGTAAACCATAGGATCGCAATTCATATTGAGCATGGAAATCTGTTTACAGGAGTTGCCTATGGGATAGATGCAAATGTCCCTTTTGGCAGGCGTTTCACCATCTTCTCCGACGAAAATTGCTGCAATGTCGGGGCATTGTGTTGTCGTAAATCCTGCCCAGGGTTTTCCTTGAAAACCATTCATATGGATGCTGTTGGATTGGACTGAGCGATTTCATGCACGTGTTTGTATGATTTAGCGAAGGGGTTGATGGTTCGGAGCATGAAATCTAGCTGGAGAAGTATATTTTCAATGCATGCAGAGTTTGCTTTATTTTGTAAGCGTAATTCAGTAGCTTGCACTGTGTCAAAAACATACAACTGTCCATATCCTGGAGAGGTAGAAGTGTTAGCGTATAGTGGAGAGATTTGGTGATAAATTTGCCCGTATATTTTAAAACAGTATGGTCCGTGGCCAGGAGGTTGAGTTATCTGTGCACCCATGGAAGCAAACGCTAGAGAAGAGTTGTATTCTCAAATGTGTTCACGATCATTTTTAGCTTCTGATGTTTGCTGTGTAAGAAGCTGTTGTAAAGACACAGGTGGCTGCTGCAAAGATGGTAAAGCTACTTTACCATTGTGGCAGTACCTCGAGTACTTGTTGGATGTATTACGCTCAGCAGGCCAGTATAGTGCATGACATGGAAGAGGACGAATAGGAATCAAGAAATGCCGTGTCGGCTGCGCGTGGGCGGGAGCGGTTTTGAAGTGGAAACAGGACGAACCAGAAGAGAAATATACAGTGCATCCGGAAAGTATTCACAGCGCATCACTTTTTCCACATTTTGTTATGTTACAGCCTTATTCCAAAATGGATTAAATTCATTTTTTTCCTCAGAATTCTACACAAAACACCCCATAATGCCAACGTGAAAAAAGTTTACTTGAGGTTTTTGCAAATTTATTAAAAATAAAAAAACTGAGAAATCCCATGTACATAAGTATTCACAGCCTTTGCTCAATACTTTGTCGATGCACCTTTGGCAGCAATTATAGCCTCGAGTCTTTTTGAATATGATGCCACAAGCTTGGCACACCTATCCTTGGCCAGTTTCGCCCATTCCTCTTTGCAGCACCTCTCAAGCTCCATCAGGTTGGATGGGAAGCGTCGGTGCACAGCCATTTTAAGATCTCTCCAGAGATGTTCAATCGGCTTCAAGTCTGGGCACTGGCTGGGCCACTCAAGGACATTCACAGAGTTGTCCTGAAGCAACTCCTTTGATATCTTGGCTGTGTGCTTAGGGTCGTCGTCCTGCTGAAAGATGAACCGTCGCCCCAGTCTGAGGTCAAGAGCACTCTGGAGCAGGTTTTCATCCAGGATGTCTCTGTACATTGCTGTAGTCATCTTTCCCTTTACCCTGACTAGTCTCCCAGTTCCTGCCGCTGAAAAACATCCCCACAGCATGATGCTGCCACCACCATGCTTCACTGTGGGGATGGTATTGGCCTGGTGATGAGCGGTGCCTGGTTTCTTCCAAACGTGACGCATGCACACCAAAGAGTTCAATCTTTGTCTCATCAGACCAGAGAATTTTCTTTCTCATGGTCTGACAGTCCTTCAGGTGCCTTTTGGCAAACTCCAGGCGGGCTGCCATGTGCCTTTTACTAAGGAGTGGCTTCCGTCTGGCCAGATTGGTGGATTGCTGCAGAGATGGTTGTCCTTCTGGAAGGTTCTCCTCTCTCCACAGAGGACCTCTGGAGCTCTGACAGAGTGATCATCGGGTTCTTGGTCACCTCCCTGACTAAGGCCCTTCTTCCCCAATCGCTTAGTTTAGATGGCCGGCCAGCTCTAGGAAGAGTCCTGGTGGTTTTGAACTTCTTCCACTTATGGATGATGGAGGCCACTGTGCTCATTGGGACCTTCAAAGCAGCAGAAATTTTTCTGTAACCTTCCCCAGATTTGTGTCTCGAGACAATCCTGTCTCGGAGGTCTACAGACAATTCCTTTGACTTCATGCTTGGTTTGTGCTCTGACATGAACTGTCAACTGTGGGACCTTATATAGACAGGTGTGTGCCTTTCCAAATCATGTCCAATCAACTGAATTTACCACAGGTGGACTCCAATTAAGCTGCAGAAACATCTCAAGGATGATCAGGGGAAACAGGATGTACCTGAGCTCAATTTTGACTGCATGGCAAAGGCTTTGAATACTTACTGTATGTACATGTGCTTTCTCAATTTTTTTATTTTTAATAAATTTGCAAAAATCTTAAGTAAACTTTTTTCATGTTGTCATTATGGGGTGTTGTGTGTAGAATTCTGAGGGAAAAAATGAATTTAATCCATTTTGGAATAAGGCTGTAACATAACAAAATGTGGAAAAAGTGATGCGCTATGAATACTTTCCGGATGCACTGTATATAAGAGATTATTATTATTATGCCATTCAATTAGAAACTACTTTAATTGAAATACTTTATAATGGCAATATTAATAGTTTCCAATCACAAGCCCACTTGCTGTTCGTGTGGAGTTGAGTCTACATGTCTGAGTGAGTTTTCCCACATCCCCAAAAATGTGCAGGTTAGGCTCATTCATGGTCTGAGAGTGTGTGTATAAGTGTGGGCCCTGCAATGGACTGACAGCCTGCCCAGGCCTGTTTCCTGCCTTATGCCCAGTCCTGCAGTGATAGACTCCAGCCTCCTGCAATCCCGAGTGCGATTACATGTGTGTGAGTATAACTGACATTTCACTATAAGCATATGAGTTAAGTACATTATGTATTCAATCTTTTGAATCCATGATTACCAGCGCTTATCCAGACTGTTACGATGGGTGGTTTCCATTAATGTTTTGTGAGTTTTCTACATATTTAGTAGGTAAAGTGTTCATCTTTTTTACCTCAGGGAATTCAGATATTATCATTTTTTTATTAGAAGCCTACTAAGAAAACGTATAACTTCTTATTATTATTTCATGACACCATTTTGGCTGCTATTTTCTGTCGATGGAGATGTTACCCAGAAAGCACTGAGATGTGAGCTGCGCATGATAACACTGAAGTGACCATATAAATGTCAGCACACACACACACTACTTACTTATCTGAGATCTGGCTATTATGAGTTTTCAGAGCATTATTCTGTTGGTGCATTTCTGGTGCTAGAAGACTGAGCTTTGTTGAAAGGATTTTGCTTTTTGGTTAAGGATTTCCTGCTTATGAAATTGGCACACCATCTTACACATCTCTTCTCCTGGTCCTTGGATTTAAAAAGCCCCTCTTGACCTTCTGCAGACAGAACACAGACAGCATCAGGAACCAGGAAGTTATATTTTTTATTAGTGCTTCTTCTGCGATGTGACTTGATTGTTCAGATATCTCTGTTAATAATTTGTATAGACAGAATGAAACTTGGGTAGTAGACCCTGGTTTACTTCTAGCCTTGGTTTCCTGCTTTCCTGCATGTTCTTCGTCTGTGGGTTGACACATACAGTCTTACTATGTGGTTTTAGTTGGACGAGTAGAGCAAGTTTAGCTGGCTGTGACTGTGTTAATGAATACTTGTAGATCAGCATCCTATCCAGTCCTTGTCCTTTGGTAACTATAACCAGAGGAAAGTGGGTTTAAAACTAATGGTAGGAACATTTAAGAAGCCTCTAATTCTAACAGGCACACACTTGCTTGTAATCTACACCCATACTATACTGTTGTTGTGTAAAAGTTTAAAACAAACAAACAAAAAAAAAAAACAAGTAAAAAATAATAAAGTACACAACTGCAAAATACACTTAGTAAATGCCATGGAAAAGCAAATCTCCACATTAAGAAGAAACTGCATACATCAGGAGCAGAGGTGGGCATAAAATGTGCATAATTAAGTAAGATTTTCAAACACCTAAATGGGAGAGCCAGAGGAGCCACCTACCTTACAGAGTTAGTGAAACAAAACAGAAAGCAGTGATCACTGGATCCCTTGGGACTGCTATGGTGGTGCAGCACCAACCTCTGCAGTGTAAACGTCAGCTGGCAGGCAGGCAAAAATGCTTACTTCTCTTACGCCTGCCCCGTGATAAATACTGTTTAAGGTGGAAAAAGAAAACATGCAGTATCATCATCATCTTGAATTTGTTGTGACATTGCTCAGAGTCATTTTATTAGCGCTGCTTCTAAACGGTGTTCATCCTAATGTGCTGTTCTACTAAAATATGGTGATGAATAAGGACGTTTATGGAAGCAGCCTACAAAAATCTGAAAAATACTGTCACACATAAAAGAAAACCTAACTGTATTTAAAATGTCATCTAATGAAGAATATCACTGTTCATTTTTCTTTATATTAGATGTAATTAACATAACATACAACTGAGAAAAATATGCTTCATCTTTTTTTTTAATTGACTTATAATTGAAAGTCTTTTATGATGTATATTTTGTAATTACATCTATGGTAATACACACACGCACACAAGCCTCCCCAGCTATAACCAGGGTTGAAGAAATACTGTGTGTCATAACTCATTTAATCTTAAAATAAAGAACAAAAAAGATTAAAATGGTTAGTTTTTGCTTCAGTCTCTCATTTTGGTATGTGATGCAGAGGTTCTGTTCAAAAAGCAGAGATAAATTAGCCAAGACAAGCAGAGTTTGTTTCCTAAAAGTAGAATCAGAAGGGCTTAACAGCTAAAATGTCAGGAATAAAATGTGAGTCACCACAAAAAGCAAAAACTTTTGAAAAGGAATTGCAAGGGATGCCACCAGAGAAAGGGGTCTTTACTTTACCACAAACAAAATGGAGGAGATTACTGAGCATGCGGCACGACTTTCAATAAAATCACCACCAAAACCTTCTGATGTTACATTCAATAATGCAAGTAGGACACCCATCTTGGTGACACGTGGCTTCATTTTAAAATGTCAATGCTTGTTGACATCACCATCATGCAACTAAATGATGGTTACAAAATAAGCAAACGAAAAACATCAAAACATTAAGTCCTGTAATGTAATCTCATAACAGTTTCAGTCACCCCAGGTGAGACCAAACTTGGGTCAATGCAGTATTATTGCGACAGACACCCCCACAGACCTGGGGCATTGGATTTAGGGAAGCCACTATTGGAAGATGCCTAGAATGTGGTCCAGTTCAGCACCTGGACTAAGTGTGTAAGCACTGCCCAAGCTGTTGCCTCAGTTTTAGAGGATGAAAGACTGGGTCTCTGATTTGGATATGATCAACACTGGAGCACCACAAGGAACAGTCCTGTCTCCTTTTCTCTTCGCTCTGTACGCCTCAGAATATAAAATAACAGCAGGGCATGTCACCTGCAGAAATTCTCTGTTAATTCTGCACTTATCGGGTATATTGATAATGGAAATGAGTACAGGAGTCAGGTGGAAGAGATTTGTCTACATCTTAACATCAGCAAAACTAAAGAACTGGTTATTGACTTTCTCCACACCAAACAGACTCCATGTCCGGTCACTATTCAGGGAATGGATGTCGAGGTGGTCTACTCCTACAAGTACATCAATGACAGGTTGGACTGAGCTCGTAATACAAAAGAATTGTATAAGAAAGAGCAGAGCAGACTCTTTTTTTTCTTAGGGGACTGTGTTCCATTAATGTGGGGTATTCTTCACATGTTCTAAAACTTTGTGATGGCCAGTGAAAGTTTCTATGCTGTGGTGTGCTGGGCTGGTAACATCACTTCGAGAGAGGTCAGCTGAATTAACTAATTAAAAGGGCTGGCTCAGTTATGGGATGCACTCTGGAACCCCTGGAGGTAGCAGCAAAGGAGAAAGAGAATGAAGAGAAAAGCAGGTCTGGGTTTGGGAGCTCGTTCAAGTGGAACGTAATTCCTACAACTGAGGCGCCATATTCTGGTAGCCTTCGGATTTATACTGTCTCAAAGGGTTGTGGCTTAATTAAGTGGGGGCATGACTAGGATGTCCTCCATGGAGCAAAGGAGGAAAAAAGAGACCATATATTTAGGGTTGGCATCCCCTCTTGTCCCAGTGAATTATTGCATACTTAATCAAACCCTAGAAAGTGATCCTCAGACACCCATGTGTGACACTGCCAGTCCTGTGGCCACTGTTCCTTT
Source organism: Erpetoichthys calabaricus (assembly GCF_900747795.2). Classification (NCBI taxonomy): domain Eukaryota; kingdom Metazoa; phylum Chordata; class Cladistia; order Polypteriformes; family Polypteridae; genus Erpetoichthys; species Erpetoichthys calabaricus. The sequence continues at coordinate 75,358,462 of NC_041406.2, forward strand.
ATAAGTTCCCAGTCCTCATCATTATAGATTATCAGAGGAAAGTCAGTCAATATCAGAGAAAATGGATAGGGCTACTAAGGAACATGGGCGAGATGTGTCGACCTGCAGAGCCACAGCAACATTCATCACTGCAGGTGCCGGCAGTTTCATGGTGGAAGCAACATCAGCAGTTTGGTAATAAACGTTTATGGTATGTCACAAATCAAATTGATTGACATTCTACCCACACCAAACCCTAACCCTTAACAAAACTAACCCCTAACCTTAACCATTTATCCTACACGCTAACCATACTAACCCCTAACCTTACCTTCCGCCCTATAACTGCTGGTGTATACCTTCGGTGACATATGGTGCTCTGGCTTTGCAATTGGATATCACTGACATGGGCAGCATCGCCCTCTATGAAAACACCTGCAAACTGAGAACTCCCCTTGAAGTCCATTGTGGAGAGGTTCAGAGTACTCTACACAAAAAAACTGCTGCAATATAGGGAATGAACTGACCCTCAAGTTACTGGGTAAGGATAAAGCCGCAGTAAAGGGAAAGCAGAGACAACAGTTAAGCTGACAGAAGTTTGATTGCACTACGGTATCCTGTTAGGGATGTTAGCTAAAAGAGGTAGATTGAGAACCTTTACAACTCCACACAATGAAAGAGCCCAGGGACTGGTGAGACAGCAAGCAGCTAGTCCAGGATGAGGGGAGTCAGGTTAATGAGGAGGTAAAGTCCTATGGGGAGGAGAAAATGAAACATCAAGGCATCTGAACAAGGTTAGAACAAGCCATTGAGAGAAAGATCTTGTGTACTTATCTTTGGCAGGCAGAACCACAGTGAATTAGGTTCTTGGTTCAAACAGTTTCTACCAAATGTGCACAGCTGTTGTCTGGCCTTATGCAGTAGAAGTGAGACCTTAAAGGACATCTTGATCAAGCATCCAGATGCTTTGTGTAAAGGCTGGTATCATTGGTGACACAATCAAAATGGAGCCATTGCAGAGGTTATCTGCAATAGGATTAACAGTGGCTGACAGTCTAAAGCCATGAAGTATTCCATAACCTTTGTCAAAGTGGGAGAGGAACTAAGAAAAATCATAACTACTGATTGATTGCTGCTCAGAACCACCAACTGATGGTAAACTTGGGCAGGCAGCCTGAATATCCACAACTCATTATAGGCCCAACATCATCATCATCATGTCAGAATCAACAAGAGTCATTGTCATGCTGGAAGTTACCATGCCATGGGAAGATAGCATGGAGGAGGCCCTCGGGTGGAAGACAAATATGCTCTAGAAAGTAACTGCCACATTCAATACAGTTTATTAGTATATAGCGTTCTTCACTGAGTGGACTCACAGCCCTGCAACAAGTTCACAGGTAAATGCAATTGTAAACTTAACAAATTACTGCCTGCATAATGAGTAGACATAAAACATAAAAGATTTGTTTAAATAAACAGAAAATAACCACTGTATAACAACATGGAGGCTGCTGATTGGGTGCAGGTTGAGACTTGATCAGCTTCTGCTGGGTTGTCTTGGTGAGGAAGTATAATGTTGAAAACCCACACAGGACGACCCCTGGTGCATTACTGAGTAAATGCCCTAGGTCATTGTGCGGAGATGTTTCATTATAAAAGTTATAGCCAGCTGGCAGCAGATAGGAGACAAACAAAACTTACAGTCTTGGCAACTTCCTAAGAAAATCTCTGACAGTTTGTATTTTTATTACATTTACTCTACAGTGTGAGCTTCCACAAAACACTAAATGTCCAAGTGCGAGTGTGGGAGTGTATGTGAGTGAACACTGCAGTGGACTGGCACTTTCTCCATGGTTGTTTTCTGCCTTGCACTCAGTACGACTGGCATTAAACAAGTTGAGAATTTTTATGGTGTATAATTTCAAATCTTAAATATTAAAGTCAATGACATGAATCACCGTACGTTTAGGAAAGAGATGTGATTACTCACTGGCTGACATATACATGATATCATGTCCCAATCAGATGGTCTGTAGCTGACTAGAATTTTATTTATCCTCCTTTATTATCCATCCATTTACCTTTATGAACCATTTTTTTTTTTTGCTGGTAAAGGCGTGTTTTTTAATACTTAGAGGAAGCTTGTTCGGGTAAGGCGAGAATTTACAAGCTCTTCTTGGAAAGGTATTCCAGGTAGCTACTGAATCATAATCTAATCACTTTAAGGCAGAAATGCTACCTGCTGCACCACTGTGCCTCCTTTATTCATTTAGTCTTAAGTGGAGTTTCTTACTCACACTTCATTATTAGAATGTAACTGTTGCTTCATGTCACTATGAAATGTCTGTTATTGTTAATGTGTATGCATGAGCTGTGCCATACCGTCTATACCAGGGGTGCCCAATGCGTCAATCTCGATCAACCGGTAGATCGCAAAGATATTGCAGGTAGATCGCGTTGCATTAAAAAAAATGTTTTTTAAACGTTAGTCTGTCCTCCCTATGGCATTTGCCACTTGATTGACATACAGGGCGGGGAGTCTGAGATCTCTTTTCTTCTAACACACCGGTCATCCCGCATGTACAGTCAAACGTGCAAGCTACTGCAAAACTACGGCTGTGATCTAGTTAGCCTTCCAATTTATATCGACTAAAGAAGGGATTTTAAAAAAAAAATTGTCTTTATGGGCTGGATGTAGAATTGGAAGAGGATTATTTTTCTCACAATGTCACAATCGAAGTGCGTTTGTCTGATCTGTCAATCTATCATTGCTATTCCAAAGAAGGAAAATGTGGAAAGGTACTTTCGAACTGTTCATAAAAACTATGAAACTGACTTCCTTCCGAAAAGCGATCTGAGAAAGAGAAAGGAGAGGGAACTAAAATCGCAGTTAATCAGACAGCCGTCATTTTTCATTCGACTGAATTCAAAAGCAAAGGCAGACACACCGAAGCATCGTTCCGGGTGAGTCACTCAATCATTAAGCATAAGAAGGCCTTCCAAGATGGAGAGATGATAAAAAGAGGCCTTCGTTGAGACAGATGACTAGGGAGAAATTCCTGCTGAGATTTCAAGACCCCTGGCCGGAGAAAAAGGAGTTTCTTTTTGTCATTAAACATGCAGAATACAAGCAACTTAATAACGATCAATGGCCGCTAGACTTGGCATTTTTTTTCCGATCTGACCAACATGTTGAATGAGCTTAATTTACAGCTGCAAGGAAAAGAGAACTCCATGGTCAATATGATTAGCTCAGTTAATGCTTTCAAACGAAAAATGCAACATCTGTCCTCCAAGCTGCAGCTCCTTGATTTGGGGAACATCCAAAATCTCACGTCAGAGCTGGAGACACAATTGAAGGTGTGTGCACAACTTGACAGCATACGCTACACAGAGCAGATTGAAAATTGTCTGTCAGACTTTGACAGACGGTTTCAAGACTCAGCTTTAGTTGAGCCAATCACTACATTTAAGTGCTATCCATTTAGGGAAGATGTTGAGGGAGATTCACCCGCATCAAAAATTGCAACACTGTTTCACCTAAAACTCCTCTACAGTGGAGGATGAGATTTTGACACTATAGGATAACATTCAGCTGAGGCCTGGGGCTCTTGGACAGTTTTGGAACTTATTCACAGAGGAAAAGTACCCAAACATGAGGAAATGTGCTACCTCCTTGACTGCATTATTCGGCTCTACTTATTTATGCGAGTCAACCTTTTCCCACATGAAGATTATTAAATCCAAATACTGTAGTGACTATAAATGTATTGAATTGTTATTGTGCTATAAAAGTTATTCAGTTATGCAAGGTACGACAACATATATTGTATGTATAAAGTATACTCAGTATATATATATATATATATATATATATATATATATATATATATATGTATATGTATATGTATATATATATATATATATATATATATATATATATATATATATATATATATGTATATGTATATGTATATATCTGAGAGTGAGTGTGCATATGGGATGATCTTTATTGAATATGTAAAGAACCTCTCTGTCAGTATTAGAATTATTACTGGAACTCGCAGGTACCCATAAATAAACTCCATAAAAACTATTATTATTTAACTATCACTATACCTCCTGTTATATTAATTATATACAGTGCCCTCCATAATGTTTAGAACAAAGACACATTTTTCCTTGATTTTCCCCTCTGCTCCACAATTTAAAATTACAAATCAAACAATTCAGACGTGACTAAAGTGCACATTGCAGACTTTCATTTAAGGGTAGCTACATACATTTCAGTCACACCATGTAGACATGAGGACACTTTTTCTACATGACCACTCTATTTCAGGGCACCATAATGTTTGGGACATACAATACAATTTATTTTTTGTGTAGCCCAAAATCACACAAGAAGTGCCGCAATGGGCTTTAACAGGCCCTGTCTCTTGACAGCCAGAACTGAGCCCTGCGGGACACCATATCTCATTTCTGTGTATAATGATGGAGTACTGTCAGCACATTTCTGTACATATTGGAATCGATTTGATAAATAAGACCTAAACCAAGCGAGCACGGGGCCTGTAACACCAACATCATTGTCTAGCCTGTGCAGTAAAATAGAATGGTCGATGGAGTCAAATGCTACACTTAAGTCCAACAACATAATTACAGTGGAGTTTCCTTCATCAGAGGAAATTAGAATGTCGTTTACAATCCACGTTAGTGCTGTTTCTGTACTATGACCAGTGCGGAAACCAGACGGGAATTTCTCAAATAAATTTTAATGCGTAAGGTGTGACTGAAGCTGATTGGCAACTAGTTTTTCTAGTATTTTAGAGAGAAAGGGTAAATTTGAAATAGGCCTATAATTATTTAGTATGTGTGGGTCTAGGTCTGACTTTTTAAGTAATGGTTTAATGACTGACACTTTTAGTGCATCAGGTACTATGCCATGCAATAATGAACTATTGATAATGTTTAGAATAGGCGCTGCAAGAACATTCATTGCACTTTTTACTAGTTTTGTTGGCACTGGATCTAGGGAACAAGTAGTGGGCTTCATTTTAGAAATTAAAGTTAAGACTTCCTGCTCAGTTACAGGATTAAAATTACTAAAGTGCTGAATGCAATGTGAGACAGGGTCTGCTAAGCTAGTATTTGGTTTGTACTGTGATGCTGAGATCTGGGATCTTATATTTTTAATTTTTTAAAAGTTCATATAGTCTGTACTGCTAATATCTGTTGGTATTTTGCACTGTAGATCTGAATTTCCATTTGTTAATTTAGCCACTGTTCTGAACAGTACCCGAGAATTTTTATTATTGCTGTCTATTATTGTAGAATAGTATTCTGAGCGAGCTTTAAAGAGAGCTTTTTTATATTTTTTAACACTCTCTGTCCATGCAATTTGAAACACATGTAGCTTTGTTGTTCTCCATCTGCGCTCCAGTTTTCGACACTCTAATTTAAGAGCTCGAGTTTTTTCATTAAACCAGGGAGAGTTTCTATGTGCTTTCATCACTTTTGTTTAAAGGGGAGCCACTGCATCCAAAGCATCTCTCAAGGTCACATTATAATATGATGTTAGCTGATCTAAATTGTTTTCCACATTTACATTTGATGTTAACTGATCTAAATGGTTTTCCACAATTACACTCGACTTACTCAAAGTAATGCGTAAGGTGTGACTGAAGCTGATTGGCGGCTATAAATTTTGAAACAGAATTACAATCTAGATGTCGCACTGTCTTTGTTTTAATCTGTGAGTGCATTGGCAAGGGCAGGACTAAATCAAATGTAATCAAGTAGTTATCGGAAATAACTTAATTTAATGGAGTAATATTTAAATTTTGAATTCAAACTTTGTAAGTTATAATTAAATCTAATGTGTGGTTATGATTATGAGTTGGACCTTTGGCATTCTGACAAAATCCTACTGAATGTAACAAATAATTAAAACATTTGCTAAAAGTGTCAGTTTCCACATCAATGTGTACATTAAAATCCCCCATCAGTACTACGTGATCATAATTTATAGCCAAATCAGATAAAAGGTTGCTAAATTCAGTCATGAACAGTGAATATGGCCCTGGTGGTCTGTAGACTAGCACTATAATTGTGTTGGAATCTGTTTTAATATTTAAAATGAATGCCTCAAAGGATGTAAAATCACCTAAATTTTTAGACGTGATTTGCATTTTGTTGCAATGAATTATTCCAAGGCCTCCCCCTTGACCAGAATCTCTAGACTTATGAAGGAACGAGTATCCATCTGGTGACACTTCAGCTAGGGGAACAGTGTCAGATTCACTAAGCCAGGTTTCAGTGAGAAGACACAGATCAGATTTTGTACTTAATATAATATCATTTACCAAAACAGCTTTACTGCCAAGGGAGCGAATGTTCAATAAGCAGCATTTAAAACTGCATGCTTCTTTCTGAACTGGTGATATATTTTTGGTTTTAATTTGAAGTAAACTTCTGTTACAGATGCCCCTGGTGGAGGGTCTGGTTTTATCTCTTGGTCTAATTATACACCTTATTTTTTGGCTATCAGGTAATTTAAGGTTTGCATCAAGACTAAATTTACTGGATGCCCCACAACAGGGATTATGGGTAACAGCTTCAGGACAATAACAGGTGGGATAAACAACAGCCTGTGATTTAAGCTCACATGACTGCAGCCTGGATGGTGCTCTAATCAGTCAACTTCACAACAGACATCACAATGGCAGGTCTATTAAACAGTCATACTTACTACTTTGTCACTTATCCCTTACATGCAATGACTGCTAGAGGTCTGCATGTCCCAGACATCACCAGGTGCTGAGGATCTTCTCTGGTGATGCTCTGCCAAGCCCCTAATGCAGCCATCTTCAGCTCCTGTGTTTGAGTCTTTTTCTTTTCCGTAGTGAGGATTCTTCTGTCATTGGCAGTGGAGGGCATGGGTTTGGGGGGTCTTCTTTGGTCTACCAGCCCCTTTGCAATTGATGAGCTCACCAGTGCGTTTCTTCTTCTTAATGATATTCCAGACAGTTGATTTAGGTAATCCTAACATTGTACCGAAGTCTTGAGTGGTTCTGTTCTATTTTTTCGGCCTCATAATGGCTTCTTTGACTTTCATTTGCCCAACTCCTGTGGTCATGTTGAATGATGGCAACTACAGACTCCAAAGAGCAGAAGAAGCCTAGCCTTCTTATGAAGCCATGAGACACACCTGAGGAATCACAAACACACGGGACGCCAATTTTGCCAAACATTATGGTGCCCTGAAATGTGGGGGCCATGCAGAAAAAGTAATTTCTACATGGTGTGACCAAAATGTATGGACAGCAACGTGCACGTTAATCACATCTGAATTGTTTGATTGGTAATTTTAAACTGTGGAGCAAAGGCATAAATAAAGGAAAAATAAGTTTTTGTCTCAGACATTATGGAGGGCACTATAAGTCTAAAATTCTATAGCATTTAATAGGTTCAATATTTATAAACAAAACCCAGCAGCAGAATCTGTACTTAGTCAGCAGCCTGGTATACTAAGAGATGTTTTTTTTGTGTTTTAAAACTTATTTATTAGCCAGTGTATTCCTGCCTCGAGTTAATAGAGAGCAGACCTTTAAACATCTCTATAAGTCCGTGCTTCCTGACAGTGCTCTTTCTTACCTTCAAGACATAATTTTGGTGATAAGACATAAAACTGGGCTACACTGAGGTAATCTGCCTCTGTAAACATCACGCCAAAATACAGGCTGTGAGAAAATATGGAAATTATTCATTGATAAAGTTTATGTACAGTGATATTGTAGCATAGTGTACAACAGTTCCTTTCCATAACACTCAGCCACAAGCATAAAAGGTAGTTTTAGCTTCTTATTTTTTTTGATACATTTTGCAGTCATGGCCATTGACGATGGGCCTGTTTCCTGATTTTTTGTTTTGTTTCTTAAGAATGTATGATGACTTTTTGATGACTCCCTGCATGAGGCAGAGAGGCTGCTTTTCAACCCAAACCCTGGAGTTCTTCTAATAGGATTGCTAACTGGAAGCACTTCCAGGTCTGGCAGAACCTCTCTGCTCCCAGCAGCTCCTCCTAGTGCCACCTGAGGACTCCAACAGAGCTACCAGCAAAACTACAACTCCCATGGAGCCTTACAGGTGTCCAAACAGGAGCCATACCAGAGGGATACTGCCACCCAGTGTACTGCGGGTACATATAGCCCCGGGAGTCAGTCTCCCTCTGTCCTTCCTTTATAATGTCAGTTAGTCTTAATGTCATTCTATGTGTATGCTGTATCTATTTACAAAATTCTGAAGCCATGATAAAGGAAGGAGATGGATGAACAGGTGTCCCAACTGTGTTGGATAGTGGTACGTTTCCCTGCTGGGATGCCTGTCCATCCATCTCCTTTCTTTATAACAGCTTACCGGCTGGATGAGGAACAATTAACTCTGGCCGTGCTTCCAGCCAAACTGTGTCTTCTATGCCAAATGGAAACATTTTGTAAATAGACAAAGCATACACATGTAATGACTTTAAAACTAATTGATGTTTGTGCTGCACAATCGACAGATGAGCTGATCACACTATCGTATCACTACAGATGCTCTGCCACCAGAAGCCAGTAATCTCTATTGTAACATTTCTGGCACCTCTCTGCTCCCTAAAAATGACAGTAATCCTGTTCTTCTGGCATCAGAGGTGCCTCACTGGCCAGATGCTTGGTAAGATTCATCTTGCTTTCCTTACTTCCTCATCACAACTTGCAAGTTCATCTTTCTACATGCTCTACTTTGTCTGATAAATGACAAATCAACTTCAAGGTACAGTTTGTATATCTGTTGGCTCACTGTTTTAATATTAGCATTAGAAACTGGAAGAGTATGTAGATGGTAGACCACAAGTATAAAAAGACAAGATAGCTAGATAATGGTTAATGGTTAAAATATAATGTAGGTTTGAAGATAGAGTATGTAGAGAATCACAGTGATTTGTGATCCACATTTGACCGAGTCTTGCTTACTTTGTTGCCAAACCAAAGAGAAGTATTGACATGTGAACATGAAAACTACAGCTAAAATACTTATAATTATGTAAAAAACACAGTTCACATCATTAAGTGATGGGTCTTTTTCTTATGTTGCTGCTCTTAAGCTTTCTCGTCAGCCCCCATTTCAATAACTGGCCTATTTTAGGATCTCCAGTTTCATGATTAATTAATAAACACATACTTTCACTATCACAGCCTTTATTCACTTAGCCTAAGCTATTTGAGAAAAAGTCCCATAAGAAATTGAAAATACAATAATTGTATTACATTTTTAATGGAAGTATTTACAGACCTTAAGATCCCACGTGGACCAGGCTCAGTCCATTAATGAGTGTCTTTACTAGTGGAGCGCCTCTACAATGATTATGTACCCGTCTGTCTGATTTTCTGAATGTTGTGAGCAAAAGAATAAAAAAGTGGCCTCCCCTAGACGTTCTCGTATACTCAGATATGTGGATGGCTATTTGAGGAGTAAACTGACTGGCAGACTGACTGACTGCAGGGCAAGGATTATATTTATACCAGTAATGGCTCACTGCATGATTCCTAGTTTTCATCCTCTTTCTCTGTACGTTTAGCATTTGTTTGCTCAAAGGTTGATGCGCTTGATGCTTGCTGAGCAGCTCTTCTTTTCTCCACCATAGCAGCCTGCTTCTTCTCTTCTTTCATCGGCATCATTTCATGTTAAAACTGATTAAGTCAGTGTTTGTGTTGCAATTACTTAGTACGTTTTCTTTAATTTTTCACTTAAGCTGGCACTTAAGTCTTCAATCTGCCTCAAGAATGATTTAACATATGAAGAGGTAGGGGAAGTGACAGCGAAGGTGTTAGGGATGAGAACAGCGACCGTACACATGTGCCGCATGGCCGCCCTACTGGCTGCTGCCGAGAGTTGATTCTACAATAAAAATAAAATAAAAAGAGGAATAACCTTGGAGGTCAATCATCACCCCGAAAGCATATAGTAGACATCACGTAGTATATGTGTACTGAATTGCAAGTCAATAGATCAAACGGTTTGAGAGTTATAGGTGATTTAAAATCCTGGACAGACAAACGAACAGCCATAGTAGTGTATTATATATAAAGATATTATGTACATTAAAGAACCATCAACAGCAAATCAAATCAAATTAATACTATATTGAACAATTATTATAAAAGTAAAGTTGAATAAATTGGACTCTGCAGTTGCATGAATACCTCAAAAGATGATAGAAATCTACGTTTTGTACCTAACACTTGTATGCAAAATTTGGTTGACCTAAGTGAAAGCGTACTCAAGTTATCGTGTTTATACACACACACACACACACACACACACACACATAGACATAATTCCTTTCGGACTCGGGGAGATCTAAAATGTAGAGATTCATAAAAATCTCGGGGTTGAATTTTTGGACGATCACAATACTTTCCCTATAGTTCATATATATATAGAAAGTATAAAATGAAATGCACTATAATATACACTGAGGTAACATGCTATGCCAGAGAGTCTGCTAAACGGACTACAAAGTGACTATTGCAGAAAATTATATTTGTTTCATTGTCAACATACAGTGCCCTTCATAATGTTTGGAATAAAAGCACATTTTTTTCCTTGATTTTGCCCTCCACTCCACAATTTAAAATTACAAATCAAACAATTCAGATGTGATTAAAGTACACATTGCAGGCTTTCATCTAAGGATATTTGCATGCATTTTGGTCACACCATGTAAAAATTACAACACTTTTTCTACATGGACTATTCGCAAGACTTCATGAACAGAAATACAGAGGCCACACTGCAAGATGTAAACTACAAGGTAGCCACCAAAACAGGACAATCAGATTAAAGTTTGCGAAAAAGTACTTAAATGAGCCTGCAGAATTCTGGAAATTATAGAGAAACAAGAAAGACAAACCTGTATCAGAGTAATGGTAAGAGCAAAGTGTGGAGAAAGTAGGAACATTCTGCTGCTTAGGTGAGATGCTGAGTGCTGAGTACATAGCAGTGATAGCAAGCATGAGAGGTGCATGTAAGAAATTCTGGGAGCTGTACCCCATGCTGTTTTCTAAAGGGGCCTCTCTGGCATTGAAGGGAAATGTGTGAGATGTGGCTCATGAAAGTGGAATATGAAGCAGAACTGGAAAGAACAAGGATGAGCATGATCAAATGGATGTGTAAAGCGTCATGGAGTGAGAGCAAGACAAATGCTACATTATGAGAAAGACAGTGTGGAGGCAATCGTTTGGATACATGTGAAGCAAAAAGCAAAGGATGATTGAGGGAAGAGGTGCATCAAAATGAATGTTGAAGGCCAAAGAAGACATGCTTTTAGGTGGTGCGACGTGATATGTAAAGAATGAATCTTACCCCAAAGAATACCCAGGACCATGAAGAGTGGAGAGGAAAGATTTGGTGGGAAAATGGCTATCCTGGTTAAACCCAGAAAAAGGCTTTTAAACCAGTGGTGATGATCATGATGATACATCAGTATCCTGCTTTCCTCTCACACACTTTTTACAAAGGTTGCACTCACTACCTGCATATTACACTTCACTACATTGCATATTTTATGCACTCACATCTGACCACTTGTAGTGAACTGAGTTTCTCCCAACACCATCCATCCATCCATCGTCCAACCCGCTGAATCCAAACACAGTTCTCCCAACACCTTTTTTTTTTACAAATCCCAGTCCTTGGCACATCTTCTGCACATGAAGGCTGGTGATTGCAGCCGTAGCTTTTGTTCTCTATCTCATTTGTCCGACTGCAGACTGGTTCTCTTCTCCTTGGCAGTGGTGATGGCTAAGTGCACAGTCTGTCGTCGGGTGCAGCAGTCTTCAGGTCATCTATAACAGTAATGGTTGTACTGTGGGCTGGGATCTTAATGCAAGCTCTCCATACATACAGTATGAATATACAAAAGCATATTTAGCACATATCTGTTAATCTATTGTAAACAGGTCCATATATGGGACATTAGATCATTCTGTATTAGGTTACATAGAGAGCTACATGATACTTCATTCCAAGTCAGGGGCAACCTTGAGGATCTGCATACTAGAATGAACTCATCCTATTTAGAGACAAAAAGGCAATATAACAGAAAAGCTTGACAGGCTAAAAAAGTTAAATGTTTTCCGCTCCACCATCTACTGTCCAGCCCAACCATTTGTGCTTCCTCATATTTTGACACAGCAGAGATACTATCTAATCATCCATACCTAACTTTTTCAATATCCACCACACCGCCTTTCTTAACACCCTGTCAACAAACAGCTTATTCAGGTCCACAACTTTATAATGCAACTTTTGTTTCCTTTTCCTGCAGTTACGTAATAACAAACATTACATCCACTGTTCTCTTCTAAGGCATGAAACCAAACTACATTTTGCTAATTTTCACCTGATCCCTGATTTTTTCCTCTAGCACTGTCTCAACCATCTTCATTTCCTGCTCCAAAAGCTTCAACACTCCAGTAGATCACACTTTCTTTTATACTGTATATCAGAATAAATGTACATTTTTTTAATCTTAAGGAACACCACCCGCCCAAATGCAATCATGTTGCACAGGTCTTTCAACTATTTAACCCCAGTTTGTATCCTGCCATTGAAAGGAAGACGGGTCTCCTATACCAACAATGACACAGTGCTTTTTATCTCATTGCTTTTGAAGTTATGACAGTTTCAAGTTCATTTTAAGCTTTTGCTAATATAGTTTTTGTTATTTTTGCAGGGGAATGTTCTTTGATGGTAACCACACCTATATGATCTCACCAGATGAAAGAAGTGAATCAGAGGTAGGGTTTATTTTTCCATTTAGATTAATTTGGTTTACTGTGATTTGCTACTGTTCTGCAAAGTTAGTGGTGTCATTATTATCTTATGATTTATTCAAATAAGAAACCTATCCTTTGTCTCCTTCAAATAAAATGAATTGTGAGTAATGTGAAACATTATGGAGTGGCATGGTGACCATAGCTTGAATCCTGACTTGGGCCTGTATTTATTAAGTGTCACAGAATTACTCCTAGGAACTGCACTAAAAGTAGTAAACTATGGATAAGAATTTGTCCTAGTTGTTATGAAGAGTTAGCAATTTGAGAATAACGTTGCGACTTCCAAACACTCCGATCTGCAAATGGGAGCTCATGATGCCATTTTGCAGTTTTCTGATGCTAACACTAAGGCTGTATCATAATAATAATAATCATTAGTATCAAAGTAGTAGCAGAATAATAAAGAGGAAAACATAAAAAGTGGGACGTTGTGCTAATCTGCATGTAATTGTTGCTAATTCATAACATCAAGAATAATAAATTAATGAGCACCAATATGGAAAGACTGAGACACACTCATACCAAAACAGAACGTGTTAATTTAACAAAGATGATCCATCATGGCTGGTATAGGCTCCAGATTCCCTGTGACCCTAAACATGATCAAGCGGGTTTAGAAAAATGGATAGATGGATGGATGATTTACAGCTGTACTTTCAGATGAATCATCTTTTCACTGCTATGCCAATGGAAAGCGCCTTGTAAAGTAAGTTTTACTGAAACTACACAGAGTTATTCTGGTGCTCTTTCTAAAGTCACATTCAGTCTTCCAGTGGGCCATGTATTGCCTCTCTCAATAACTGGCAGAACCTCTCTGCGAGGCTCTATTAATGCCCTGGGAGTCTCCACCTGCCTTCTTTAACCTCCCTGTGCTTGTAAGGTGTAAAGCTAGTGAGCAACCAGACAGACACATAGACTTCATTTTATTAAGGTAGATTGCTGTCAAGCATTTCCAAAATATTCCACCTTTCCTGAGATGTGACTGCTGGTCATGTTCTGGCAGCTCCTAGCGAGTTAGGACAACTTAAAAGCTCTCCTAAATCCTGGTGAAGTTAGGAATAGTTTTCTAAATTAGAAAAACTAATGAAATGCGTATTCTTCTGAACCAAATTTACATCCCTTCAGCCAGTTATGGACTGTTTTCCTACTCTGAGAAGCTTGATAAATACAAACCCTGGTCAGTACCCCCATTTAGTTTGTAATTTCTTCACATTTTAGTGTCCAAATTAAATACCAAAAAAAAAAAACAAACCAAAAACGCTAATCGAACTAAGGGTGCCCTCAATGCAAATGCCCATAGGCGCTCATGATGGTTCAAGTTAAGAGTCGACAGTCACTTTGGTTTTTTTTTTTAATACACAAAGTCTAGCTTTGAGGTTGCAGAATTGAACAAAACTGTAAATGGGTCAATGTTGCCACATTTCTCTCTACTTGTTAAAAACAGCTCCAGTGGAAGCCATGTGGTAGACCCGTGCTTCAATAAGTGTCATTCTTCTTTCAGATTATTGGAGATGAGATTCCGTTTTAGTACTAGGCAACACTGTTAAATGCAAAAGAAGTCAACAGTCACCAAAGTATTTTCTTTACTCAGGGGCAGAGAGTCAACAATGGCAAACTAAAACACAGGTACCTAGTTTAGGAACCATAAAAGTCAGCATTTATTAACTGAAGATGCTGTTTTCTATCCATCCATCCATTTTCTAACCCGCTGAATCCGAACACAGGGTCACGGGGGTCTGCTGGAGCCAATCCCAGCCAACACAGGGCACAAGGCAGGAAACAATCCTGGGCAGGGTGCCAACCCACCGCAGGATTTTTTTTTTTTTTTTGTTCTTTATTTCGTCTTTAACAAATTTCTAATACAAGAAATCGTATGTTTTCGCATACCCCTTGGGGTCAGAGCGCAGGGTCAGCCATTGTACAGCGCCCCTGGAATACACACAAACACACCCACACACCAAGCACACACTAGGGCCAATTTAGAATCGCCAATCCACCTAACCTGCATGTCTTTGGACTGTGGGAGGAAACCGGAGTGCCCGGAGGATGCTGTTTTGTTATACTTTATTACTAATGTGTCGTAGTTTTACTCTGAGGAGGAAAATCATCTCTTTAACAATGTAAAAGTTGCCCTTCTGGTAGTGCCTAGACATAGTAGTCTGCCTGTACGGGGCTGGGCGGTCTCGTGGCCTCGGAACCCCTGCAGATTTAATTTTTTTTCTCCAGCCATCTGGAGTTTTTTTTTTGTTTTTTCTCTCCTCCCTAGCCATCGGACCTTACTTTTATTTTATGTTAATTAGTGTTGTCTTGTTTTAATTTTGTCTTTTTTTCTCTTTCTTCATCATGTAAAGCACTCTGAGCTACATTATTTGTATGAAAATGTGCTATATAAATAAATGTTGTTGTTGTAGTCATGTAATTTCACAGGTTATGAGCAACGATATTGTCTTGATGTTTTCACTGTCCTACATATGCTACCATCAGTACATATATGGCCCCTAATTCCAAGTCTTTGTCATTGGGTGGGACAGGTTATGCCACACAAGTTGTGAGATGGCAAAATTACCCAATGTTACCACTATTAAGCCCTTCAGTAGTTTCCATTTCCCAATTTGCATCAAGCAAGTACATTAAAAAGTTAGGACTAGTCTTTATAACCAAAAAGTGTAAACATGAAATGCCTTTATTTCTATGCTTTGCTTGTGGGAAAGGCGCTTTATAAATATAATAATAATAATAATACATTTTAATTATGATACTTATCCTGAAGAGAAGTGTAGTTTGCAAACAATTTTGTTTAGTGATTATCTTTTCAAAGGCATCCTAGCTGTAAAAATCGTGCCAAAACATATAAAACAGCGACACCACATAGAAGTGGGAAAAGATGAAGAGGAAAAAGAAGAAGATTTAAACAAAACCTGTAAATGTCAGTGCAGCTGAATTAGAAAGTGGACTTACAGACTTCACATTCTTATTAAAATATGTCTTGTTAAATAATGGACAGGTGAACATGAATTGTATTAAGTGGGTTTCAGAATGTTATGTTATGCAACAGTTTATCACATAATGCATTAAGCCAAAAATAATAACTATTAATACATCTAAAAAGTTGCAAGTAACCATTTGTTAAAGTCAACTTTATTCATTAATAATAAAGAAAGTATAGCATACATTTTTGTATTTGAACAGCTTTATTAGGTACACCAGTTCAACTGCGTGTTAACACAAATATCTAATCAGCCAATCACACGGCAGTAACTCAGTTCATTTAGGCATACAGCCATTGTAAAGACAACTTAGTAAAGTTCAAACCAGGCATCAGAATGGGGGAAGAATGGTGACTTAAGCAACTTTGAATGTGGCATGGTTGCTGGTGCCAGTTGGGCTGGCCTGAGTAGCCAGAAATTGCTGATCTACTGGGATCTTCATGCACAACCATCTCTAGGGTTTACAAAGAAAGCTTCAAAAAAAGGGAAAATATCCAGCCAGTGAACAGAAGTTGTATGGACAAAAAAGCTTTTTTGATGCCACAGGTCAGAGGAGAAAGGCCAGACTGGTTCAAGCTGATAGAAAGGCAATAACCCCCTTTGGTTGTCTCTTCTCGTTTCAGAGAAGTAGCAGTTAACTCTAATAACCTACTGTATTGCTGAATTCTACTCATCTCAGAAAGCAAGACTATGTAGAGGTTGCACGTTCTCTCCATGTCTGCGCTAGGATTCCTCCAAGAAAAGTTAACTGGCTACATGGGCATCATGAGTGCATTAGTGCATGCATTAGCGTGCCCTGCAAATAAACTACCATCAGGTCAAGGGTTGACTTCTACCTTATGTTCAGTGCTTCTGGGACAGCCTCTAGGTTATAACAATTCTGAAATGGTTAACTAGATTAGAGAATAAGTTGAATTATGAATGGAGGCAATTAGAATTTACCAAATACACTCGGCAGGGATGCCAGCCCCTGTCCTCAAATCACATTTGGATGCTATTTAACTGCAAAGCCCATTCATGCACTTGCTAGTGTGAGGACAATTTAGAATAGGTAATTTAACAACAATATAGCAATCAGAATATTTGGAGAACACCCAACACAGGATCAATGTACAAACTCAAACCAGGTTGATCAATTAAATGCAATGGCTTCTGCACTGCTCTGAAAACTTTCGATGTCCAAGAAAAATATGATATCAGAAGCAGTGTATCCATCTTCTAGTGACTGAAACTTATTCATATAAATGGTTGTGAAAAAAATGATTTGATTTGACACAACTATGTACTAATCAGTCACAACATTAAACTCACCTACCTAATACTGCGCAAGTCCCCCTCGTGACGATAAAACTTCTTTGATCCGTGGAGACCTGGACTCCTCTAAACCTCCTGTGGTATCTGGCACCAATATGTTAACAGTAGGTCCTTTAAATCCTGTAAGTTGTAAGTAAGGTGAGATCTGGGGAACTGAGGTCAAGTCAACATCTTGAAATTTTGGTCATGTTCCTCAAACAATTGCTATGTGGCAGGGTGCACTGTCCTACTGAAAGAGGCCACTGCCATCAGAGAATATGGTTTGCCATGCAGGGCCTTTAACCATGTGGCCTTTAACAACCTTTAGGTAGGTGGTACATGTCAAACCAACATCCACTGAATGTCAGTACCCAATGTTTCCCAGCAGAACATTTCCCAGGGCCTCAGACTGCTTCCAACAGCATGCCTTCTTCCCACAATGCATCTACAGCACCTTTTCCAAGGTAAACAATGCACACACATCCAGCCTTCAATATGATCTAAAATAAAATGTGCATCATCAGACTAGGCCACCTTCTTCCATCACTTCATGGTCCAGTTCTGACACTCACATACCCTATGTAGGCACTTTCGGTGGTGGGTTAGTAGGGGCATTCAGTCTGGTCTACGGCTATAAAGCAAGCTGCAATGCATTGTGTGTTCTGACACCTTTCTCTCAAGGTCAGCATTAATTTTTCAGCAATTTGTGCTACAGTAGCTCTTCTGTTGGATAAGACCAGACAGGCTAGCCTTTGATCTCCATGCACATAATGAGTCTTGGGCAGCCATGACCCTATCACCGGTATAGCAGTTGACCTTTATTGAACCGCTTTTAGTAGGTACTCACACTGCATACCAGGAACACACCATAAGACCTGCCATTTTGGAGATGCTCTGACTGAGTCGTCCAGGTTTCACAATTTGGCTCTTGTCAAAGTTGTTCAGATCCTAACGCTTGTCCATTTTTCTTGCTACCAAAACATCACATTCAAGAACTGGTTGTTCTGTTGGTGCCTAATGTATCCCATTCCTCGACAGGTGGCAGTACAAAGAGATAATCAGTGTTACTCACATTACCTTTCAGTAGTTGTGTCTGACCAGTGTAGATATCATACTGTATGTTTAATCCATTTACTCACTGAACAACATTAATGCATTTTTATGTTGGATTTAAAGCAGAAACTAAAAAGTCAAAATGTTCTATGCATTTAAATCTGCATTGGCAGCAGAAAATTATTTTACTGTTTTGTATTATTTTGTATAAATAATTGCTTCCGAGGGATTAAAATGACAAAAAAAAGAGATGAAACATATTGGATTAACTAATGTGTGCAAGGTCTTAAACACCAAACAGTAAATAGCATTAACAGAAGACTCATGCTTTACTTTTTATTCACCCAAGAACAAAAATAATTTTCTACTGTACAAAATACGGTTTTACACCAAAATGAGTTGACTCATGGAAAGATTACTGACAACTCTGGAATCTCATCAGAGGAATTACACGAAATTATATTAACTACAGATCCACAATGTACTTCAATTTTAATCCCTTCAATTTTTTCCAGTGCAGCTTTACTGAGAGGTGTAAAAGACCTGGAGCTGACAGACAGGTCCTTCTTACTCCAATCTGTTTCATAGTGGGGTCTCACTGAATGAATTAAATTTTACAATAGTTACAAAATGCATATTGACTAAAGTAAGTATCTGTTAGAGCTGTGATTAAGTTTTGATTTACTATTCATTATTATTGCTTATTTGACAGATGTATTTACCTTGTGTGATTTACAAAAACAAAATTCATTACAGATGCTCAGATAGAAACTAAAATCATATTTGCCTGCTCACATTTATTGTCAAGTCTGCTAAAGAACGTTCATTTGCACTGCACTGTAAACTGTTGTTTTTCTATACTCTAATACATAAGACACTGAATGTTGCAATATTTCAACTTCCTTTTTAATTAGTAAGATGGTGAGAGGACAAGTTTAAACAAGAACTCCTATATTCATGCCCAGACTACCTAATTTAATGAACTCTCTTTACTTGTTTTGCACCAAGAATTTACATTCCATCCAAAGAGAATTTTAGTTTTATGCTATGATAATATCTGGTCCCAAGCATTAATGAAGTGATTTGATTATAGTATTTAAAACTATAAGGGATTGCTGGTTTTCCTGTTATCTGTGAGAAGTAAGCCTCATGATTTAGGGTTGGTTAATTTACATTAGCTCTGCACAAGTGAATACATGAATCTTTATATATACATACATACATACACACATACAGTAGACCCCCGCGAAGTCGAGGATCAGAGTTCACGGCCTCAGTCATTCGCGGATTTTTCCTTAGAACCTATCTAATAATTGTTAGTGGAAACCGCAAATATTCTCCGCAATTTTTATGGTTTTTATCGTGGCAATACTGCACGGTAGAGAGACCACAGGGGTATTTTCCGTACGTAGCTTAAATCATCCTAGATCAGATGCCTCATCGTGGATGAGTTAATGCCAGTGAAACTCATCCGGGATAAGTCGGTTTTTCAAACGCAGCTGTGTATTAGATTAGTCGAGCTGGATCTAATCATCCGAGATGAATGCGTGCGCCCACGCTGACTGAAAAGCCCATATATATATATTGAGTCTAGAAAACATGATCAGCAAGTCTTTGATAGGCTGTAACAAAATGACGAAAGAACGGGCGCATGTGCATAAGTATTCACAGCCTTTGCTCAATACTTTGTTGATGCCCCTTTGGCAGCAATTACAGCCTCAAGTCTTTTTGAATATGATGCCACAAGCTTGGCACACCTATCCTTGGCCAGTTTTGCCGCCCCTTCCTTTTTGCAGCACCTCTCAAGCTCCATCAGGTTGGACAGGAAGCGTCGGTGCACAGCCATTTTAAGATCTCTCCAGAGATGTTCAATCGGAATCGAGTCTGGGCTCTGGCTGGGCCACTCAAGGATATTCACAGAGTTGTCCTGAAGCCACTCCTTTGATATCTTGGCTGTGTGCATAGGGTGGTCGTCCTGCTGAAAGATGAACCGTCGCCCCAGTCTGAGGTCAAGAGCGCTCTGGAGCAGGTTTTCATCCAGGATATGTCTGTACATTGTTGCAGTCATCTTTCCCTTTATCCTGACTAGTCTCCCAGTCCCTGCCGCTGAAAAACATCCCCACAGCATGATACTGCCACCACCATGCTTCACTGTAGGGATGGTATTGGCCTGGTGATGAGGGGTGCCTGGTTTCCTCCAAATGTGATGCCTGGCATTCACACCAAAGAGTTCAATCTTTGTCTCATCAGACCAGAGAATTTTCTTTCTCATGGTCTGAGAGTCCTTCAGGTGCCTTTTGGCAAACTCCACGCGGGCTGCCATGTGTCTTTTACTAAGGAGTGGCTTCCGTCTGGCCACTCTACCATGCAGGCCTGATTGGTGGATTGCTGCAGAGATGGTTGTCCTTCTGGAAGGTTCTCCTCTCTCCACGGAGGACCTCTGGAGCTCTGACAGAGTGACCATCGAGTTCTTGGCCACCTCCCTGACTAAGGCCCTTCTCCCCCAATCGCTCAGTTTAGATGGCCGGCCAACTCTAGGAAGAGTCCTGGTGGTTTCGAACTTCTTCCACTTATGGATGATGGAGGCCACTGTGCTCATTGGGACCTTCAAAGCAGCAGAAATTTTTCTGTAACCTTCCCCAGATGTGTGCCTCGAGACAATCCTGTCTCGGAGGTCTACAGACAATTCCTTTGACTTCATGCTTGGTTTGTGCTCTGACATGAACTGTCAACTGTGGGACCTTATATAGACAGGTGTGTGCCTTTCCAAATCATGTCCAGTCAACTGAATTTACCACAGGTGGACTCCAATTAAGCTGCAGAAACATCTCAAGGATGATCAGGGGAAACAGGATGCACCTGAGCTCAATTTTGAGCTTCATTACAAAGGCTGCGAATATTTATGTACATGTGCTTTCTCAATTTTTTATTTTAAATAAATTTGCAAAAACCTCAAGTAAACTTTTTTCACGTTGTCATTATGGGGTGTTGTGTGTAGAATTCTGAGGAAAAAAATGAATTTAATCCATTTTGGAATAAGGGTGTAACATAACAAAATATAGAAAAAGTGATGCGCTATGAATACTTTCTGGATGCACTGTATATCAAGGGTCGACTGTGTGTGTGTATGTATATATATATATATATATATATAAATAAAATAAAATAAAATCCTGGAACGAGACAAGACTTTTTCAGATAATTTCATGTCCTGCAAGACGAGACTTTGTGCCAGGAGATTTAACCATGCCCATGGTGGCTCTTATAAATTTTTACCTTTTCCTCAATTTAATTCAAGACATACAATCTAATCATTTCCTGCAATGTAGTCCTTTTCTGGACAATAATTTTATACATTCTAGATGAAACATCAACGACTAAGCGAAGAAGAAAGGGCAGCGCGTCTAAAGGAGGCCAAAAAGTGTTGAAGAGAAAAGAATTCAAAAAAGAACAATAATAATCTAAGTGCAAATTCGGAAAATAAGGAAAGTTATAATCAGCCTGGACCAAGTTGAATTGCAAACCTAAAAGGTCCCGGGGTTTTAGAAATAAAAGACAAAGAGTAGAAGACAAAGTAGAATGTCATAAAGAAGTCCAAAAATGTTGGCATGATACACATGCAGAGTAAGTTAGAGATTATGAAAGTATTAAAATTCAAAAGTCTAAAAAAACTGATAAAGATTGCATTAGCGCTAACAAACAGAAATTGTTACTCGATAAAATAACAGAACAGTGAAAAGAGATTGAATATATGGACATAGGTGATATGACAGAAGTATATAGATATTGTTTGGCTTTAAAGTTTAAGTCAGAGACTTGTAAATAATCTGATTCATGTTGCCATCAGGGAAAAGTAGTGTTTCTTCCCAATATAGAGGCGTATCCACGAGAAATAAAAGATTTGTTATTTGGTGAAAGTGAAATCCACAAACACTACAGGCAATATATCCACATCTACAATAAACTGTTCGTGTGCACATCATTCAAAGCTCAAAACGTAGATTTACACGATTCAGGACCATATGCTATGAGAATCTGTGGTCCCGCAACAATTCAAGCTACAAGTTTAATTTCAATGAAAACCACAGTCTGGTCAGGTTTATATTTATGATCACAGAGAAGCGATGAAACAGAATCAAAAGAGTTAAATAATCTGACATATTACAAATTCTACAGCCAATAATGGATACAAACCCATATGTCCAAAAGTATAGCACTTTACAGAAAATTTATCTGAAAAACATGGACAAAGAAGTTTTCTTGGATTTCAACCACATGTAATGAATTGTCAACGATAATAGTTTCGAAAGACAGAGATAATATTCGTGTTTATCCAAAAGCACAGCACGATTTGTTACAAGCGGCAGATCCGGGAAATGACTAGCACGTAGGGCCCACAGGGGGCAGAGCTCCCTAGTGTGTGTATGTATGTGTATATGTATATATATATATATATATATATATATATATATATATATATGTGTGTGTGTGTGTGTGTGTGTGTGTGTGTGTGTGTTCCATGTGAAGGACTGGCACATTACCCAAGATTGGTATCAGTCTTATGACCAATGCTACCAAGACAGGTTTTAGCTCCACCAAACCCAGAAATAGACTGAATGTGTAAATAAACTGGCTGGAATATAATAGCAAAACAGTTAAAAATACACTGGATGCAGGCTACAGGAAGCATAGAACAAACTGACAACATCTATTTAAACATTTGATATTTTAAGTACCTTATTTACAACAAGAACTTTGCTCTGTAAACAGTTTAGCTTGTGAATATAGAGAAGTATACTGAACATTAGCAGACTAAAGCAAGAGCAAGGCTGCCATTTTTCTTTTTCACTAACATGCATGCTCATTAAAATGTCTAGTGTTAAAAACGTACAACAAAAACAACACATAATGATATCACTGATTTACTATTGCAAAATGTGTGTGCTACATTCAAAGCACTAAAATGTAACACTACCTATATTAAAGCAAGCAGAAATACACTGAATAAAACTACATACTGTGCAATTAATTTTAAATACTCAGCAATCTGTGTATGCAAACTTTAAAAACATTTTGAAGTATAAACATCTACAGACAAAACAAGCATAACTGTTTCAGTTTCATTTAGTATATACAAAGTTGAGCACAATTAAGCAAAATACAAAATCACAACTTTAAGATGTTTGAGTTTATAACAAGAACTTTTAAACAAGAAGCAATGTAGGAGAATATCACCAAATGCCCATGCTATACAAAACTGTTAAATAGATCATCTTTTTTTAAACTCAATTCATAGGTTTGGAATTCAGAACAGAAAAACACAACATACTTATATTTGTAGAAAAATACAGTAATGGATAACATTTAAAAATTAAAAAGAATATTTCTGAGATGTATGCAGTCATTTCCAAATTCATTACCAGTTTATTATGGCACATAGATCAGAAGGCTTACTGTACTTAGTCTGTGATCATACAAACTGGTCTAAGATGTCTGTTTCATTGAAGGATCCGAGGCCTTTTGGTTCTTTTGTTTCTTACCATTAAAAGGCAGCAATTTCTTAAGAAAACAAAGTAATACAATTATGGCAACAGTTTTAATAAGCATATCCATTGCTAATGAATGTAAATAAATTAGAAAAAAATGCTCGCTGTGATTATTAGCTTTGAATTATAATAGTGATTACCACTATACTTTATGGACCAAATACTATCAAGATTGTACAAAGAAGTATACATGAAACAAAGTATCCCATCTTTAGAGTAGAAGAGTGCAATGTTGGAGCTTATACTGTACAACCCTTAGGGTCTTTTTTTTAATAAATCTGTTTAGTATATCCATTCGATTTAGATTTAATCATTTGGTGTAGTGTTGGCTGGTTTAAAAAAATCTACTTTTTAAAAAATTTGTTTTAACTAGGATTGTGAAGAACAAATACTCCTTAAAGTGTAACAATATAATCCTGTATATAAAAACACAAGTGTTTAAAGTTTTGATGCCAGGTTTCCTTTACGAAATTTGAGTGACAACTGGAATATCTATTTCAATTGTTGATAACCTAGACCGAGAGGAATATGGAGGAGATGCATAAGAATGAGATGGATAACTATGAACACTGGCAGGCTGTGAAGGTAGTGGCTGCCAAAAAGGAGATGGTAATGCCTTGCAAGCACAGTACCACAACAATAACAGACAAGAAGTGAAAAGCAGCCCCCCAGCACTAGCAATCGCTAAATATGTTGCTGTGCTTGTTGCATAAATACTTGCATATTTTTTGTTCATGTCATTTGTCTGGAAAATAACCCAAACAGATGGAGTAAGGCTCAGGGCTCCAGATAGAAAAAACAGTAAAGCAGCTACTAGTTGACAACCTGCACTGTTTACAAGGCACTTGGCAAGGTTGATGTTAGGAACTTCTCGTCCAAAGGCTGTGTTACATATACCGATCAAACATAACAGAGCAGCTAAGCTAGCAAAGAAAATGCTAAATGGAAGGGCAAACTGAAGTACTCGCAGATCCAGCTGGTCCACGTTAGAATACCAATCAGTCTCGTATAGAGCGCATTCAG
This sequence comes from Erpetoichthys calabaricus, assembly GCF_900747795.2. Lineage (NCBI taxonomy): Eukaryota > Metazoa > Chordata > Cladistia > Polypteriformes > Polypteridae > Erpetoichthys > Erpetoichthys calabaricus. The sequence continues at coordinate 75,383,227 of NC_041406.2, forward strand.
AGTTTCCCTCTATCCGGAAACATTTTATCCACAAGCCAATGCTCACCGAAACATTTTTGGCATTTTTGTTGAAAGAGACGAGTCTCATTAATCTCCAGTTTGGTGCAATTGTAGCAGTTATTAGTCCAGCTACAGAGGCCATCCCAAATATATACGCAAACACAGTGGCTGCATGAATGTTGCGACAACCCATTATGGTGACTTTGAATCCTAATGGGAAAAAAGATATAGAAATAGATTAGTATTAAAAGGTATATATAGTATATGAATATAAAGTTTAAAAACATTGTGTTGATCCAGTCCTACAAGTTAATCATACCTATTAAAATGTGTCCCCCGGTCAGGTTAAAACAGTTGTTAAAGGGGCATAGACTAAAACACCAAATTCCCAGAGGAAACTATAAACCTATTCTAAAACGCCGATTTCATCAGCCTCTGTAAACACTTGACATATGTACAAATCCTTACTCGCATGCACACTTACATGCAACACGTCAGCACTCTCTGGAACCATAACAAGCGAGTGTTAGCACCTTACCTTGAAACGTATGTCTTCCCGTATCTAAAATAACTACCTTAACTTGAAGTTAGAATTATAATTAGAGAAGATCCATCAGCCTCAGTAATACCATTGGTTTTGTTGCTGTTCTCCAACTACTATGCAATACTTAGTGCAATCCTTAGCTTGCTGCCCCTTCCATATGGATATTTTAATTTTCCTTGCTTTTGTGTGAAATTTTCTAGTCTAGTCTAATCAGAGGGCATACACATAATATCTTTTGGCAGTTCTTACTGCATTAGGGTAACTTAACTGCACTAATAGTTAACAAATATTTCTAATACTTAAGATATTATTCTAAGCATGAATGTTATGGATTGTATTCTTATGAAGCAATTACAGTTAAATGTATTTATGTTTTAATTAAATTTGTGAAGCTAGTTTCATATATTTTTCTTATTTAATTATACAGTATAGCAAATTACAAATGCAGAACTTAAATGGCATTACTGGTATTTAGGTGTCCATTTGCATAAGAGGGAAAAATGCTCAATTCCAACAAAAAACAAACACAAACTGAAAAATGTGTAGCATATAGCCATCTGTAGATAATTAAAGTGTGTGTTATAAGACACAATCCATTTTCTCTGATCCTGAAAAAGCCGTTACTGTATAGGTATAATGCATAGTTGTGAAAAGCCAATCAAGACTCAAATGAAGTAATCAGAAAGCTCAATGCTGTCTGCACTGTTAACAGTAACTCAACCAAACTGATAGCAGCACAAGTTACTCCACTAGTTTTGATGACAATAACGACTCCTGCCCCCTCCTGCAGCCACATTACTTGTTTTGTGCAGCAACTTTAAAAAAGCTGTCAATGCATATAAATTGAAATGACTGTAGATTATTGTTGGCATTTTAGTATTTAGACAGCCAGAAAATGCTGAGAAAGAGGGGGATGACTGTTTGAGCACTGCTGCATTGCGACAGAAGTGAATAGCTTCATGCAATATGAAACAATTGATGTGACAAAAAGTGAAAAACAATTATTGAAGAACACTTAACAACAACAAAAAAGACATTCTTTATGATTAAGGCCAGCTGTCAGAAAAGTAATGGTCTAAAACTGAACCAGACAGTAGTTTTGGATTGTTCTTTTCATATTTAGACCTAAATGTGAATATAACAAAAGCAAAGAATTTCTGGGCTGTCTGTGTTCTGGGAAGTGCTTAAGTTCTTGGATATGGACGGTATCTAGAACGATAGTCATACATACCTCAGCGCTGGGGAATGTGTCACCATGCTTTCATCCTAACAGGCTATTTAAGGCTATTTATGACACAGTTCTCCCTTCCCCCTCAAAAAAACTTACATTTGAATGGAAGTATAAAAAAAAAATCTAGTTTAGCTGTGAATCAGAAAGGATGGCAAGTTGAATAAGGCCTCAAATTGTAGAACTGCAACAGATACAGAAAAGCACCAGCAGTACAGAACAGAAAAGGAAGAAGCAGCGGCCTTATACTAAAGGAATTTTGTTGCCATGAATATTTAAATTGGGAAAAATAAAATAGTAATATTTAATGGTAATAAAAAGATGCTGACTGTACAGCTAGAAAGACACTAGCACTTACTTTAAAAAACAATGTAAGGCCAGTAATAGGGATGTCCTGATCAAGTATTTTTGAACCCAATCGAGATCCGATATCTGTTGATACCAAGTTTCAATCTGATACTTGTATTTTCCTAGATAATACATTTGAACAGTGGAGACGTATATGGTTGACAACTGAATAGCTCTGCAATGCATTAAGAAAAACTGCCTGCATCCAAGCTGTTCCTTAATGTTTTTGTTAACAAAATAAACAAACTTAAAGATGTCTTTGTAAATAGCTCCTCTTAAAAGTGTTAACTTTATAAATACCAAGCTATAGACCACAGGTGTTACCTGTCCATTTTTTACTGACAAAATGAAACCCTGTAGGCGTATCGTGCAGCAACAATAAAAATATTCAAATTATTAAAAATTACCTCAAAATACATACTTTTTTTAACTAATAAAACATGTAAAGAAAATCTTTATCCACAATACTAACACATAAAAGAGAGCCATTATATTAATTAATTTCTTCTGTAATGTGCTTACCTGAAATTCATCTTAGTTAAAAAAAAATCATTTTTAACACTACTGCAGTTTTTGCTGTTACAATATATATTTACTCTATTTATACAGGCGTGTTTTTTTTTCTTGAGGTGCAATTTTAAATATGGATTACTACTTTTAATTATGTAGTACTTTTTAACCGAAACTTACACTTTATGACACACACAAATATAGTACAAACCTAGGTTGTAGAACCTAAGCTACAAGCTACAAATTTACCAAATATACATATGATGTTTATCAAGAAAAAACAAATCTAACATATTTAACACATTTACAAGTAAAATAGACAAATTTGTTTACTAAGCAACAATTTCAAATTCTTCTTTATTATTTTTTCTTTTTCTGTTTGAAAACATAAGCTGCTGTACTTAACACAAGTTCTCTGCGTCCAAACTCAGACAGGCAGTGTTCATTTTATTAAAAGACACGAATTAAAGTAGCATTTTTTTCTAATTGTACAGGATGACTCCTCCAATTCCTTTTTCTCAGTTTATAATTCCACTTTCTTTAATGTAAAGGCTAATATTCTGGTCCTCTATCTCTCTACCTGTCTCTGGTAAAGTCAACCTTGCTCTTACTGCTTGCTCTCAATTTACAGTCTTTTGCAGTGAAAATCTGTCAACCTAAATTGGCAGCCAATCAATCGGGACTTCCCTAGCAAATAAAGATCAAAATCCTTATTAAAAGAAAGGACAAAATGAATAAAGGCAGCCAAATGGCTAACTGCATTTGTGTTGTGCTCTATATTAATACCCATTTTGGAACCCTAAAATCAAGACCACCATTCTTTTATGCTAAACTTACCAGGTCAGGTTGGGGAGCATGCACTGGTATAGCATGTTGCAGCACCCAACACACGACGGAACAATTCGGGATCCTGTTTGGCAATCCCCCAGGCTGACACGCAGTCCAGTCCCAACCTCCGGAAATGACCCTCTATCTGCCGCAGCCAGGTGTTATATGGGCGTCCCCTTGGCCTGGTCCAGCCACTTGGGTCCTCAACAATGTGATCCAGCTAGCAGGATACTCACTCAGGGAATCGCGCCACGTGGCCATAGTGCCGTAACTGACTCTCCTTCACAATGCAGGTAATGTGCCTCGTTTGGGACTTCACAAGCAACCACTCATTCGACACAAAGTCAAACCAGCGGTACCCACGGATTTTCCGGAGAGACACAGTACCAAAGGAGTCCAGTCTTCGCCTCAGGTCACTGGATAGTGTCCATGTCTCACAACCATATAGCAAGACAGGAAGCACCAGGACTCTAAAGACTTGGATCTCTGTTCTTCTGCATAGATATCGGGAGTGCCACACACCCCTTTCCAGCGACCTGATGACCCCTCCATGCCCTCCCAATCCACCTATTGACTTCATAAGAAGAGTCACCAGAGACATGAATGTCACTGCCGAGGTAACTAAAACTCTCGACAAGGTCAACACTCTCTTCGCAGACACACTACTGATGGCTGTGCTTAAGAGGTCATTAAAGGCCTGAATCTTGGTTTTTATCCAGGACACTTGCAAGCCCAGTCAGACTCCTTGCTCAGTCCCTCGAGAGCCCCGATCAGAGTCTCCATTGACTCCGCGAAGATCACAGCATCATCAGCAAAGTCAAGATCAGTGAACCTTTCTTCACCAACAGATGCCCTACGGCCACTGGACTCCACAACCTTGCCCAACACCAGTCCATGCAAGCATTGAACAGTGTAGGAGCAAGAACACACCCCTGATGAACCCCAGAATCAACTGGGAAAAACACAGAGGTTCTGCCTCCACTCTGCACAGCACTCACAGTACCAGTGTACAGGCACTTCTTAGGCATAAAACAAGACTGCTCCAGTCGCTGGTAGGTGAGCAAGTTATCATGGATCCTACTGAGTATGACTCTAGCAAGGACCTTACCCAGCACTGAAAGCAGTGTTATCCCCCTTCCCTTTCCAGATAGGGATGACAAGTCACATTTTCCAGTCAGTTGGAATGATGCTAGTCTCCCAAATAAAAGCAAAGATTGCTTGCAATGCCAGGAGTACAGCCTTACCACCAGCCTGGAGAAGTTCACCCCGGATACCACAGATCCCTGCAGCCTTGTCTGCTCTCAAGCTGGTTCACCACCTGTGCAGTCTCAAGGAGATTGGCTGGTTCACAGCTTCTTGGAGGATCAGCCTCAAGAACCGTGGACCCAGCGATGTCCAACATCCTAGCCAGAGGATCAGCTTTAAACAGCTGCTCAAAGTAGCCAGCCCAGCGGGTCACAACTGCAGTGCCATCTGTAAGGACCGTTCCACCAACTGCCATGACTACAACTCTAAGAGGAACAGATTTGGATGTTTATAATGCTTCAATTCCTTTGTAAGCAGGACGTGGGTCACTAGACTATAGATAAAGCAATCTGTAAGCAAGTGACCCTCTAACAAATGCCTCCTTATCTGCCCTCAGAGCCCTCGCAGCCATCCTTCTCAGTTCCCGGTACAGACCGGAGTTGCCATCAAGCTGTGCGCTGCGACTCCTCTTGATGAAAGCCACAGTGCCCTGCGAGAACACCTGCTTCTGGGAACACCGGTAACACCAACACAACCCTCGGCAACCTTCAGGGTCTTGTCACGGAAGGTCTCCCACATCACATCAGGATCAGCAGTCGCACCGAAATCTGCAAGTTCCTCACACAATCTGCGTGGAAACACGCCAGCCTCATTTTCCTAGTAGGTGGTAACCTACTGGACTTAAGCTGTTTGTGAATTCTGACCACTTATTGTTGCTACTCTAAACTTACCAGTGATACATTAATTAAACTGAAGAAAAAAAGATTAAAACTGGACTATTTTTGCTCAAAATATACAATTGCCACATAACTTACAGATCGTTTGCCAGTTTTATGATTCAGAAAAAATATATACCTAAGATGGCACCATCTAGTCATCACCATCACCTCTGTTAGTAAAGCAAGTAAAACAATGTCTGCAGTGTGGAAAGACTTAAGTGTCTAAAGATTAAAAATTTGCCATCCACTAAGTATGCCAGGAAAAAGTTAGTCATGGGGGGGGGACTAAAATGAACAAGTTTGGCACTACTAATTTGATAAGATATTTAAGAGTACATTATGTAGCAGAACACATAGATTTTCAACAACTTAGACTTTCAGGCAAAATGACAACAACACTGAATCTAAAACATGCAACTTTCACATTTGCATGGGGATAAACATTTCAAAATTCTAGCGTGAGTGAACCTGCTGTTAACAAGAGAAAGCATTACTTCTGGATAAGATAAAATCAGATTCATCTGGGTCTGAGGGCCATTAACTATGGTGTAGATGAGTTCATGGTTTACTGCGTTAATTACTAAAAAGAAAATCACAAACATTTTTCTGCTAGTGCACAAAAAGCTACAAAGATGGTGTCTTGAGTGTGTGAATGGGTTATCATTTGCTCACATTAAAAATTAACAATGCCCATGAAGATAAAATTGGCTCCTAAAAATAAAAAATGCCTATCAATACGTGTATAATGTAGGCCCTAACCAATTTCTGTATTGAGTAGCCAACTGCACAACCAGAACTATAACCTTTATGCAAAATATGTGACATGAAAAGAAAAGTGATATGGTGTGAAATGCAGTGCGATCATTAGTTCATATGGGACAATCAAGCACCCAGTAACCCCTAGTACTGCTTCAAAGCAATCAGTGACTTAATGGGGAAGATGACTGTTTCAGTGCAGTGCATGGTGTGTCGTACCAGGCATGTGGCTATAAGGACTCCATCTTCACTGATAACTCTCCAAAGCCCAAACTACTAACAGATTTGTAAGATTGTACCAGTGCTTGTCATCAACAATTCAGCACAATTCATCACCTGAGCCCCAACCATGAAAATAGATACCTTGAAATAGGACCTAGAAAACGTTCCAGACTAAAAATGGCATGTGTTCCTGCAGCAAAAATACTATAAATGTTGCTAAGTCTCTGGTTCCTGGAAAACGTTCAAATGGTGGGAAAGTGCCTAATGAGAGCCCCACACACAGACCTGGCTGTGGATTTAAACACAGATGCCAATAGCAGTAAGAAAGTTTCTGACCAGCTGCACCACAGTTGATATTACGTATTTATTTTAGAGAGCATCTTTTATGCATTTTGTTGGTAGTGGTGAAGAGCAAGGGGTGACTATATTATGTTACTATGTACAAAATAATTAATTTTATTACTTTTAGAGATTTCTCCTTTAAAGTTGAAATCATTTATAAATATGTAGAAGGTGAATTAATTTTGCACAGCAGTGCCTTATAATAAGCCTGGACTTTGTAAGCTATTCCCTGCCAAATGCTAGGCAAAGTAGAAAACATTTTCATTTTGGTGATGGCTCACTGAACCCAGTTCTGATAGCTAAATCTAATTTAAATAGTTTAATTTACTTTGCTAGTGCACAGTACTACTTGATAGCCAGATGTGATTACACTTAGCGAATATTAACAAAACAAAAAACTGTCCCCAGCATTTTGTCAAAAGTCTTTTATTTGAAATTTCAGTGGTTAATTAAGAAATGCTCATAACAGTCAAAACATATTTTATTGAAACAAGAGAATTATACAGCCCCAGACCTCACAGGTTACATTTGCAATTAGATTTAGTTCGGCCACTACCAAAAAAAAAAAAAAAAAAGCAATAACCCTAGCCAGCAGAAACCCAATCGGTGTAACTATAAAACTTGTCCATATTTTTTGCTTTTGCGCTATTTATTAAATAAAAAGAAATGTTGTGAAAGGGAATTCTAAAGCTGTAGGAAGCCGTGACCATTCATAAAACCAATAATTAATTAATACGAATAGAAGTGGGGTTCTATCATGCTGGTTATGAGGTGCAATTTCATTCTGCCAAGATAGGTTCAATATTTATTTATATTGGTTAAACCATAAATCTTCAAAAATAATGCTTACTTGAAAAAGTCACCAAATTTAGTGATTAAACTACATCAATAAAGAAGAATTAAAGAATGGTGATATATATTGACAAAAAACATTATCAACATTCCCAGATCATTAAATAAAATCAGTACTCCACTCCACCACTGCGGTGGATAATAGCATAAAACAACTCACTGAACCAATCCTGAACCAAAAACATGCATAAAAGGAATATTTTAACCCAGTTAAATGTTTACTACTGTTGTAAAAAATAGAAAACACTAAAGACATCAAACCTATGAAATAACACATGGGGGAATTACAGTATGCTGTGACTAATACAATGTTAGATAAGTTTTGATTTGTTTTTTAGATTCTTTAACCCTTTAACCGCCAACTCCCTAAATATTCCCCACGCCAGGCGAAATCTAAACAATTTTCGTTTTTTTACTTTTTTACATTTTTTTTTTACATTTTTTACATTTATTCAAGCAGTATTGACCACTAAATGTTGTGCAAGTTCTAGAAATGGGCAAACACATAATAAAACACAAAATGTACCTTTTCTCAGGCTTCTGGATTTATTGTCAACTACAAAAACGGAACAGTCAAAAGTAATTCAAAAGTCAAAAGTAGTTCAGTCAATCATAGTTTCATTCCCAGTATTTGAGTTTGCTGTGCCACAGGCCAAAGCAGGGAACTGCACAAAGTCCTGGATTGCTGGGACACTTTGAGCAGAAGGTCTTGACGTCTCTACGCTGACCCTTCTTTGAACAGACATGACAGCGTTTTTCTGAAAGTCCAAAGTCCTTACATTCATCTGGCAACACTGCTGAAATACTACTCATAGGATCCTCTTTGCCAGTGTATACACGAAATCTATAAATGTAACCTGAATTCTCAGCTAAGCAAAACATCTTGATACCAAACCGTGCCCTTTTCAATGGTAGATACTGTCGAAACTGTAAGCGGCCCTTCCACGACAATAAACTTTCATCAACTGCAACTGACAGTCCTGGCATGTAGGGCAACTGAAATGCTTCAAATAAATGATCAATCAAAGGACGTAGCTTGAACAAGTGGTCGCGGTTTGGATCTTTCTTATCTGGCTCGTTTCTGTTGTCATTCAAATGAAAGAATTTCAGAAGCAAAGAGAATCGGATACGTGTCATGACAGCTGCAAAAATAGGTGTTGCATACATAGGATCTGTAGACCAGTACATCTCAATATCTGGTTTTCTGATTATTCCCATCAACATCAAAATCCCAATGAATTTTTTCATTTCGTTTTCATCAGTGTCAAACCAAGCACGAACACGGGAATGTGGAGGTAAATTGGGATTTTTCTCAATAAACTGTGCTGCATACAGATTTGTCTGATGAACAAAATGTCTGATCAAATCAGGTGACACAAACAGCTCATAAAACTGCTCAGCAGTGTAATTGTTTACATCAACAATAAAGCCACACGTTCCCTCAAACGAATGCAGAAAAGGTAGTTCACCACGGGCAGCAGCCCAGCTGAGATGCTGGGGATACACCCACTCAGCGCCGTCATCCGATGCGTCTTCATTCACAGTATCATGCAGCGCATGTTGCTGCTCATCACTGTCGCTAAAATCTTCTTCAGAACTGCTACAATCATGATCAGAACTGTCCAAAATCGCCTGCAAAGCCTCACTTGAAGTCAGTTTACGTTTTGCCATATTCACAGCTGTTACATGCGAATCACGTCACATGACCGGCCAAAACAACCACAGACTTGTCGAAATACAACGTAGTAATAATACCCACGCCAAACCGTCAGTTATACTACTTGCCAGGCATTCATATAACCACAGGCAAATGTGCCGGATAATTCCGGCAGTATGGCGTTAGCAATAAAACAACGGTGCCGGATATATCCGGCAGAGGGCGGTTAAGGGGTTAAAGTGGACCCTGTTTGCTTTGGTGACAGCATTTGCACACTTTTGGCATTTTCTCAGCCAGAGCTGTGATGTAGCCACCCGGGATGCTTTTCTATATTTTTGTCCATTTAGAAGCAGTAACATATTAAAGAGAAATCTGTGGTGAATAAATAAGTGAATAAAAAAGTTACAAAGGAAAAACAGCTGTATAATTCATACAATACTAAAAACACCACCACTAGTCATAAGGCGTAAGAGGATGACAGTAACAGTTAAAAAACACATTAGGAAGGCTAAAGGGCAGTTAGAGAGAAATACTGCAGAAAAGGTGAAAGTCAATACAAAGAGATTCTTTAAATATTTTAATAGTTAAAAGAACAGTCAAGGAGGAGATAAAGAACATTATGAACATTTTTTATATTTATGCTGTAAAGGGTATAAGAAATCCAATTGAGTTTAATCCTATAGGTTACTCTTTGACTACTGGACACCAGCCGCAGCATTTGACTAGCACACATTGCTTTACAAACTTGTCAAACTGGGCTGCTCTACACACTTGATCTACATTCCACAAGGTGTTTTTTACATTATAACCTACTACGGAGCTTTGCCCCCTGCTCGCCAACCCCCAGGCCTGCGCTACATGCTAGCCTCTTTGCGGTTCTGCCACTCACATATGGGAATGCGGATGTATAATTTAAACAGATTTTTATTTTCATGGGAATTGTTACATATGCATAAAAGGACTATTTTACTTTACAGCGAGCAATTAACCATATCAGAAAATAGTGACATAATAATTTGAAAGTAAATTGTTTCATGTTGCGTTAGAGTTATTCGTTAAGTAATAGTCTCGTTCTGTTTGGCTTTGAAATTAACACACAAATATTTTTTAAACGAACACTTTTACTGTAAAACTTCAGTAAAAACAATTTTTTGAATTCAATTTTCGTCAATATCGCATTGAATTTTGATTCTGTGGCTAGATCTTCATCGTGACAACGCGACATACAACTGCCCTTGACTGAATTTACTTTCTTTCTCGCTATTAAATAAAATGACTTTTTCGAATGTTTCTCTCTCTGATTTGTTAATTGTCTTTGCAGAAGCTATTCTAACAGGAAACTGTTAACGTTTTAATACAAACAGCATATCAAGATCTCCTTTGTTGTCTGTTATTTGCAGAAGATGTACTACATTACCTTTCTTGAATACATCCATCTTTTTACAGTAATTCATGCAGTGGAAGACCGGATGGTGTTAATAGTTGTAGATATTCTTCGGGATATTGTTAAGTTGATGTTTTCATCTTCTGCATGATCACCACCAACTGTTTCAGCAGAGTCTATTGATATGCATTTAACCAATCTGCCATGTAACTTATTGACATTTTTGGTGTTAATTCGTTTGACTTCATCGTTAGTCGCTGCTAGGATTACCTGTGTACTCATTTTTTCTGTTAATAACCTTTCGTGATGAAATTCTTCAGTTAGATTTGGACATAATACGTCTTCTTTAATTGGAAACTTAAAGTGAGGAAAATGTTAAAATTTATAAGAGCTGAGAGAACAGGAACTGTGTCTGTCAAAAGCATTCACACGAATGAGAGATGAGAGTACCATGGGTGTGGTTGAATATGGTTGAGAGGAGGGCGTGACTTGAAAAAAATCTCATGGCCAAAGTCTCGTCTCATGGGACTTGAAAAAAATCTCTTGAAAAATGTCTCATTTCGTCCCAGGAGTTTTTTTATATAATAGAAGGATGTATCTTGCGATTTGTTTTTTTGCAAATTTTTTTTTTTTTTTTTTAAACTTACTGTGCATTTTATTTAGGTTCACACAAGTGAAGATGTTGGTAATTTTCAAAAGTAGCAGGGACTACTGAGGAGGTACTTAGTGATTTGGAAATTTTAGACAGAGAAATACTACATAGGTTAAATAGACTGAAATCTAACAAATCACCAGGACAAGGTAACAATTTTCCTTGAGTGCTTAAGGAAGTTATTGAGTATATACACGTCTAAAGCCATGGCACATATATTTTGAAAATCTCTGCAAGCTCAGAAAAAATTGCAGGATAGCAAATATTATCCTGTTGTATAAAAGGGTGATTTAACTGATCTATGTTACTATATGATAGTAAGCTCAGCATGCATCACTGGTAAAATTAACGGATACAATTATTAAGCAAACGTTCTAGCAGCACAAGACTAAAACTGGTGTATTAGCCAACATTCAACATTGGTTCAGACAGGAAGGTCACGTATTACTAATATGCTGAAATTATATAAGGAAGCAACAAAATCACATGATAATAGAAGTGTATATGATTATTACTTATCTTGTCTGCCAAAGGCTTCTGATAAGTTATCACATGAAAAGTTAGTGAACAAACTAAAACAAGTGAGAAATCGAGGTGTGGTGTGTAGGTGGGTACAATGTTGGCTCAGACACTGGGCACATGGTTAGGGTATTTCAAATTTAAGTGATGTTAAAATTAGGATCCCTTAAGGCTGTGCTGGGGGCACTGCTTTTTTAATACATAAATAATATGGACAACAATACAATAAATAAGTTGGTTAAATTTTCAGAGTATACCAAACTAGCTAGAAGGACAGATAATGTTGCATCATCCAAATTGTTACGGTGGGACAGGCAGATTTTTGGAATATGAAAATGGATGTAAGTAAATGTAAATTATTACACATAGGAAGTAAAAATGTTAGATTTCAATATGAAATGTAAGGTGAGATCTGAAACCTGAAAGTACAGCTTATGAGAAGGACACAGGGAGTCATAGTGGATTAATCACTATCTACATCAAAACAGTGATCAAAGGGTCTAACAGGATGTTAGGTTATCAGGATATATGGAGTACAATTTAAAGGAGGTTATTCTTAAGTTATATAACACACTAGTGAGGCATCCCCTGAAGTACTGTGTTCAGTTTTGGACTCCATATTACAAAAAAGGCATAGCAGCACTACAGAGAAGAGAAAGTTGGCCGATTTCATAACTAAGAGGTATGAGCTAAGAGTAGAGATTGAAGGAGCAGGGCCTTTTCAATTTAAGCAAATGGATATTAAGAGGTGATATGATCCCAGCGTTTAAAATTATGGAAGGAATTTGTAAAGTGGAACTAGCACAGTTGGAAACTTTGAATCATCAAAGTGAATAGGTTGAATAAGGCTGTTTGGCTTACTGACATGTTCCTTCACTCTCTTGTCCAATTTGCCCCAAATCAGCCCAACTGGGTTCAGGTTGGGTTACTGTGGAGGCCAGGTCACCTGCTGTACTGCTGCAGCACCCCATCATTCATCTAATTTGACAATTTGCCTTTACACAGCCTGAAGGTGTGTTTTACACTACTGCCCAGTTGAAATGAATGCTGATTAAGTGTGCTGTCTATTTGCTTTCAATTCTAAATAACTCACTGACACTGTCGCCAGCAAAGCATCCCACACAATCTACTTCCTCAGACACGTTTCACAGCAGGGGTATGAAATATGTATTGTCTACAATAAAATCTTAATTGTTGTTTTAAAGATGTGCAAACTGACATTATCAAGTATGTCACTCACTTTTCAAAAAACAATCAAAAACATGCCTCGAGTATCTACTCATTCACTGTGTCGTGTAGGTTAGACTACTGTGCATGTACTTTAAAAGTGCATGCAATGTGCTAGTATGGGCATACTATGTAACTGCACCATAAGGTAAGCTAGCAAAGCTAGTTAAAAATGAATGAACAGCTGGCGCCAGGAGACAAAATACAGAGACACCGCCAGCCTTGCAATCTACACCACTAGTTTTAATTGCCAGACATGGATTATCCTCACTTGCACAGGGGTGTTTTGGCTTTGAATAAACAGACATGTTCAAAAGACGGAAACTGAAAACTATGTTAGAAGTTGGTGGCCATTAAACACAGCTCAGTAACTTATAATCGTGCTGTTCTGAAGGCAGGTGCTGTGGACAGACTGATGTCTTTGTCACACAACCCGAGATAAATAGGAATACCAAAAAGTCCAATTTACCCGTTTCCTTTGTCCACCCTAGTGACTGCTTTGAATTACGAAATACTGGTATAATGACTATTTTATTGTTTTGTCTATACATTCTGGACTTAATAAATTTTTTTCTGGTGTTTCCAGTCTAAAACATTTGACAGAATCTGAAGTATGATGCATCATTTTTGCAAATTCTACAATTGTTTTATTCTTTTTTTGGTATCTTTCTTCAAAATTAAACATAACTTGTAGTTTGCCATTTGTTTAAAATTGCCATTGGCTATTTTTCTGTATCTTTGGGCAAGTCGACAGAACAAAATGGAGTAATTTGATTACAAGTAGTATAATTTTTTGTGCAGTACTTGGCAAAACTTCAGATCTGGATTTGGTCACTTACAGTAAGTAAAATGTTACGATTTTAGTTCTTGCTTGTATGCTGCACAATTCATCTTAAACAAGAGCAGCTGAATGTTCATCCACTCATATTTTACTTCCCTTGAATTCATGTCTAGTTTACATTAAGGAGAAGTGTCTGTTGCTCTCTCACTATCATTGCTTTTGTTGGTCTTTGTGCAGATTTTTACAGAATAAATCCTGTAGGCCACTTTGAAATGGTTTGCTCATGGTTTGATCACAATAATACACTGGTGATTTGAATGTTTTGCATTGTTTTTACTTGAGCGCTTCAGTTTTAAGTAAATAATGTTTTCTTTAAATATGCCGTTTCCATTAGTAAGCAATGATTAATACCCTATTAACAAGAGTGAACTGGAGCTAGTACAATACAAGACTGCCAACATACTGTTTTGAAGGATGCAAAATATCATCTACTTTTTGTTATTGACAAAATCCAAGAAAACATTGAGTTACCATTTTTTGTCATAGTGGCATCCACACATGCTGATTAATACATGCCAGATAGAAGAGTTCAAGTTTGAGATGTTTTGGTTCTGAGCAAAGAACAGCTTTCCACTGCCCCATTTTCTTCTTACTGATATTCTAGTAAAACTTTTGAAAGTTACATTTAAGCTGAATCTACTACAGCAAGATGATGTCATTACTGAAACCTGAACAGCAAAATGAATACTGTACATATATAAAAATGCTGTAAATACAACGCTATAACAAAATGACCAATAAAATGTCTTGTCATACATTCATCTCCAAAAATTGAAAAAGGCCCATGTTCATACAGTAGCATTACTCAAACGTTCACACAGAAATGAATAATCAATCTCAACATTCAGCAGCACTAGACACAAATTGACTTATTTAATTTATCTTTAAAGGAATGTCGTCTGAATTTCCTTCTTTAATTTTAGACTTTCCGGAGCACCAAATGTATTTGATTAAAGGTGTGAAAAATGAATTTGTGCTAAAACGCATCATAACTGTATAGCATGGCAGTACACGGCAGCAATCAAACCGATTGCATGCTCGGATGCATTTTATTCGTATTAATTTTCTCAGAATATGTCTACTGTTCGTCCTCTTGAATATCATAATGTGAGCAGCAGCTCCATCTAGCCACCAATTCGAAGATCACATGTAATACACATAAACACAATTTGAACGGAACTAACACATTATTAACTTAAATAAAGCGTGCAATTGAGTCAAAGTCTTTCCTGGATCTTCCTTGCAATTCCTCGTCAGGGCGTCTTTGTCTTCCAACGCGCCCATTCGCCGTCAATAAAGCAACAAGTGTATTTACAAGCATCAAAGTAATCTCGGAACTCGCCTTAATGTTGGCTCTGCTCCTCCCGCTCCTACTAAACTAATGTTAAATGAATGCGGCTGCACTCCCAACATTGTCTACAACTGCAAGGTTATATAACTCTCCTTCTTGTAACATTCAAACTAAACATATACCAGTCTGATCGAATACGTAAACTTCGTGTCCGTGGCTAAGAACAAAGTTTCACTTTAAACTAGAACTGAAATCAGAAGAGTGCTTTCGAAAAAATGCCTAAGGTAATCCACCCCAAAAACGGCACCAACCAAGCGGGTCGCGAGCTAGTTGACGAGGAGGCCCAAAGACGTTGCGTTTCCTCGGTATTTCAGGGTTTTGGTTCGCAGCTTGCTTTCGAGGAACCACGGAGTTGAAACTGGGCAAAAGCTTAAGTGGCATCTCGGACTGTCGTTTTATGAAAGCTGGCTTCTCGAGCGCTCAACAGCGCTGTTTACCTGGCTCCATTTACAAGTTTACTACCCTCCTTCCCATTTGATACCCCATTGAATACTCACCGCTGATAATGAGTCTGGAATATCTTAAATGTCATCCAAACCTTCGTGGCTATACGCTATAACCATTTCATCTTCCTAAGTAGTCTTATTTTCCTTTTCGTTTTAACAGCAGAAACACGCAGCTACCAGTCCTTTCGCTTCCGGGACTCCGTGTTGATGACGTAATTGCTCGCTCCCGCGACGTTTTCCTGCGACTGTGGATGTGAAAAATACCTAACAGGGAATGTGCACGTGCACTGTAAACTAAAAGGGTATACCTAATCTACTGTATAACATCGCAGTCTATACAATTTAACATCATCCTTATTTCAAAGCTGATTTAAGTAGTTAAATAGTTTCTTTTTAAATTTACTTCCTTAGAGGTCAATCTGGTGTTTTTTCAGATCATAATTTGTGTATATATTTATCTACCTATTTATGTGTTTATTTGTTTAAAGAGCTTATGCAAATTTTTCACCTGCAATTAAAGTTTTTGTCTATCATTTATCTCTCAGTTACGAGTCTTCAGGGAGTCTTGAAGTCAGCCTACAAATGCACAATTTACAGAGATTTGGAGCAAAAACCGCAATGATTGGACAGATTGTTTTGAGAAACAATGTGGACTGGAAATATCTAATAGTTCTAATGAAAAAATTAGACGTTTCTTTTCAGTGAGTCTTATCAATGCAGTAGGAGCGCTGTCAAAAATAATTCAT
Organism: Erpetoichthys calabaricus; assembly: GCF_900747795.2. Classification (NCBI taxonomy): domain Eukaryota; kingdom Metazoa; phylum Chordata; class Cladistia; order Polypteriformes; family Polypteridae; genus Erpetoichthys; species Erpetoichthys calabaricus. Next base: position 75,399,644 of record NC_041406.2, read on the forward strand.
AATAATTTCAGAGACTAAAAAGTGTACATTACTTAAAGCAAATAAAGGCATTTTAAATCACCTGTTCAGAGAAGCATCTAAAAATCCAAACACATGGAATGTTAACATTTAAAAATAAAAAAATTATAGTCATTCTGTATGAATAAAACTGTTGGTACTCAAGTAAACCTATAATATAGTTTGTTTGTTTGTTTAAGAGTAAACTATTTGTAAACAATACTTGAAGCTCTGTAGAGGACATGGGTAAAAAATCTCATCTTCCCATCCACTTTTCTGGATGAAGGTCACAGTGGCAGCAGGCCAAGCAGGTCAGCCCAGACTTCTCTGTCCCCAGCTACAGATTCCAGCTACTCCTGTGGAATTTCCAGGCATTTCCAAAACAGCCAAGAGATACAATCCCTCAAGCGTGTCCTGTGTCAAGTGGGGCAAGCCAGGAATACCTCGTTCTTACGACATGGCCAAGCCACCTCAAATGGCTCTTCTCAATCCAAATGAATAGAACTTTGAGGTTTTTCCAAATCAGCAAGCTTCTCTCCCTATCACAGAATGTCAGCCCAGCCACCTGGCAAAATAATCTAATTTCTGCCACATGTACCTGAAATCTCATTTTTAGGGCAGGGATGTATATAAATTGATGAAATGAGCTCCTTAACAAAGAGTTGACCAAAATGTAATCAATACCGCACACAGACAATGAGCCATGTAATGCAGAGCAGTAATTCCCACTATTAGTAGTGTGTGGACACTCAATTCTTTCATCGGGTTCCCCCTTAGTGATGTCAGACTGTGAACACTTGATCGTTTCATCAAGCAGAAAGTGTGTACCCCTTGGTTATTTAAGCCCCAAACACTGCACAAAAAGTTTACTAACAATCATTTGGATATCTCCCACGGTGGTCACCACCCCCAAGTGATGCCACTGCCTCAGATTTGGAGGTTCTGATTCTCATCATTGCCACTTCACACTTGGTAGTGAAAGAGAACAATGTGGCACGCTGCTGGGGGTGGTACCCAGCCGGGATGCCCAAGAGGACCGGAGAAGGGCTCACGCCTCCTCCAGACCACGAGGGGGTGACCGCCCTGGTTGCTGTGGGGACCACGGGTACAGAGCTTTGAAGCTCAACCCTGTAGGGGCCCCAATGCCTGGAGAGCCCTGAACCTCAGCACTTCTGCCACACCAGGAAGTGCTGGGGGGAAGAGGAGCAGGGACACCTGGAGTGCTTCCGAGGGATGCAGCCGGCACTTTCGCCACACTGGGGTGTGTCGGTGGAAGATTGCCAGAACACACCTGGAGCACATCCGGGGGACAATAAAAGGGGCCGCCTCCCTTCATTCAGGGCTGGAGTCAGGTGGAAGAGGACGAGGTCTGGGAGAGGAAAGAGGCAGCCTGAAGAGAGGAAAGGCATTGTTTGTTGGCCTGGACTATTGGATGTGAATGGTGCTGCGGCACAGGGTTGTGTGCTTCATAACATTTGTAAATATTGTAAATAAACGTGTGTTGGGTGACAAAATGATGTCTGCCTGTCTGTGTCCGTGCTGTTCGCCACAACAATATCATCTGCATAAAATATTGATGCTACCCCTAGCCTCCCCAACTGGACACCTTCACATTCTCAACTGCACCTTGATATCCTGTCCATGAAAACTACAAAGAGAAGTGGTAATAATACACAGCCTTGATGGAGTCCAGCACCTACCTGGATTAATAAATCATGGTGTAGGTAATTTAGGATATGCACTGCATTTTACTCAGTGGTATGTCAAAATTGGCTACAAAATGAATGCTACAGTTTATTAGAGAACCACAGGGGACAACTTGATAAGAAAAGTTTTTGGACTTTCAAACGCGATAGATATCTAATGCACAGGGCCAGGCTGACCCTCTAGTGGCAGAATTGTAAAAAAAAAAGAAGAAGGCCCTGAAGTGCTTCCATATGCTATGTGTACATCCAGCCATAGCCATATATTCTTCTGGTACCTTGCATTCTTCAATGTTGGCATAGCACATTTGGTAGAGACCATTAGCCCTGAGAATCCTTCACAGGTACCACTTGCTCAGAGTGATGCCCCATAAGGCAGGAGTCACTACAATGCTTTCATAACTCATTCACAATTAAAAAAATATCCTTTCAGATTGTCTTCTCTCCATTAGGCTCTTTGTTTACAATAGCATATGCAGCAGGGCTATGCAGAACACAAGTGCATGCATTAACTAAAATGAGGGAACATTGTGCATAAATTGATAATAATTCCCATGATTTTTTTTCTACCCATGTTGTCTTTGGTGCTCCGTAGTAGTAGGAAGTGTGTTATTAAAGAATAAATTGACTGACTTGAAGAGTGTATGTGTTTCAGTCCTAAAGAAGAAAGTCACATTCAGGTAGGAAAGTAAATACTTGTAGACAGATGCCTAGTATTAGTTACATAGAGTAAAATCTGCAAAAGACTGCACTGGATACAGTATTTAATATTATGTGTAAATGCATTTCAGAATATGGGATAAGATAGGGTGGATATTAACCTTAAACATTAATACTGATTCAGTAAGCACTTAATAGACAGACTAGATACATTTGTCAAAAACGACTGAAAGTGTCTTTAAAAGAGCAAGAAAGCTAGCTTTAGAAGATCTCATTTGGCTGGCAGGTTTATAAGGGATGAAGCAGCTTAGTCAAGTATTATGTGGTGTGCAGATGAAGGGATTTGTAAGTAAGTAGCATGGTGCTGAAGACATTTTAGAAAACGGAAGTAAACCAGTATCAAGTAAGGGAACTGAAGGAGATGAAAAACTGTCTCAGTAGACAGACTAGCCACAGTAAACCACATTAAACTATTTGAATTTATACACATATTGCTCTCAGTGCCCTCTTACAACAGATCCACATATTCTTGAATATCATTTTATTACTATCATTTTTTTTGTTCTGGACCATTAAATTTGCATCATGTTTTTTCAGATATGTACTCACCACACCAGTGCAGGAAACCAGTGAGTTTCTAGAAGTATATCGTGCAGGGGTCCCCAACTCCAGTCCTGGAAGGGCCCAATGGCTGCTGGTTTTCATTCTAACCCTTTTCTTAATTAGTACAATGCATTGTATAATCAACAATGTTGGTCATGTTTTTGCGGGTTATGTTGTGGTTCATTTTGTATCTCATTATCGTTTGGCTGCTAATTATGCAAAAAAAAAGCAAGGCATCTGAGTTTTTAAGAGCAAGTCAAATAAAATTAATTCAAAAGAAGTTAATTAGCAGTAAAAATAGGTGGTGAAAGTTAATGGACTTAACACTAGAGTCCAAATTGTTGAAATGGAATGAAAATAAAATCCCTTGTATGTAAATAAAAATCAAGTAAAAGCTGAAAATTTGGGAGTGCATAACGTATTCATTTCCTTTGCTGTGAAGCCCCTAAATAAGATCTGGTCCGACCACTTAACTTCAGAAGTCACATAATTAGTTGATTAGGGTCCCCTTGTGTGCAGACAAAGTGTCATATGATCTGTCACATGATGTCTGTATAAATACACCTGTTCTAAAAGGTTCCTGATTCTGCAACAAACCAACAGTAAGACCAATGAGCTCTCAAAACAGGCCAGAGACAAAGTTGTAGAGAACTACAGATGAAGGTTGGATCCTAACCTAATATCCCAAACTTTGAATATCCCACATAGCACCTTTAAATCCATTAGAACAAAATGGAAAGAATATGGCATCACTATGGACCTGACAGGAAAAGGCCACCCACCAAACCTCACATACTAGGTAAGGAGTGCATTCATTTGAGATTCAACAAAGACAGCAAGGATAGCACTGAAGGAGCTGAAAAGATCCACATTGGAGATGGGAGTATCTGTCCATACAACCACTTTAAGACAGACTCTCCACAGGGTAGAGTGTTATGGAAGAGTTGCCAGAAAAAAAGCCATTACTTAAAGAAATAGATAAGATAAAATGTTTGGAGTTTGCCCAACAGCATGTGGCGGACTCCCCAAACACATGGAAGAAGGTTCTCTTGTCAGATGAGACTAAAATTGAACTTTTTGGCCATCATGGGAAACACCATGTGTAGTGCAAACCCAACACTTCTCATCACCCCGAGAACACAGTGAAGCAAGGTGGTGGCATCATGGTAGCAGTGGGAAAAGTAAAACTAGTCAGGACTGAAAGAAAGATGTATGAAACTAATTACAGGGCAATTCTTGAGGAAAACCTGTTTGAGTCTGCTAGTTCACCTTCCAGCTGGACAATGAATGACCCTAAACATACTGCTAAATCTACAGTGGTGTGCTTTAAAGGGAAACATTTCAATGTGTTGGAAGGGTCTCATCAACGCCCAGACTCCAATCCAATGGAGAGTCTGTGGCATTACTTGAAGACTGTTGGACACCAATACAACCCATCTGACTTGAAGGAGTTGGAGTGTGGCCTCAAGTGTGGCCTTGAGGCATAAGTGGAAATCCCCTTTGAGAGATGTCCTAAGCTGCTAGAGACATTTACCAATAGACTGGCAGCTTGGCTTATACCAAAAGGGAGCTCTACAAAGCAATGACTTTGGAGGTGAATACTGGCACACACTCAGGGTTTCTGTTTTTTTTCTTAATTATTGCTTGTGTCAAAATAAAAAAATATTTTGCACCTTCACAGTGATAGGCATGTTGTGTAAATCAAATGGAGCCAGCCCCCACAAAAATCCATTTTAATTTCAGGTTGCAAGGCAACAAAGCAGGACAAACACAGAGGAGGATGAATACTTTTGCAAAGCACTATCATTTTTTTTGTTTGTGAATTTTTCTGTATTTTTGGTCATGTTGTCTATATTCGAGTATTTTATTTAGTTGAGGTACTGTGTCATTTCATATCCTCATTTTATGGTTGGATTACATTTTTAAGAAAGCATTGCAAAACCCACTTAATCCAGTTCATGGTCGCAGGGGGCAGAAGCAGCACTAGGTAAGGCAGCAGAGACTTGCCAGAGTCTCTTATGCACACAAACACAGACACACACACATCAAATTATTACAAAATTAAAATTATTAAACCTTAAGTGAGTTGTAGCTGGAGTCCTATTCAAAATATTTATTTTACTGTGATGTGTAGAGACTTCAAAACTGATCTTTCTAAAATGATTATTGAAACTTTTCCTCAGAATAACCATTATCTAGCCATTTAACACCTTAGCTAGAATTAATACACTTGCTTTACTTCTGTTTCAGAAACATTGTCTGGTACTTACTAGGTGATCAGCAGAGTTCTTGTGCTAATCATTTCGTGACTGTAGAACTAAATCTGGGTATTTTCAATTATACAGTAGATCCTCAATACCAACAAAGGGCTGGATGGAAATAAAGAAGAGAAAAGGAAGTCACAAAGAGCAGACAGCACAATGTGCAGCAAGATTTAGGTTGCATCATTAATGCTGCCATTTTCTCTATTATAAAACTCATAGCATGCTGAATGTAAATCTAATGCACATTTAGAGACAGAAGCCCAACCTATAAATGGTGTGACGGATAGCCAGGACCATTACCCAGCCAGAACGCTGCCTGGATGGAATTATCGAGGGAGAGAACCTCTTTGGGAGAGTATCCTCCCCGAGACACTAGAGGGCAGCCCCGCTGGGTTGCTACTGCACCACGGGTCCCTGCATGGCATGCCAGGAGTTGTAGTTTGGAGCAGCCCTGTTGGGCTCCATGGGTGCTGCCAGGGGATGCTGTAGCTATATTTGAAGCCTTTGGGGCACCACTTCCACCACACCCAAGGGTGCAGCCAGAAGAAGGTCAAGAAACAACTTGGGCACTTCTGGGTGCACTATAAAAGGAGCCGCTTCACTATTAGTCAGCAAGCCAGAGTCAGGAGGTGGAGGACAAAGCTTGTAAGGAGGAGTGCAGGCGACAGAGGAAGAGAGAGAAAGGAGAAAAGACTGTGTGACATTTGATGCTTTTTACTGTGTTGTGTAGTGGAGAGCAAAAGAAAAATGCTTCCCCACTTAAATAAAAGTGTGCTGTCTGGAATCATTGCATCTCAGCCTGTCTGTGTCAGGGTTTTGGGAGCATTATGGTGGTCCACAATGGATAGAGAAGATTACCAAGCAATGTGTAGTAGTCTCAGCAAAATTTTCTTTAAAAAAATGTATGTCACATGCAAAATAGGAATAGTTTGAATGAATCACCAAGTTCACTTTTTGTAAATTGTGCCAGCATTCAGGGAAGTGGACAGAAATGAATATACAAGAAAAAATCACATAGTCAGTAGGTCAAGCATGTTGCATGCAAGCCATTTTCTGATCTTATGCTAGGAGAAACTGATTTTGCTTCCATTTTCAACAAAGCAACACTGAAATAAAAAACAAATAAACATTTAGCTGTCAGAACCTTGTTATATTATGAACATTACCAATTGCTAGCTGTCTAGTAAAAATGTACATTCTTTTTGAATTAGCACAATAATGCAATATTTTAGATTATCTAGGAAATTTTTGCTCTTCTGAAGATGGACTTTCACTTATTAGGTTATACTGACCTCATCTGGTAAGACAAAAATATTTACACATGCACATAAATATTTGATTTTCCAGTCAAATGGACAGGTTCTGCACCAGATGAGTAGTTTGTAAATGATATCTACAATAAAGGTTTTCCTCAAAAATAGGTAGGTAATTGCAAAATAATTTGGTTATCGTAGATTTAAGTAATCTGGTCATATTCTAGTGGTTCATATGTAACAAACTTGTATAGTGAGTTTAAGTTCAAAAACTTTTATGATTTATATTATTTTGTCAGTAACTAACAGTGTGAAAAAAAATCTGAATGAAGACCAATCTAAAATCAATCTGCAATTCCCTAAAACTGAAGAGTCAGCAAATTAGACAATGATTTGAAAGATTCCGCCATGGACCCCATAATATTTTATATTACAATCAAAATAGGTATCTTCCAGGAAAAATATTTAAGTGTTTACTTTTTTATTTGCTGGAGATGAAAATTTTATTTGGAATGTTATGTTTGAGAGGAACAAAAGTATAAATTCATAATTATTAATATTTTTCTCTTGTTTACATCAATAGGATGATTCTCATTTTCATGTCGTTTATAAAACTGTTGGTATGGATTCGGCCCTTAATGATCCAATATTTGGTAAGATACTGGCAAGCAGACACTTGTTTTAAATGTTTACCATAATGTTTCTTTTTTATGCAAAAATGTGTCAATTAAAAAGAATTTTTAGATAAAAATCCGTTATGTTTATATTATTTATGTTATAAATTCAAAATTAAGTTTATAAAACTTTGAGAGCGTGTCAAAGAATATCTCCAAGATGTTCAACAAATGTTCTACAATACAATAAAGCATGCAGAAATTGAAGAGTTCTAAATAATTTCTGAGTCCACTGTACATATTGAGGATATATTGTCTGGGGCACGCTTATTTTTTTCTTACAATGTATTAATGTGGACTTTGGTTAAGCCGTATAACAAAAGCATTGGTAACTTTTGAGTTTTCCTTATGTAAACATTTCATTTATCTCTTTCAGAGCTTTACATTAAAACAACAGTACATCATATGTTCAAAGATGTGAGTTTTGAATAAGAAGTGCTTTAAGTTATCTTTTATAAATAATAAAGAAATTTCTTATTTTGCATTCTCTTTAGATAATATTCAAGGAAATAAAGTAAATGAGAAGACATCTCCCATCAAAATATCAAATATACGGAAAAAGAGACAAGTAGGTATTATATTTTTGGTGTTTGATAGTAATTAAGGAACTATGGCATTATAAAGCCTTCTCAGTATAAGTTGTTTATGTAAAGCAAATTAAATTCAACTGTGTAGATGTTTTTGTTTGTTAAAGCAAAAAAGTAACCTAACCTAAAACCTCATATCTTACTACAATATATCAGTTCCTTAATATATTCATGGAAATTACTTTTGTATGCTATTATTATACATATACCGTATGTCCCTGTATTAGATTAAGCAAGTTAAAAAATTGTTAAGGGGAACAGACTTTTTGTAAAATACCAAACAACACTGACTGGGCTTATACATTGATTTTATAACGTCAATCAGACTTTGCTTCTAAAAACCACACAATAGAAAGTATTGACAAACACAAGTGGAAAATGAAGAAAGTACTGTACTTTATGAAAACACACACAGAATAACTGTTAGCAGATTACTAGTGTGGCATCTGACAAAACAGACCCACAACAGACCAGGGTCTTCAGTTATAATGCCTTGCTTAGAATTCACAAAAAAACTTGCTGTACGGAGAAACTAGAAATGTGTGAATGCACAAAAAAAATGTAGATGTATTAAAAATGGAGGTCCTTTAATCTCAAAATGTCCACTTAAATCTCATAGTTTATTTTGTCATTAAAGTAGAACATTGTAAACTTCATCTTAAAATTGATGTTTAATTTACTAATGTTTCCCAAATCCCACCGAAACTAAAGCAGCACATTAAATGCTTTGTATTGTAAGTGTTTCCCAACACATTGATGCCAACAAGGGCACGCAGGCAGTGATTACCACACAGAATACGTTACATTCATGATATTATAGCTCTCTGAACATTTTAGAATACTAAGATGTATACTTGATATCATATTCATGACGAAATGCATTAAAGCATGGTGGCACATCGGTAGCACTGCTGCTTCACACTAAGGGGTTCACATCCCAGGTGTTCCCTGCCTGGAGATTGTATGTTTTCCTGGTGGGTTTCCTCAGAGTGCTTCGGTTTCTTTCCTAAGGCATGCAGGTAAGGGGATTTGGTGATGCTAAATTGACGCTACTAGTCAATCCCGTCCAGGGATTGTCCCTGCCTCGCACACAATGCTTGCTGGAATAAGCACGACCTAGGATGGAATAATTAAAAGGTATTTCAACAGCTCTCTGAAAAATTTAGAATACTAAGATGTATACTTGATACCATTTTCATGATGAAATGCATGAAAGGATAGCTCTTGGAAATCTATATCGACTAAGAAACCAGACATCATCATGGGACAGGAAATTAGTATGATCTCTAAATATGTGCTCTCTTCTAATTCTTCCATTTGTGAAGTCTTCTAACAACGCTAAAGCAGCCATGGTAGTTGGAATAGTTTGGCCGTTCCGTGTACCATTATATTGATACAGAATGATTACAATCAAGCCCCTTAGATTTGTAAATGATATGCAATTAATTTCAGTGTATCTGATAAAGCTTGTGTCATGGAGGCAATCTAAAAAAGAAAGGGAAACCACACAGAAACAGTAGCACTGCTTTGACACTGGGTGTCGTCCGTTTACAAAACCAAGCAGAAATACGCGTATGCAATGTCTGAGGCTGCCGTGAAAATGTGCGGGGCTTTATGCCAGGTTTAGTTTTTATACATCTCGATGTGAGTATGGAAATTTGCATATGCACCATTTTTGTGCGTATGCACTGTTTAAACATGAGGCCCCAGGTAATTTTTGTGACAAATATTAATTACTTATTTATTGATTACCAGCAGTCCTAGGAACAAAGTGCAGATTACAATGGTGAAATGAGAACTCCGAAGAAACTGAGTAGGCTAACCAGAATGACTCTTGTGGTCCGGCAGTCAAGTACAAAGCACAATTTAATAATGGGAATAAATTCTGCTAGGCACACTAGCAAGGAGTATTTTATGATGGTGACTGGGGAAAAATGTAGTCAAAATACAAAATAAAATTCTAAACTAGGTGATCAATCAGCACAGCAACCAAAGCCAAAATGAGAGACAAAAATCATAGTCAAAACCTAAGTACAAGTCTAAGCTACAGTATAAACAACTAATGAAAAAGAGGTTATTGTCAGAAGGACGTTCAAAAAAAGGATTTTGTTATCCGCAAATTTGGATGAGAAAGTGCTCTGAAAGACAACCTTTTGGCCTACTGCATCATTACTGGGAAACTGCAACATCTGAGGACACTCACTAAACAACACCACCTGTAAATAACCAAAATGGTGATGAAAACAGCCCAACAAAATATTACAACAATGATAGTAAGCTTTATTTTAATGAATGATTGAACACTCAGATTCTTTGCATGGAAAAAAATGAAAACAAGTGTAAGAATACACAATTTGTGCAAATTAAAAAAACACAGGATTTTTCTGAAATACAGATTCCTAATAATCTCTTGCATAGGTGATTTGGGATGCCAGGGAGTACACGGACTGATGTGTTTACAAGATGAACCAGTAGCTTGAATATATGAACAATTTAGAATAGATGTGATAAAATTTTAAAAATGTGTGTCTAATAGTGGACACAGCATCAAAAAGAATAAGACTAACCTTAATGAATCTAGAAATAAATGCATGATGATGTTTAGAAGTAAGGCATAACTAGGACAAAACAGGACTTGCTGTGAACAGGTTTAAACACCTTGGAACCATATTAACTCATAATAATGACATAACTGCCGGTAACCAATCCTACTTTACTCATAAAAGTCTCATCCATTCACAAGACCTATCCAGGAATTCCCTCATTCACAATGTCAAAACACCTTTGATGGCCTGAGAATATATGCAAGGTATAAGAGGTATTCAAAAAATGGATATTGTGATGAATATAAAACAAGGAAGGATCAGATGGCTAGGGTATTTGTAACAAATGGATGAGAACAGTTCTGTGAAGAAGGTGTATTGGGGGCTATCTGGTGAAAGACAACAAAAAATACATTGACAGAAAAGATGGTTGAACAATGTGCAATATTTGTGGAAGATGGGAATCAAGAAGTGAAGAAGACAACCTGCAAAGTAGTAAGGGAGGATAAAGCCCTACAAGGGCTGTGATATCAAAGTGATAGATGGTTAATGACTGAATATATCTTAGATTTGTTGATCACTCGTGTTTTACTAGGCTCAGTTAAAATTTTATAAAGCATAGGTCTATTTAAAAGCAAACAGTAGTCTACACATTTAGAGGAAAACAAAGTAAAACAGTTAAAGTACCAAAGCTAAAATATCATGCAGTTGAACACCACACTACTATATATATATATATATATATATATATATATATATATATATATATATATATATATATATATATATTGTGGTGAGTGGGGCTGGGGTGGTACCCAGCCGGGATGCCCAGGAGGACCGGAGGAGGGCTTACACCTCCTCCAGACCACAAGGGGGCGACCGCCCTGGTGGCTTTGGGAACCACGGGAACTGAGCTTGGAAGGGGGCCCATGGTCACCACCAGGGGGTGCCCCAATGCCCGGAGAGCCCTGGTCCTCAGCACTTCCGCTACACCTGGAAGTGCTGGGGGAAAGACGACCAGAGACACCCGGAGTGCTACAGGGTGTGCAGCTGGTACTTCCGCCACACTGGGGATTGCCGGCGGAGGCTAATTGGGAGGCATCGGGAGCACATCCGGGTGTGTATAAAAGGGGCTGCCTCCCTCCATTCGATGGCTGGAGTCAGGCAGAAGAGGACAGAGCTCGGGAGGAGAGGAAAAGAGGCGGCCTGAAGAGAAAGGCATTGAGTGAGAGGCCGGACTTTGGGGGAGTTGTTTGGGGTTGTATGCTGCACCGTGTAAATAGTTATGTATAATAAACGTTTGTTGGGTGAACCATCACTGTCCGCCTGTCTGTGTCCGGGCCATCTTCCACAATATATATATATATATATATATATATATATATATATATATGATATGATTCTTGCAACTAAGAGGGCATGGCGAATGTTTGCTGACTGGCAGACCAACCGCAGGTGTTACCTGGTAGGTGACCACCCAAATAATCAGATTGCGATTCAGATTGATGGATATAATTCTCCAATCTACACCCTATCAAGTAAGCGAACCAGCTGCTATGGCACAACATCCGAGATTTGATCGCCGCCAGGGGAAGCAAAGGTGTGCACACCTGATGAGCCCCAATCAAGGTGAGTCACGTGTTGTGTACTCTGTATTATTTGACAGGTACTCTATAGCATGACTATGGTCTGCTTCTCACAAGCATTACCAGGGAGGTGACCACCAAATAATCAGATTGCGATTCAGACCTATGGATATACACTGTATATTACAGTGGAACCTCTAGATACGAGTTTAATTCGTTCCAGCACTGAGCTTGTATAGCGAATTTCTCGTATCTAGAACAAACGTCCCCATCGAAAATAATGGAAATCCAGTTAATCCGTTCCGCATCCTAAATATATTAACATAAAAATCAATTTTCCTAACAAATAACACTGATAAATTATATATACTGTAGTCTACCTTTAATAAATAACACTGGTAAATAATATAACTGATTATTAAAAGAATCAAAACAGGTGTCCAAAGTGCAGTAGAGCATTCAATAAATCTTTAAATAAATAATCCTTAAAACAGTTGTGAAGTGGAGGTTTAAAGTACATAAGAATAACAATCCTTTAACACGAGGTTAAAACGTCAACAGGAAGCAGTCTTCAAAAAACAGATGACAATCCCCGGTGCTTCTTCTCTGTTAGCGTCTCACCTGCTTCTCCCATGCGGGCTCTGCAACAGGTGAGACACTTAATGCAGCTGACCTTCTCTACACCATCCTACTTCAGCTGTTTGGCTCGCCTGTTCAGCTACACGCGAGCCTGTACTCGCTCGCTCTCTCGCACCGACTTCCTACTGCTGCGGATTCCTGCCTCCTCCTGCAACCTCCGTTCTCTCTCCTCTCCTCTCTTTTCTTTTACTTCTTCTCCCCCTTAACCGGCTCGCGCTTCTCTATATATGCGGGGAAGACATGGCAGCTGCTAGGGTTACCACTTTTAATACAAAAAAATAAGGGACGCATACGTATTGATTCAAAACGGGACGCGCAATTTCATTCTCAAATACGAGACGATTCCGTTTTTTAAAGGACGGGTGGCAACCCTGCCCAGCCCATCAGCCACAGGACAAATCATGGATGTGGGCAGTTTCCCACCTGTGCACTTAGGTGAGAAACGCAGACACCGCAGATCGCCCTGCGGCTCGCTACAGCTACCACGCCCCCTCGCTAAGCTGCGAGCTATACCCACAGCCTGGCTCGTGGCTCGTTACGTGAGCCAATGCTCGTATTTAGATCTGAATTTTTCGCTCATACTTTCCTCGTATTTTGAATTTCTCGTATACAGAGGTGATCGTATCTCGAGGTTCCACTGTATATATGTTTTGTTTATGTACTTTTCAAATAGTTTTGTAAAACTTTGTTATGTTAAACATAACAGTCTATAAATATAGCAAGTTTAGGAGAGTTGATGGAAGAGGAGTGGAAGCAGTGTTTGATTTTACACAGATCTCTTAAGAAAGAGAGAAAAAAAAGGCTTTAAACTTTGTGGAATCAGTAGCACCACCCTCCTTGTGCAATAGAAGACCCAATGACCGCTTGAAGTTCCTCTAAATTTTTGTAGGTGTGGCAAATTATCACATATAGCACATCCTTGCAGCCTCTCTACTCACCTTGAATAAGATTAAGAACTCTATAGACAGTTTGAAATTATTATTATTTTTAAATAAAACACACTATTGAGAGTTCCACATAATCGGGGTAAAGGCAATGTTTAAACCAACTAGCAAAGTAAACAAAGTCTAGCTGTTTTTCTGAACCAGCCTTTACAGTATGTCTCCATCTAAAATGTGAGTTAACTCTTCCATTTCACTGATAACTGTCAAAATTGTTAAAACCAATTCAACTACCACTTTATTCAATTACTGTATATGCTGACACATAGGTTGTACTATATTTTTTATTTTTAGATCACAAACCCAGTTCCTTTAAAAAAAAATTATACAATAATCCATCTTACAACATGTAACTGTTGTATTCTGTTCATGTAACAGAGCTTTACAGTACATTTAAACTCAGAAGTCTGTAAAATCAAGTATACCTTTAAAAACCATCTAGTCTAATGTCACTAACTTTGTGTTTATGTGTTCTAAGTTCCTTAATATCCCCAGAATTGAAAACTGTTATTTCAGTTCAGTCATATATTTCATATATGTAAGTTAAAGAAGACCCACGGTAAAAATTGTTCAAAGAAACGAGGCTTTCTTAAAAAATACTGCTACACCTAGTCAGATAATAATAAAATATTAAACATTTGTCACTATTTTGTTCATATGATTCCAATCAGTTCAAGTCTGTTTATTTTAGTATATCAACTTAACTGAGTGCAGGTGCAGAGTGCTGTAACAAGTTCACAGCTACTCATTACGTCAATTACACATTAAGGCACATATTTGATTTAAGCACACAGTAAACCAAAACAGCTCCTAACTGATAGACATAAATGGAACTTTAAAATATCTGTCAAATAACATTATCACTGAACTATGGCCAGCTGACAACGGAGAAGAGGAAACTCAAAACTCCAGTCAGCAGCATCCCTGGAGAAAATAAACAGGGTGACCATTGGTCAGTTATAACAAAGACAAAAGACAAAGTCAGACACAGTTACACTCCTTGAGACCCAGGCTAACTGGCTGCCTAGCCCCTCCTGGGCATAACAAAACCTCATAAATCATTAATTGTGATAGTCAGAAATGTTGAATATGTGACTGTTCAAATGACTGCATGAGTTTTCTTTGGGTGCTCTGGTGTTTCCCATGTCCAAAAATTGTATGTGTAAGTGAGGCCTTTGATGGACCGCTAACCCCACTAAGATTGCTTACTGGTTTACTAGCCTGTGTTCAGTTTACCCAGAATTAAACACAACAGGTTTGATAATGGATTGATGGATGAATGATTGTGATGACAGTGAGTGTCAGAGAGCCAACTTGACACATCACATCTTAAGTTAGACATGCTGGAAATTGTCAAAACTCACTTAGCTTAATCAGTCTAAAGCTTTTCTTATGTATGTGGTTTTCAGAATTAAAGGTATAAAACAATAAAAGTGCCTCATACTGAATCATTACACATATTTCTACCAGTGTACTCTCTATTTTAAATAAAAGAACTGCATATTTCTACCAGTGTACTCTCTATTTTAAATAAAAGAACTGCATATTCATTTTTGCACCCCAAAACACCTTGCAGAAAAAAATGGAAGAAATCTTGGGAAGGGCAAGTCAAAGAAAGACCTCCTTTCAAGTTGGTTGGGCTTGTAATGGGTGTCAAAAAAATAAATACAACGCACAAAACAGAATATGGGTATTCCTTACTAGTACAAGTAGTGTTTAGAATAAGCAGGTTATGAAAATGGAAGGATAGATGGATTACTGTATGTATGCTGGGCTTTCATCCAAAATTTTGAAAACATACCCGATGTAGAGTTTACTATAGAATATTTTGTTGTGTTCATAAAGTCCAGTACAGGAAAAAAATATCTTCATCATCCAAACCTTCTATAACCTCACATATGAGTAATACTGGAGGCACTGCTGACATTTTTC
Source organism: Erpetoichthys calabaricus (assembly GCF_900747795.2). Taxonomy (NCBI): domain Eukaryota; kingdom Metazoa; phylum Chordata; class Cladistia; order Polypteriformes; family Polypteridae; genus Erpetoichthys; species Erpetoichthys calabaricus. The sequence goes on from NC_041406.2 coordinate 75,415,026, forward strand.
CTATTTGTTAGTAGCTGTAAATTAAGTACATAATTAATGTTTTACAGGCTGCCTACATTATACCTGGATTTTGTGAAGTTTGAAGTAATATGATCACAGGAGTCTTTTTCTTCTTCTAATGTAGGTTTCACGCATTCCACACAGTGTTGAAAGAGAGAAGAAATATGTGGAGCTCATGATTGTAAATGATCATCTGATGGTAAGTTTGTGCCTGACAGGCTTTTCCCCTTTTCAGTATTGATATTTTAAATTGCCAGGTCGCTGTTGTGTGGTTGTCATTTTCTAGATTAAAAAAGTTAATGTTTTTATAAGCCTAGTAATGATGAGCACCAGAGTGACATGAACCATATTCTGTATTTATATCCATATTATTCAAAAAATAACTATTTTTAAATGTTAAAAGAAAACTGAATGCGGTAAGTAGGGTTGAATATTATTGAAGGGAACTGTTTTGAATAAGGATGATATGTTGAAGGTCTTGAACTCCTCCTGTATTGTGTCTAATAGGTTGTTGCTTTTCATGCAAATTCATTGGTGGGCCTGAAGAAGGCATTGCAGATACTGCAAACAAATGTAAAGATGTTTTCAACAGGTTTAAATAGTTGACGCTTGTATGATTCATTCATTCCTTGATTTGTCAGGTTCATTACATGTATATAAGTTTTTGCAATCATTTCATTTGATTTTAGCTGACAAAAACATGCTTTATGTTTTGCAGTTTAAAAAACACCGCCTGTCCGTTGGTCATACGAATAACTATGCAAAATCTGTGGTGAATATGGCAGATATAGTAAGTATTAGCAAAAGCATCAGTGTGTATACTATATATTGACTTTAGAGAAGCTTTTAGTTTTGTCCTGAAAATATTTACACTATATGAGCATACTGTAGTGAGCATATCTACACTATTTAAAATGCTGAAATTACCATTTTTGAAACCTTCAAACCTTAAATTGATTATATTTTTGAATGTTATACATAAAATTGAATTGACAAACAATATTAGACTGAGTTGCCTTGTCTAATTAAAACTTTTTCTTTTATTTGACTGGTGTTACACATAAAGCTTTTATTATTCAGCTAAATTCTTTTTCTTTCTTGACAGTTTTTTGTATTCTGTGTTGAGTGAAGAAATATTAAAATTTTTTAAATGTACTCTGTATTTTGTTTGTACTCAAGATTCTGATATTTAGATAATAATCATAATCTTTTTTAGATACATCCCACTCTTGCTAGTCATCCAAATGACATTGCACTCAACTCCCACCTTTCATCTTATGGGTTGTGAGCGGCTCCATAAAGATTTTTTGTGCTTAGCCTGATTATACTTACTGTATTTGCCAGTGAACAATCTTCAAGGCCTGACAGTACATGTGGGTCCTGGAAGCACTGTGCCGGGGTACTGGAACAAATGAGACTCCAACCTGGCCATGGAAGACAGAACTAATTGTTTATTCTTGCACAGATATTTGAGGGGTTGTGGAAGTTTGTCAGTCCTGTGCTATGTGGACCTGAAAAATGCTCTTTATAGTGTATCACATGGTATCTGGTAGAAGGTACTGCAATAGTGTAGGATTCTGTGGCTCTGGTAAGTTGCAGTTTGGTCACTGTATGTGCAGAGTGAGAGTTATGCTCCATACCTGTCATTCACTCCATTTAATATGAGCATTGGGCTTCACCCAGGGGGCAACGTGTCTTTTCTCCTGTTTATGAGTGCCAAGGTGTAAGTGTAGCACACCAAAAGGTAAATAGGCTGCAAGGACCAAGCAGTTAAACAAATATCAGAGTTTAAAAAATGAGCAAGGTATGAAATAAACCAAAATGCCCGAGCTCAATACTTAAAACAAGAATCAAAGTCAAAGGTGCAGTACATGTACCAATCCAGCTGCTAAGAGGATTTCACACTAGCTAATATGAAGTTCATTTGTAATACAGAATCCAAAACCATGGATAAGGTCAATAGCAAGTCATCATCTTAAATAGGGACAACCCAGTGACATCACATTTCACAGCTTCAGGCTGCCACATTAGCAAAAGGTGCACTGTAGATAGTAAATACAATGGCCATGGTAGTCTAAGAGCGCAAAAATGGTGATACCAATGCTTGAAAACAATAAACAAAATGGGGGTGAAATATTGTTATAGAAATGCTGATAATAATAACATGCTCAAAATGAAAACAAATATACAAAATATGTGCAGAACTGAATTCTGTGTGTTCCATAACAGATTTTCATAACCAGAATGTCAGGGCACAGCCTAGTTTAGACAGCATTTAGTTGGAGAATCTGAAGATTGTATTACTGTTGTTCGCAGATGATGATGGCCTTTTGTTTTTGAGACGTGTTACTGCCATCAAACTCAAAATGAAGTAATATTTTTCATGAAATCGTAAAATGTCTCACTTTCAACATTTGATACGTTTTCTATGTTCTATTGTGAATACAATATGGGTTTATGAGATTTGCAAATCATTGCATTCTGTTTTTATTTACATTTTACACAGTGTCCCAATTTTTTGGGAATTGGGGTTGTAGATATTTATAGTATTGCATATGTGATAAGGAATGTGATTTATTATTAAATGATAATTGTATCAATTAAAAAGGTCCCACATTTTTACTATGATTATGAATAAAATTAAGCAAGTGTAATTGCATTAAGATGCAGCATATTCAAGTACATCAGTATAGAAAGCACTAATGAAATATATGTAAAATCGATTTATAGCACTTATAACTGATATGTACTCCACATATTAAAACGCAGTGCATTTTTGACATATGTCTTTATTTTATTTCCAAGAAGAATTACTTTGTTCCATACTTTATGCCTAGCCTTCTATTTCCAAGCCTGCTTTAATCAAGGCACTGAACCTTAAACAAGCAGCAATGATTCCATAGCTTTTATATCCAATATACATGCAATATGACTAGACAGCTGGCCCTAATACTGTTAATCATTATCTGTACATTGACGTAAATATTGTTTCTTATCTGGGGGAACAGTTACAGAGTACCATACCATACATCAGTCTCTTTTCAATGGTACACTTCACATGCGAAGTTGCGTAAAGTTGTAGGTGGTGTATACTGTAATCCTTTTGAAGGTAAAGATTCCATTTTGAAAGAACTGGTGTCAATATTCCACCCACTATAATATACAGTATATAATAAGTAAGTTTTAATGAAGTATTTCTGTTACTAGAGCAATCCGGACTTTCATTTGTAGCTTCTAGCTGGTGGAACAAGCTGCCCACTTCCATTCTAATTGACGACTACCTCAATGTATTTCAGAAGCACTGTAAGACTTTCTTGCTCTGTAAATTTCTGTTTAGCTGATATTGGCTCTGATATGTTCTTGTAGCTAAGGAAGTACTGTATAACTGTCATGTATTTTGGTCTGAGCTCTTCACTTGTGATTATCAATTTTGTAACCTTGTCCTGTACCACTTGTTCCTACACAGTCCCCCAGACTGATGTTTATTCAATTATGTAGACCTCTTTTGTAAGTCGTTTTGGATAATAGCATCTACTAAACACGTAAATGTAAATGAACATGTCCACAGGAGAGAGAAAGATAGAACAGTTTTAAGACTTAAGAATTAATGTTTGGCCTTATTTCATATACTGTATAACACATTGCTAATTGCCATTGTTTATGTTTTTATGTTCTATTTAAAAGATTTTTAAAGAACAGTTAAACACAAGAATCGTTTTAGTTGCAATGGAAACCTGGGCGACTGACAACAAATTTAATATAGATGAGAACCCCCTGATCACACTGCGGGAATTCATGAAGTACAGAAGGGACTTCATTAAAGAAAAGTGTGATTCTGTTCACCTATTCTCGTAAGTAATGGCCAAAGCTTCCCATTAAATGTGTTATGGTGACTTAAATGTTCTTCCTTTTTAAAATACTTAATTAATAAACTATTTAGTAGGTTTACTTTTTTCAAATGGTGGCACTTTTTGCATGTTGTCTATAACAAAAACAGTTCTGGAGTGTGTGAAATAATAAACATACAGTATAAGGTAAAATAATATAATGTAAAATATTCTACTTTTCTAAAGTCAGACAGGCAGATACAGAATACGACTTTGCTACCAGATTTTCCAGAATGAATTAGGAATTTTTGCAAAACCCACACTCCATTAGTAAAGGAAGATAACAGCCATGGTTCCTGTTTAGTTAAAACCTACTGACATTGTTCACAAACTGAAGTCAAAATATATAGATTAACAACACTTTGTCTTATAATAAAAGATGTTTGAAAACAGAATTAGATAAGAAAGGCACTGAGCAAATTATTTAATTTAGTTACACAGATAACCAGTTTGTTGATGCTGTAAGCACAATTAAGCTATACATTACTTTGCCCACTGTGAGAGATGTTTAACAATATTTTTGATGTGCCATAGTTTATTTTTTTTCTTCAAATATTGCAATTTTATACTAGAATTGTATATATTGTATACTGTATACAACCCATTATATTAAGATATGTAATCTTGCCTGAAGAAGGGGCCTGAGTTGCCTTGAAAGCTTGCATATTGTAATCTTTTTAGTTAGCCAATAAAAGGTGTCATTTTGCTTGGCTTTTCTCTAAATTCATAATGGCTAACACGGTACAACACCCTAGTACTACTGTGTAATTTAGCAAAGAGATGTATCTATAGATAGAATTTCAATTAATTTTAAACTCACTTTATAGAATTATGTTTCATATTTCTTTGCTAAAAGTGTGTATTTTTAAGAAGGTACCTGATGGTGAATGCTCACTACTGTTAATGTCTGAGTAAATATATTTCTCATTAGCACAGTACTGAAAGAGAAAAGTAAGATCCAAATAATAAAAGATTCAACGCATGAATTGACAAAAGGGCTCTTGTGCAGTGATAGCTTTGACTGGTATTGCAATATTCCAATACTCCATAGAAAATTAATACACATAGTGTTGTGTTTCTGAATATATTTGTGATGATGTATAATTGTAAATTTTTAATTAAAACCTTTCAATGGAAAAACATTCCCATTGAATCAAAAAACTAGTAGCCTTAGAGTTGTTTGCCAAAATTTATTGGTGGCTTAAATTCAGAATTTGTTGCTTTTCAGGGACGCTGATTTGTTAGGACATCTTATAAAATAATGACAATATGAAAAGTTTTATGATCCAAGAGGAAAAGGCAATTTTTCTGTGGTAGTGAATACATCTTTTTCTGATCAGAATTAAGATTGAGATATTGTATCCTTTCTGCTTTTTACTCTGCAGTGGAGGCCATTTCCACAGCAGTCTGGGTGGTGCTGCATATCTTGGTGGAGTCTGTTCTTTAACAAAAGGTGGTGGTGTCAATGAGGTAAGCTGATTATTTGTTCAGTAATTAAAAATTGTCTTTAATCGTATTATGGAAATAATGTCCATCCATCCATCCATTATCCAACCCGGCTATATTCTAACTACAGGGTCACGGGTGGAAATAATGTGCAAAATATAATTAATTTTCAACCATTCTGAAAAATACTGCTGTGGCATTTTTTGTTATCATAACTTATGCTATGGTAAATAACTTAAGGTAGTAACTGTTTATCATATTCCTTGTGTGTTACATGCTGGATGATAGTTTTTTTATTATTTAGAATCCATTTTGTGGTGTTTCAAGCTATTTTCTATTTATTTGGACAAAATTAAAATTTGATTTTGTCATTACTATGTTCTGTTTTCATTTTTTATTTCTTGCAGTATGGAAAAGCAGATGAAATGGCCATTACACTTGCTCAAACCTTGGGTCAAAATATTGGAATTTTTTCTGACAAGAAAAAGATGATCAGTGGTGAGTTGTTGCTAATCGTGTTTTTTTATAATAAAAAAATGACTTGGCATCTTAATCTAAGCATCTAAGTGTATTCCAAAAGTGAACTGTATTCTTAAAGTTATTAAAAATGCAATTTAATTACTTTACTGTATTTTTTATTATATTTAGACATTGTATTGCATAATAATCATATATGCAAAATGAAGATATATGGTGCTCACCGTAACTTTAAGAAGCTGAAGTGGAATTTATATAGAATTCTCAAGCAGTTCTGATATATCACAAGAAGATACTTAAGAGGCAAACTTACTAAGAACAATGTTTCACTTCTCATTTTTTTTGTTCTAATTATATTATTTAATGTTTCAAAATAACACTACACCTTATTTTCTAAACCCCCATTTCAGGTGATTGCCCAAATGAATAAGGTAAAATGAAGTAGTAGACAAAACACAGTATTTGGTGGTACGTTTACTGCACACACCAGCTCCTTCTAGCTTGTTAGCTGCTGACATCACTAAACTTGTGGTTTGCTGCTTTGTAGTGTTGTGCCAAACCTTTAGCCTACATTGCTACTTGTCCTGGAGAGTTTCTAGATTTGGTCTTTTTTTCAGCTAGTGAAATATACTGAATGTTCAGTTAAGACTTGCAAGTTAGGTTAACTAGTAAATCCAAAATTAGCCTTGTGTGAATATGAATGTGGATGTGTGTACACAAGTGGACCCTATGATAGACTGTCCATGGCTTTTTCCTGTGTACTTTACTGCTGGCATGGGCTCTGGCCTACCTTGACAATGGATTGGATTAAACAGATTGGAGAATGTTATGAAATTCTACTACTACTGGGGCTTGCAGAGATGTCATGATTGGTGCTGGATCTACTAGCTGATTGATGGTTAGAAAGAGTACTGTTTGACTCCCTGCACTATAATTTGTGATTTTACCAAAATAAGAGCTTCTCTCAGATCGCACTGCTGCATTGTATTTAGTTAGATTTGCCTTCATAATTTCATAATCAGCTTACAACACTCTTTTCTGTTTACTACTGCTTGATTTTTCCCCGGCACTCTTGCTTTATTTGACTTTTTAATTGCTTCTACAGGAGCTACAATGTCTGCTGCTGCCTTCGGTTTAGCAGTGAAATTATTCACCATGCTATTTACATTGCTATTAAATCTGAAAGTGAGCAGTAGGTTTTGACTGACTTTTTAAAATTTTAGAGAACCTGATGACAGGGTCCTCAAAGTAACGTCTTTTTTATTAACATCATTTATACTAGAAACTGAAATAGATATGTTGAATAAAATACAATAATAATTGGAGATAGAAATATCCAAAATTTGTTTTATATTAATATACAGTTGATCGAGCTGCCCTGTGGGACATCCTGAGCGTTCGCGGGATCCCCTCGAGGTTGCTGAATATCATGGCCGGCTGTGCAGAGTGGAGGCAGGACCTCTGCATTTTCCCCAGTTGATTCTGGGGTTCGTCAGGGGTGTGTTCTTGCTCCTACTCTGTTCAGTGCTTGTATGGACTGGGTGTTGGGCAAGGTCGTGGGGTCCAGTGGCTGTGGGGCATCTGTTGGTGAAGAAAGATTCACAGATCTTGACTTTGCTGACGATGCTGTGATCTTCGTGGAGTCAATGGAGGCTCTGATCGATCGGGGAGTTCGAGAGACTGAGCGAGGAGTCTTATTGTCTGGGCTTGCGAGTGTCCTGGATAAAAACCAAGATCCAGGCCTTTAATGACCTCTTGGGTACAGCCATCAGCAGTGTGTCTGTTTGCGGAGAGAATGTTGACCTTGTTGAGAGGTTTACTTACCTTGGCAGTGACATTCATGTCTCTGGTGACTCTTCCTATGAAGTCAGTAGACGGATTGGGAAAGCATGGGGGGTCATGAGGTCGCTGGAAAGGGGTGTGTGGCGCTCCCGATATCAATGCAAAAGGACAACGGTCCAAGTTCTTACTGGTGCTTCTTGTCTTGCTATATGGTTGTGAGACATGGACACTATCCAGTGACCTGAGACGAAGACTGGACTCCTTTGGTACTGTGTCTCTTTGGAAAATCCTTTGGTACCGTTGGTTTGACTTTGTGTTGAATGAGCGGTTGCTCATGGAGTCCCGAATGAGGCACATTACCTGCATTGTGAGGGAGCATCAGTTACGGCACTCCGGCCATGTGGCGCGCTTCTCCGAGGGTGATCCGGCTCGTAAGATCCTCATTGTTGGGGACCCGAGTGGCTGGATCAGACCAAGGGGTCGCCCACATAACACCTGGCTGTGGCAGATAGAGGGTCATTTTCGGAGGGTGGGACTGGACTGCGTGTCTGCCTGGGGGGTTGCAAACCAGGATCCCGAGTTGTTTTGTTGCGTAGAGGGTGCGGCAACGCACTGTACCAGTGCATGTTCCCCAACTTGACTTGATTATACATTAGTTTATATGATTGTTTTTCTTTGTTTTCACGTATTACCATTTGTAAAGCACTTTACATTATACTTTGCATTGGAAGGCTCTATATAAATAAATGTGGTGTTGATAAATTTAAAGATTGTCTTGGTCAAACTTAGCATTTTTCTGCCTGTGATCTCTTGGCAGTTTATCTTGGGTAATTTTTATTCTCTATAATAAAGCACTGTTCAGTGAGTTCAGAGGCATTTATTGGTAGACAGGTACTTCAGTACACTTTTAAGACATTCTGTTGATTCAGTAATAAACTGTATTACCAGTGTAGATAAGTTCCAGTGTTCCATGGTAGCCATTAATGTTCAGCTTAAGACACTACCTCCACCACTTTCCACAGATGAAGTGTCATGTTTCAGATTGTGTGTTGTTCTTCTCTTTTTAGAGGTTTATCTCTTGTTTTATGTGACTGTGAAAATTTGTTCTAGAATTATTCTGTAATTTATTTTCGAATTCTAAATAACCCTTTCTGTTTTTGTGGCGATAAAAGGTTTGCATCTCGCAGACTAGTGTTTCCAACTCTGACATCAGATTCTTTCCTTAAAAGTAAACTTTTATACTTTCTCCCCTGCACTATGAAAGTTGTTGATGACTTTAAAGACAGTTATTTAAAAACTTTTTTCAAGCTACTGATCATTTTTTCATTCATTAACTGCAGCTATTTTGTACTGCTAACCAAGTTTTTGATGATTGCAAAGCAGAAAAGTGTGCGCGTCTATGTGTGTGTGTTTGTTTTTAAGTATCAAAACTATTTTATTTTAATTAACAAACATTTCTATAGTCTTTTTGGTAAGCCCTAACAAAGAGAAGAACAAAGGCTAAATAAAGCACAGCCCATGAACATTATTTTTTTTGTACACAGACAAAATGCAAACCACGTTGCAGCCATTTTTCAGTGTTTGTGCTTTCCCAAACTGTGGAACACAGAAATGAAATCCCAATTTAGATTTTTTTATCTCAGTAAATGAGCACTGCACCAAAGCCCACATGCAGTCATCCTACCTCTACTTATCAGATCCACTTACAAATATCATTCAGATCTCCCACAGCAGTCCCAGAAATCAGCCTTCATGCACACTCTTGACTTTCGGGTAAACTGCAAATGACAAAGACAGTGAGAAAGAAACAAAAGTGATAAAACATAAAGAATAAATAATATTTACCTTTCTGTATTTTAGGAGTAAGGCTAAAGATTAATTGATAAAGGATTTCAAAATTTTAATTGTTATTATCCAAATATTAAACCTTTTTACAGATGTGCTATTAAAA